>NC_135269.1:33143616-33459152 GCF_051311805.1 Agelaius phoeniceus | reverse complement strand
TGTGAAAGTTACTGTGGAATTGTCTGGTGTGGAATTGACTGGCATGGATTTAAAGCTCAAGGAGTATTCTGAAGAAATTATTCACGAAGACTTGAAATTAAAGCCTTTGTCCAGTTAATCTTACTGGGATATATATGAAAATGGAGTTTTAACCCATAATAATTTTATGCAGGAACTTGAGGGAGAAAAGACCAGCAATCTTCCGATAGTTGCTTGCTTTCCTGCAAGGCAGGAAATCGCTATCAGTTCGACTCCTGAATTCCCTATTTCTCCTCACTGGCACAAAACATTGTTCCACAGAGTTCCACAGGAAATACCTACCCAATGCTACTTGGCAGACAGTGAGAAATTGAGCAAGAAATGGCCCTGATACCTTCTGGTGTTGAGGCAGTGCTCTGTGCCATGCAGCTGGGGTTGTGGTCCCCGGGCTGGCCTGCTGGAAAACAGGACTGGAGTGGGCTGTGTCAGACTTCCCATCCCATAGTGGGGTCTCCTGCCGTGGCAATTAGAGAATGTGTGGAAAAATGGCGGGTACTTGTGTTTTTCCCTGAGGCAAACAGCTGGATAGTGTTCTCAGATCTTGTAAATGTCCAGGGCTATTTGAGACCTGCTATTATTTTGGGTGTGAAACCTCTCCATTTTGTGAACACCTACCAGCCTCTCTCTTTTCCAGCACACGAGACAGTCTGCCCTGAGTCAGGCCTCCCCATGGTCACAGGTAAGAAGGCTGCAGGTGTCTGAGGTGGATTGCATGCTGAGTGTGCAGGGCATACCCAGGGGCAGAGCTTCTCAAGGCTGGCACTGCCCTGGTCTCTCTCCCTGCTGGAGTCCACAGGCTGTGTGTAAGTGATTGGTGAGAGAAAAGCTGCCCAGTTGGTGAGCTGAGTGTAGCAGGCAGACCGAGATGGAGTTCAGATTAATGGGTGAGACACAAAGGGAACAACTTCTCACAGCTGCCATTGCATGGAGCCTGTTTCTTATGTTGCTGAAAGAGAAGGGAAACCTGGAAAAGAAGGAAAACTACACCTTGAGCATATACACTTTACATTCCTAGTATGCAATTTCTTCCTTAGAGACTAAGTAAACAATGTAGATTTGAGGTTTGTTTTGTTTTGTTTTGTTCCCTCCCTGCCCAGGTATGTTCTTTACAGTCTCTTCCCTTTCATAGGTTCCTACCCTGTAGGATTTTTATATCTGGATTTTTTAATCCCTGGGAGAAATAAGGCTGGCAAATTTAATCCTATGTGAATGGCTATGTCAGAATAGGGATTTAGTGAACTGTTACCTCTCTTAGGATGATTCAGGAGGCTTTAGAGGATTTTGAACCAAATGGGGGATTCAGTGGTTCACAGATGAGTTTGGAATTCTCAGCAGCTGTAAGTAGAAATTCAGGGGTGTGACAGACAAAATTTAAGCAAACAGGTAAGAAATAACATCTGGCTGCTTGAGCATGGTTTTGAAACAGAAGGCTCAGGATGGCACTTATTTTTAGATTACTTATGTAAGAAACTTCAAGAAGAAATGGGAAAGGAGACAAAGATTATTTGGTGAGCTTCTGATAGAGAAAATAGGGATGTTGTGACAAGGTGAGGTATTTTCAGCTCAGGAATTAGTGGTGGTAGAATGGATGTTTGGAGGAATGAGGATATGATGATCTTTGCTATGGCAGGAATCCAGTGTTGTAGTGCTTTGAAGACGTGGTAATGTCAAAGGAGATTTCTAATGTCATTCCAAACCACTCAGGGGGTAAAGAGTCATCCACAGGGAGAAAAGAGACAGGGCCTTGGATCATTTGAAAGAACTGGGAGTGGGCTAACAGGAAAAATATTTGGAACAGAAGATAAAGGATAATCCCCATGTTTTTACAGTAGCTTGTCTGAAGACACTCTCCTTCCCTACTAGTCTTCTTTTTAGGGTATTGCTAAAAAGAATAAGCAAGAGGATCAAAATCTGGAATTAAATTCTAAGTTTAGGGAGATGGTGAAAGTTCAGGTTTATCAGCTCTTGCAGGAGGGTTGTGGGATTTGAAAGTCTTTTGGTTTATCCTTCCCTGACTATGAATTCATACAGAATTTAGTTTGTGTGGACAGAGAATTTGGGACTGTTTGCCCTTTCACATTCCTCTCTCTGCTTTCTGATACACAGCATCCTCACACTGTTCTGCAGAAACCTTTTTCCCTTTGTGGACTCTTGTTTCTAGCTTAAAAAGTTGAAATACGAACTGAACACCCTTTAACATCTGTCTGTTTCTCTAGGTCAATATTTAAACAAGAAGCCTTGAAACTTCACAGTTCTACTTTGACCTGTAATTTGTATGCCTTAGACTTCATGTTTCTCAGACTTGGAGAGCTCAGAATTTAGAGTGGACACACTGGACCTCCTGCTGCTGAATCTGTGCTCTGAAGTGCTGCCTCAGAGGAAGAGCGCTCTGCGCTATAAATTTGTTCAGCATCCTTTGTTCTATGCTTTAGAGAAATGAGATGAGCAAGAGGAAAGTGTGCAGCCCTTGCTTCTGGCATTTTTATTGGACTCTACCTTAATGTTTGAAATACCAAAACGTTGACCACAGAAGTGATTCTCCTCCCCCACAACCCCCCACATGCACACATTACCTCCCTTACTAAAATGTTAGAAGGGCAGAAACTCAAATCACCTGACTTTGAAATCACTGAAGCTGCACAAATTGAGCAATTGCTTGATAGCAGCGACAGAGTTGGTACTTGCAAAAACACATCATGAAAGTTAACTTGCAAGCTTATCCTTTACCCCAGGCAGAAGGACTTTTAAAGGGGCAGTTATTGTTTCAGTGAAACCTTTGGACAATAACCTTCCAAAAACTGAAGTGTAGGAGGCACTTTGTTTATACAGAACCCTGATTAGTATTCTTCACACACCATTTATCTGCTGGATCTTGTTGCAGAGCAGTTGCCAGGATGTGTTCCTGTGATCGGGCAGGTATAAAGTGACTTTTATATTTTTTTGAAAGGTATAAATTGTTTTAGAAATTATTCTGCTTTGAATGATGTGAATCCACCAAAAAGGTCATTTATTGCTTAAGGAAATAACAGGATAGTGTTCCTACTCAGAATTGAGGGTTGCATATCAGATACTTTTTATTTTTTGTGTCTTGTAAAATGTTTTTTTTCCCCTTTAAATATGAGTGTTAGGATATAAACCATAAATTATCTTTCAACAAAAGGCTTCTATTATCTGTAGGCATATAAAAAAAACGAGGACATTTCTACTCCTTGAACATCAGTGGTACAAAATATACCTCAAAAAAATAGGGTATTTTGAGAGTCTGAAACAAGAGATGGTGGTATTTTAATAGATGATATTCTTCCCTCTTTGCCAATATTAATTAAATTAATGTTTCTGCATAATTGCCCATGATGTTGGAGTTGAATTTTTTCACAGAAGAGTTTAATCAAGATATTAATTACTTGTCATTACTTGTCATCTCCTGATGATATTTTCAAGAGGAAGAGGGATAGCTCCATTGTTCTATCTAAATTCCAGCTCTGCTAATTGCACTGTGCTTATCTAAATTACACCAGCTGTAGAGTGTCATGAATGTGTAGATTGGCTGTTAGTGACTGTTATGTTCCATCTTCCATATTTTCATATCTTGCCAAATTGATGTCTAAATGCTGAGGAATGTTTTTGGGCCCAGTCCACCTCATTAGGTTGTTCAGGAAATGGCACCCACCTTCACCCCTGTGTGAGTATTTCTACAGTTAACAAGAGAGAGAATAAGGTAAGAGTTTTTCCTGTGCTGCACAAATTAACTCCAAGCAGTCATGCAAGGTAATGTGCAGCAGAAAAAGAAAATAAAATCCATTCTCAACCTAGAAAATTAGTTTAATGAAAAAAGTTGACAACCAGTTCTAAAAATTTAAAATATAAAAGTTAATAAATATCCAAAGTAAAATTATGCCTGTAAACTTAATTCCTTCCTCTAAGAAGTTGCCTTTAGTTCTTTTATACATTTGGTGTGAAGAGTGAGAAGTAAAGCAACAAAAGGAAGGAAGGTAAGGTTTCCATCAAGATTAAGGCTACTGGATACTGGGAAGGTTGTTTCCTTTTTCCAGTGTTCAGAAATGCACACACACACACACACCAATGGAAGTGCTGCACATTTTCTCATCACATGGCCTGTTTTCATTAAAGTGGTCACATCTTTCTATCTAGGTGTGTTGGACAAGATTTTCTAGTAATTTCTTTATGTATAGATTGAGACCTTTAACTCCCACTTTCTTCATATTTATAGCATATTTTTCCTACTTCAGTATGCAATTTTAATATTACTTTGATGTAAAATTTAACATTACATATCTATAATTGTAGTAAAAACCCCCAAAATCTTCCAAGGTAAGCAAAAAAGCGCTCATGCTGACTAAAACTGTTATATCAGTAAGAGAGAAATATTAGATGGATGGGTTCAATGACCTTGAGATCCCCTCTGTAACTCTGTTGTATAATGAGAAACTTTGAACTATAGATAGCCTATACCAGCTAGAATGCTTCTATGAAATCATTTCCTTCAAAAATAATAGCAAAATGGTTTAAAGCTACTTCCAGGACACCTTTGCAAAAAGTTCCAGTATTCAGGATATTCAGCACAGGTTCTTCCACATTTCTCTGTGGACCCTAGAGAAAATACCAAAGCAAAACTGCAGAAACTTCAAATATCTAGCTGTGTGCACAGTTGGAAAAAAAGATCCATTTTCTCCTGTCTATTCTCAGTGCATGAAGATGATTTTCCAATAATTGAGAAAACCAACCCAAAAATTGTATTGATATTGAGAAAATGCGATAGACTCTCTTAAATCCCTAAAGATCTCTAGAACATTTTTAGGCCCTAAATAAATATAAGCAGAAATTAGGCTGCTGTGGTTTCCAGGGATTATTCTCTGTAACAATTAATTAAAAAAAAAAACAAACAACAAAACAAACAAACAAAAAACCCACCAAAACTTTATTTCCTGGCAAATATGTCCTTGTTTTTACTAAGCACAAAATTAACATTGCCTGGGCAACAAAATACATATGAAAATACACCAGGTGTAACACCCTGAATAATTTTATTCAACCAGTGAACCAATATTGTTCTAAAAGAAAAATATGCTATGTTATTGCTAAATAGTTTTATCAGTTTTTGTGTTCTTTTGTACTAAATCTTGTATTAACTTTGGATGCCTTTTTCTAATCACTAACTGTGCCAAACAATTTATGAAAACCCATACATGCACACACTTACATGCACTGTCAACACTATAATTGCTCAGGTCAAATTCAATTTCACTGAATTATTTTAGCACCTGCCTATCAACTGTTTCCTTCTGAATGCCCTGATATTTCCTTCTGTTGTGTTCCATGAGGAAAAAACAAAGCCATAAAGCAGCTTCTTTCCATGCATCTCACTGCCTTATTTTTGTGAAGCTCTGGCAAACAAAAGAAATTCCACTTTGTTTTCTAACATTTCTTCAGGGTCATATTCAAAGCAGGAACCCTTCTATGAGGGATGATGTTGCAAAAATATCAGTAAGAGATTTGTAAATGTCTAAAAGAAAGAAATCACTCCCAGCCTGAGAAATTGCAACATCCATGGTTTTTCCCTTCTCTAAATCTTCACATACATTAATACTTTAAAATCATATAAAAATTTTAAGTGTTTTTAAGTAACTAAAAGTGAAACTTGGGGTGTGTCTCCTCTGGGCTTTTTGACCAAAGAAGTGGACGGGACTGAATAAAAAAATTGAAAAAAGAACCAAAAAAGTTTGCAGGATATGGCCATTTTCACAGCAGTTCAGTCTTCTGCTGATTCTGGACTAGGAATTAATCTATTTTAATCAGTGAGCTACAGTCTGACTAGAGTTCATCCCTAGAACATTGCTTTAACAGAGGGGACTAAATTGAAGTTTGTATAATAATCCTCTCTGGCCTAGTGACCCAGTGAAGGCCCATGAAGTTGGTAAAAACACTTATAAATTCTGGTTCCTATCTTCCAAAGTGCATTTTGTCCAGGTAGTAAGTTACAGTAATTGGAAATGACACAGTTTCACACTACTGGCTGCCAAGTGGAAACAACTATGTTGCAAATGCTTGCTTTTTAATGATTTATTCTTTTAAATTTTCACATATATTATATAGTCTGTATTTAAGAAAAACATGCCATTAGTTTGCAATGGGGAAAGAAACATAAAAAGAAATAAGGACTCAATTTTAGGATCTGGACAGTGATAAATGTGCTATTTGTTACCTGATCCCACATGAAGGAAAAATTTGAACTCATTTAGTTAAAGACATGTCTGTATAGACATAATTACCACTTCTGACAGAGTTTTTAAAGCTCTGTTTTCTTAGCAAAAACATCAGTAGATCAGGTTCCAAGACTTTTGTCCTAATGAACCAAAACTGAAAAACAACCCAGGGCTTCCTGTTAAACCTAAGTCATGATATTCATATTTCATCTATATTTCCATTTCAGTGAAACAACCTACTGTTTCTCTAGAATTATTCCTTTTCATAAACAGTCACACCTACTTAGCTTTTTCTTCGTGAACTTTACACTACCATACCCACACCTCTATGTCTGGTAGCCTGTGGCAGAGACATATTTTACAGGTAGGGACATATAGCTGTATGGAACTGAACTAGAGCTACTGAATGGCTCTGATTCAGTTCCATTCATTCCTTCAGTGGAAGGTCTCCCTGACCACTATCATACTTCTAGCACTTCTCATCACTGAGCTAATGGATTTTATCTCCCAGCCAGGGCAGGTCAGCTGTGTCAGCTCAGCTGCCAGCGTGCAAATTGTTGATCAGGGTAAGATGATAACATTTAATCATGAGTCCAGAAATGTATGAAAATCTGAAAGCAAAACTGCTTTTACAAAAGGGAAATAAACACAGACTAATAATTTAAAAATCTTAAATCCAAACCAGGTTTTCCTGACAAAAAGGTTAGTGAATGTCTGCGTGACAATCAGATACGTGTGGGCTTTTTTGTATGCCATACCCCATCCATATTTACACCTTTTTTTAAGTCTCAGTGGAGAAGGGAAGATATGTGTACTTTTCAGCAGTATTGCCTATTTCACTTCAATCTTCCACAAGTATTTACTAATTAGTTTGAGAATAATCATTACCTTTGCCACAATATTTGAGATTCTGTTGTGAAGATTGAGTTCTAGAAGATGAAACTCAGCATTGAACCCACATTCTGATATCTCCTCTTTGATTCTGAGCTTTTTATTCAGCAGGTTTATGTTGCTGCCAGTGATTTAAAGTCAGGTGCTACAGCATTTTAGAATGACATTTTATGGAATAAATGCAAATCAAACGTGAAAGGATAGCTGGCACCTCTGAGTATAAAACATTATGTTGCTGTTAAACTGGCTATAGATGCTAGAACAAAACATGTCTGACAGTGAAAAAAGTCCTTAGGCAATGGAGCTGGCACATTGTCAAAGGGAGAATAAAACCATATTTCTGTTCCACATGGTTATTGATCACTGAGGCAAAATTTCTGTAAGCAGAATGCATTGATTTCGTCAGCCTCTCCCACTCTGTCTTTTCCAACCAGGCCACTGACATCTTCCAAAAGCTTGTAGCTTGTTGCATGAAAGTTACATAAGGCTTCAAAGGAAACGTTGCACTGGAAAAGAGACTTGGGAAGAAGTATTAGAAAAAATCTGACCCCCACCCTCAAAGTGGTTATTTTCAAGAGCAGTAAGATATGTACTGCATAGCTTTTCACTCAAGTTTTGATGATTGAGCTGGTTTGTTATGTTTTGAATTTAGATAGGATTATATATGAGGTACCCCTGAACAAAGAAGTAACTTTTGATTTTGAATCTGGCTTAATAGTATGGCTTTGCTGTCCCCAGAAGGTGGTGAATCTTATTGCCTACCTGGTGCCTTACTATAAAATATCTCTCTTTTAAAAACCCATTGAAGTATCATTTTATTAGATTTCTTGTTCTGGTTGGGTGTTTAGAGTCAGAACTGGTCATTAATATGTATCCAGTTTGCACGTGAATATGGTGCACAAAGAGTGAATTAATACATATTAGGAGAGGGAAAAGCTGGAGAAGGAGAAAGGCAGGGAGGGGGGCCAGGTGGGCAGAGAGGCTGTGTGAGACAGACAGAAATCACCTTCAGGGACCAGAACCAGGGGGGTTACAGGTCCAGAGAACTTACTGGGACCAGGGATGGCCCTTCTCTCCCAAAATGGTTAAAACAGAAGGCAACAAAGTCCCTGGAAGGCAAATTCAATCCCTAAACTTAGGATGTGGCTTTAAGATGTTTATTTTAAAATGTTCAAATTTTAACAGGCCTCTGAAAGTCACACAGATTTAAACCATGTTACATCATCAGACATACCACTGGAATTTTTGTGGTTAATTAACAGGTGATATTACCAGAGGGGAAGTTTTAGAGGTTCTTTTTTTTTGCTCTAAGCAAAACAGAAATGTTCACATAAGGTATCTTTTATGGTTTTTTTCACCAGATACTTAAAAAGATTGTTGGTATATGTTACTAAAACATAATTTAAATTACATTCATATTTTATTTTCTTTAAACAAATAAAAATAATAAAATAATTCTAAAGATGAATGACGAAGGAAAAGTTAAATGCTTTCTATTTCCTAGTTTTTATGTATTTACATTTACTGAAAAAAAATTACAATTTCCTATAGCTCACTAGCTACTGTTCCATCCATACTTTTCAAACTATAAACCAATCTGTTTTCCACATCATTCATGAACAGTATTGTAAAAAGCTTACAGGTTAAAGTAATCATTAAGAAAGAAGGAAGTTTAAGTAAACTGTTAAATAACAGTTGCCAAATATTCGTCTGAAATATTTTTTCACCAATTTAAATTATATATATTAGTCATTTGGCCATATTCACCAAAATTTCTAACATTATGTGACGCAAAAATTTTCAGGGAACATTTCTTTCCTCATCTGTTATTTCTTCCTCTTCTTTTGTATTGGGCAAAGAATACACAAAGCTTCTGGTTAATTTTCTCTTTTTTTTTTTTTTTTTTTTTTTCTTTTTTTTCTTTTTAATGTATACCAAAATCAATGTGAGGTTTTCTCAGGGTAGGAATTCACTGTCATGCTGAGAACATGGCTTAAATGGGCTCAGGTTTCAGTTGCTTCAAAGTACTGTTTGACAAAAACTGAGCTTGACTGGCTTCAAAAACACCTTGCCTTTTTTTTTAAAATTTTTTTGTTAATTTGTTTTGAAAATTACCTGATATATTTTTACTTGCACAGGAAACCTTTCCCATTTTAATGCTTAAGCACAATGAGAAATCACTACCAGTTGATTCTTGTTTACTCATACTGACCCAGTATTAATAAATGCTTGCTCTGCACCAGTATACAAATGATCATAACCAGCACCAAGAAACATTTTTGTTAATCAGCTCTTAAGGAATTTAGTGGTTAGGATAAAAACCCCTCAAATTAAATAATACTATTTTCTTTTATTACTTTTTTCTTTTTGGATAAAGCTGAGGGCAGTAGGCATTGTAGCAGTGGATAAAACTTGCACTGTTTCCTGCATTATTTTTTGGGAATAAATCAATATTTAGAGATCAGGTTAGGCAGTATGACATATCTGGGAAGTGTTGGAATTGAACATGCATGTAACAGGTTCCATTAGATTGACAGGCTGTCTTTTTCTTTCATCTCAACAGCAGTATTTATATCTTCAATAGCATTGTTTTTTTGTAGGTTGAAAGGAAGAAGTAATTCAGAAGACTAGATGAATGCAGTTTCTTTTAAATAAATTACTCTCAGGTAATATTAAGACAACAAATCAAGTCACTCGAGGAGACGGAAAGTTGTTCAACCAAGTTTGATTATATTTGACAAAACTAGTACCTTCTTTGGTAATTCATTTTGTAAGCAATGGAATTGTCATGTGTTTTCTAGTAATGATTTCACTTGAAGAGCTTTTAGTTAAACTGGACTTCATAAGAAATGTATGGGAGAGGATGAACAAGGCAGTGGGGGGAAGGCATTGAAAAATAAGCAGCCTGTATGCATGTACTGCTATGGAAATCTTTGCAAAGGTGGGTCTTGGGAACTGACTAGATTCAACATTTCACAAAAAGTAGAAAAATTACAATAAAATAAAAATAAAAGGTATAATCAGATGCAATTCCATAAAGAAGAACTGAGTAAACTAATTAATAATAATTTAAACAATATAACATTCCATAAAATACCATGTATGATTATGCATGAGAAGAATATGTGTGTTTTAATTTATGGAGGGTTTGCTGTGAGCTATCAATGTGATTCAGCTCTGAAAATAGATATAGCAGATCACACAAGGAGGGGCATTTCCACTAGAGAAAGTAGTGCAAGATACTGGAATCAGTCCAGAGGAACATGGGTTCAGTTCTGCTTCCCCATGGTCTAGAAGAAGTTCAGGTTCTTGTGAATATAGGAAAAGGCTATTGGCTGATTACAGTTTGGAGAGCTAATCTTATGAGAGGAGACTAGAATGGATTATCTTAATTTTGGTAGGGAAATGAAAGGTTGGAAAATATTTTTTCACTCTAAAAAGCTCATAAAGTTTAACACTAGGGAATAAAACTACTATTTTAACTGAAAAGTAGTACTTGGCACGTGAACATAGGTAAGCAAAGTGATCATGTACAGGTCTAGGGTGGAAATTACTATAAAGGCTTTCAACCATTAGATGAGTGAGGTTTGGACCAGTCTACTACTTTGCAACACTGGGAGCCAAAAATGCCTAAATGATTTTAACGGGAAGCTTAAGTGGACTGTGTTGTGTGATTTACTTCAAGAAGAAGAATTTATATTTGATACAATGGGTGGCTCCTTCAGGTTCTTGCTATCAACAAATTGAAACAATCAATAAATAAAACAAAATTTTTTCAAAAATTGAGATATTAGTGACAGTAATATTTAGTTTATAAATGTCAATCATTTACATTACAGTAGCAGTATAATCTAACTGTACTAAAACAAACACTTGTAGTAAAAAAGAATGTATCCCAAATTCATGGTCAACACTAACCTTATGAACTCTCTAATCAGATCACAGCTACTGTGAACCCCATCAAATTATATACAGTTACCTTCCCAGGATTGAAGGTCTTCAAAATCTGTAAGTTAAAAACATGTTGCGGTATCATCAACACACTTATTTAGTTTTATTGTATTTATGATAGGTTGTGTACAAGTTGTAATGGGTATTTACTGTCTTGGAAGAGTGTGATTAGAGGGGTGGGATGTGAAAACAAGATGTACTTTCCTTTTTGTGCTAAAACTAGAAGCAGATTGAGTTCACTAAATTTCAGTAGGTGACATGTAAATCAGAATTTTCTGACCAAAAAATATAGGGTGAGACGTCTAATAACAATGATTTTATGGTCTCGATGAGTCATAAAACTCCCTCTGCAAAAGCTGGCATTAATTAGACACCCAGCAATAATTCATTTTTGTATTGTCAGAAGGCTGCAAACAGGGCAGAAGGCAAAGTCAAGTCCAATGTCACCTAACAACATAACACATTAGCAAGAATGAAAAATAAATTTCTGCCGTATATTAAGTTACAAGCAGTATTCATCTCTATATGCTGGCTTGTTTTTTACTGGTGAAAAAGCTCAGAAACAATTAGAAATATATTTTGTTGTTAGTGTTTACATTTGCCTAAGATATCTAGCATTACAGAGCAAGGTTTGAACAAGGATGCCATCTGATCACACAAAATAGCTCATCTTCTCTGAATGAAAATGTACACTGAAGGTGTAGTCAAGGAATGCACTGTATCATCAGGGAAAGCCTCCACAGAAAACTTCAGTAAATAATTTGGTTTTAATTTATTATGAGCAATTGGAGCTCACTGGCTCTTTGAATAGTCTTAACTTTGCTGAAATGATCTGTTGCATGTAGGGGATTACTGGAACACAAATAATTTGGAGGGTTGCCTCAGAATTGTTTGGAAAAAATTCTTTTTGGTCTTCAGCTGTGCTGTTTTATTTTCACTGTAAGTTTTTTGTTCTCCAACTTAGCCTTTCTTTAAAAAAAATATAAAAATTCTATGTGTTCCTAATGCCAGTTGAATTACTTAAGCAAGCAAATCTGAGCCCAGATGTAAAAACTTAGGGAAAGAAATTGATAGTCCCCAACAGAAAATAGGAATTATAGCTGTTTTCTTTTCTATGAGACACTTTCTTTTAGGTCTCAGTTTGGCAGAATACTGGGACCTAAGAGAAGGCGTTATTTCAAGGAAAGAAATAGTTCTAGTTTGCTTCAATAGGACTACTTCTCTACTAAGGAATCACATGGGTTCAAATATCTTACTGGATCAGCCTTTTAGGTTTCAGAATTTTCACTGGCTGGATGGGGACTTACTATTGGGTCATTGTTTTTACTACCATGGCAATAAAATTTGAAACCCCTCTGAACAGACTGAGATGGGGAGTTCCAGACTAAAAATGGAAATGTGTGAGATTCAGTTATTGTTCATGCATTTTCCTCACACTCAAAGCTTAAATCTAGCAAGTAGTTATGCAGGCCTTTTCCCTAGGCACACTTTTAACTGTGTAAAAGTATTTGTATGGATGGTCCCAAGTCATCATGATGACTTAGTTCCATAAACTGAGAATGAACGCTTTCTACTGAAAAAAAAATGCATCTGGAAACTCTGGACTCATTCTGGCGATGTGGAATACTTTTCATAGGTTAGTAACTTTGCACACATTCACATTAGACACTGCTTCCAATGGCAGTGGGTGGTGGATTTCCTTTGTCTCTCTGTTATGGCTAAGAAATAAACCCAAACTGCATATGAACATACTACTGATCAACTGAGCATTTGTTGCTACTGTGCACATACTCCAGCTTGAGCTACAGAGTGTTAGCTGAAACCTCTTTCCCTGAGCCTTTTGCTTTCAGTTGAGGCAGAGTAAATCTCAAAGATATAATACTGCAATCATGTGCAAGAGCCCTTTCAAATAGAAATTTGGGACTCTTAAAGAAATTGATGGGTTTTGAAGTTCAAACAGGATGTGCAAGGACAACAGTGCTTTATTTTTTTATCAGAATGTAATAGATTGGGTCAGGCACAAAACAGCTTATCAGAAAAATGTCTTTTAATGGTCTCTTTTGGCAAGACTTTTCAATGGCAGGGTATCCTTTTGGTTTTTTGGTTGTCTCATCCAAAGAAGCAGCCCTCCATGTTAAAGTTCCTTAATGTATCTGGTATTAAAAGACATTATATGCTGGCTCTTCTTTGAGTGGTTGAACTGAACAGTCTTCAGAGGTCCCTTCCAACCTCTGAATTCATGAGTCAAAACTTAAATTTGTCACCTTGAAGGTGGGGCTATCAGTCAGCTTCAGGCATTGATTTCTTCTTTACAGAAGATTAAAGACTGCCTCTGCTGTATGATGAGGACTTACAGGACTGTTGTGCACTGAGTATTTCTCTTATTGGTTTTTTGTGCAGCGTGAGTTCACTGATGCACAGCCAGGAAGACCCTGACCATTCAACTCTGCCAGTAGCAAAACACAGCCACATGCTAACGACCCCAACATCCAGGTCAACATACAGCAGTCACAAATAGTAGCTGAATAATACATAATCCATCACATTCAGTCTAAAGAACCAGATTTAATAGCGTAGTTAGATTTTATAAGCACCTGAAATAGCACTTTGTTAGTAAAACCCAATAAAACAGAGCTTTTACAGTAATACAATATGTATGTAATATTACACAGCTAATCATGTCTGAATTTGTTTTTAACAATCAGTTAGTATTTACCAGTTGTACTGTCCAATACCTGTCTGGTTAAATTCATAACTGGAAAACTTAATTTGAACTGTCATTGTAAGTTTCTCATTCAAAGTCTCTCTTACTCAACAGCCAAGCAAAAACAAAACAAAACAAAACAAAAAAAGTCCAATATATACAAGAGGTATATTGTAAAAAATATCAAAGTCACTGAAACACATATATTGAATGAGCAGTGAGACAAGCACAAAATATTTCTTACCATTGAGCAGGAGCCACAATTCAGAGCCTGACAGTTCATTGAATTTGTTTCTGTATCTATGGAAAAAAGAGAAATGGCATTGCAGAAAATGACTGGGTAATGTACTCAAACAAAACATCAAGAGTACAGTATCCTTTCCTACCAGATTACTTTGCCAAAAACTTTATGATATTTGAATAGTGTACAGTATTGAGAAGGGAAAGGAGAAATAAAATTTCCACATAAAGCTTTCTCTAATGGGCTGTCAGCGACATGAAAATCAAATGTATATGTCTGCAATTGTTGCAAGAGTAGAGAGAGTGTTGTCTTGCTGTACTTGCACCTTTTTTTTCAGCACTTTTCAGTGGGAAAAATTACTAGTTAGTAATTGCTAGTAAAACTGGTTTGCTGTATGATGTCCACAATCAGGATCCTTCTGAATTCTGTGCAAAGCGATGAGCAGAAAGCTCCTGCAGTCTCCTGAATGAAATTGAAACCTTCACATCATTTGGGTGGTTAGCACAGATTAATATATAGCCCAATTGCCTTAAGTGCCTAATAATGATGATGTTTGGCTTTGTTATGGACATAGAATCCAAACATTTAATGAAGTACTTAAAATATGATGTGTCTGGACTCTAATTTAGGTTGTAGTTTTGGCTGCAAGGTAAATGTAGCAGTTTAGATACCATCCAGGAATGTTTCAGTTGCAGTAAGTTTGGTGAGCTGAGACACAAATGATCCTGGCTGGCTATTTATCTTGGTTCTTTCACAGCATATGATGCTTCCAGTGTAAAAAAATCTTTTCACTGTGAGACTATTGCTCAATTATTAGAGCTGTTGGGGAGGGACACAGTCACTTTATGAATGAAAAGAAACACACAACCTGACTGCTCAAATACATGTCCAAATGGATATCCAGTCACCCAAATACAGAGCTTTTATATACCTATGTATGTATAGCAAATGTGCTTTATGTCATGTTGTATTGAATCCAATTTCTCCATTAAAAACTTTGAACATAATATAGTTGTTAAAATGACCTCTTTTCAATGTTTTTGCACATCATTTTAAATGCAGTGGCTAATAGAATTTTTTCATTGCAAGGGACATGATTAATATCCTGCAAGATTAGAAGAACCTCCCTGGTGAGCTGACTTTCTGTCTTATTTTTTACATCTCTCTCTAGGCTCAGCAACCTTTAACGAGTTCAATTAAACCTCTTTGTTTTCAATTTAAAATATATTTACTTATACTTTAATGCTCTATCTGGGAGCCCTATGTTTCTGGAAGAACTGGTTTTGGACATTTAAATATCCAAGAAGAAATAAGCTCGCTGAAAACCTGTGAAGTTAAACTGTATTTTGAAAGCAAAATTCAGTTCTATAGTCAGATTTGTCATTATAATGCATCTACATCTAAACTAGCATTGCTCCAGAGATCTCTTTTACACAACATTGAGTGGCATAAATCCTTTTCCAAATGTTTAAAATCTTTTCTGTATACTAACATGTCCTAGCATGTCTTATGTGAAGGTAAGGTAAGGCCAAAAGCCGACTTCAATGCTTAACAGCAGCCTTAATGAGCACAATCCAGGACATGCTCTGATGGCTGTCTGTTCCTAAAAGCTCCTATAATAAGATGCTATGTCCTACCTATGGGCTTATCTGCTAGTATATATATATATATATATATATATATATATATATATATATATATATATATATATATATATATATATATCAGTCTGAATGTTCTGTATATTTATTTATTTATTTATTTATTTATTTATTTATATATATACAGAACATTCAGACTGCCAAGCATTCCTTTTAGGCTTGCAGTTCACACCACTAAAGACTTGATATGTACAAAAAAATGCTGCAATTTCTCATTTAAGACTCGGTACAACTATCTTCAAGTGACTAAAAAAGCTGTGTGAAACTTGTCTCCCACTTGTTCTTTCAGAGAAACTGTGCACTTCAGCTGTCAAAACAAGGTGCTGCTGGTCATTTCTCTGCTCTAGATTGGAAGTTAACACTTCTGGAGCAGTTGTGCACCAACCAAATACTGTATTTGCAATTGTGCACTATCACAAATACTATACCTATAATATATAATGGATATCTGACTGCAAGTCTTAATACTCTTTTTATTACTAACTGAAGTACGTAATTTATATTCTATTCTACCTTTTGCAGAAACTGCAAAAAATAATTTTCTGAAAATAAATAATGTAAAAAAACCCTGCAGAACACTAGACAAGTTTTATGGAAGGTTTATTAACCACTTTAAAACACAATCTTTAGTTAATTGTTTTAAGTATAGGCCTACCAATCAAGATACAAAAATGTGCATGACTACTGGCAAATCTACTGTAAGAATTTTAACTTGATGTTTGCTCAGTTTGAAAGGAAATTGCGTTGATACTGTGAAAGAGAAAATTATAAACAAATAATTTAAAGTTTCCTATTCGAAATATGATTTTAAACTCAATCTCTATTTTCATGACCTCAGAGCAATGAGAAAAGGAATCACAGGAAAAATGCAAGAAGCTTGATTCAGTAGATACTTCACCTGTCAGTGTGGGTGAGTTGTTAGCCTAGCACTGCGTAGTTCTACAAAGGATGGTTGGGTTTTTTCAGGAGTTGAACTTTGATGAGTCTCATGGGTCCCTTCCAACTCAGGATATTCAATGATTCTGTGAGTCTATGATTTACTCACAGGGATTTTATTTTGTGGATCCTATAATGCATTTATAATTGATTTATCCTTGACTCCATTTATTTTCTTAGATGAGGCTTTTGAATGTCAGTAACATTTCCCTGAAATCTGGAAAACTTGGCTTTCAGACAGCCCCAGAATGTGAGTGGCAGACACCACCTCTGTGGACACCTCTTAGAAGCAACTGTAATCTTCTAGGAGTTAAAGAAAATCTACGTAAGAGAGTATTTACCTGATATAAGTACCTAGACTATACAAAAAAATATAGATTTTTAACAGCTGGAATTTTGCTCCATTAAAACCTGCAATGGAAAAACCCGAAGCACTTATATACAACATACTTTTTAAATTAATAACTCAAAAGTATAATTTAAGTGATTGAATAAATGAGACTATTTTATCGCTTTCCCAAAAATGAATATATAAAGCAATCCTTTGTTATTTATGAGCATTATTAAATACAATGGCATTCTCTACAGTGGTATTTTAAACTTCAACATTGTGAAGTGCTAAATGATTTGGTGAGGGAGTTATGTTTTGTCATTAGGGAATGAAATTACACAAAAATCCTTCCTGGATTAAGATAAATTCCTCTGTACATGGAGCCATTATATTTTGATGTTAATTTCCTTTATATGGTAGATCAGGCATCAGAATTTCAGATTTCAGAATGATTACTGCTGTGTGACAGTTCACCCTATTCCTTCATTCTTACATGGAAATGAGTTTTAAAATAGCCCAAAATTACAATTTTTACATATTTGACATAATCTCAAAAATAGTTCAAGGAAAGGTAACAGATTTAGAAACATAATCAAAAATTTACTTAATGTCCTTTATTACGCAAGAAATATTTACTTCTAACTTGAAAATATTGACATCTCTGCTTTTTTAATATAGTGATAGCACATATAGGATTTTTAATTGTTTTCTTTCTTAAATAAAATCTAAATTTTCAATTAAGGGATATTTAAATAATTTCTGGAATTTAATTTGAATTAAGTTTAATACAGAATTATTTTTATTTGTAAGAAATCCTCAGTCATCTTGGTAGATAAGGCGATTTGTGGGAAGTACAAATTATGTACACTGTTCAGCAAAACAGGTTTAATGTGTTGAACTTTGCAGCCCACACACATATGGGGTTTAGAGAGGAGTTTATGGCATGTTTGGTACTATCATGAGTTTATCACAGCAGTATACAGATGATCTCCAATAATTCTTTTTTTTTCTTCATTAGCTTTCGCTGCTTCTCATACCACTTCCAATGATAAACTTCAAGAAGCTCCTCATTAGATGTCTTTATAAAATGTGATAATTTTCTTTTAGAATTTCACCTTGAAAGAACATTTTAGCTTGATTTGGCAAAACATTTCTTCAGCTGCTTAAAAGAAAATACTTGCACTGACTGTTCTCTTTCTTCACCTGAGCACATTAGATGTTAATGGGCTTTTATTTGTTTATAACTGTTTGGAATAATTACAAGTATATACCATAGTTAAACAGTTTGATGGTATTTATATCAGATGATCTTCATAAATCATTATGAATCTAAGATAAGCACATTACCAAAAATATTGTATTTTAGAATACTCAGACTGATACGTTTATCAAAACTGTCATGCTGTTTAATGTAAATTATGCATAGATTTTCCTCTCCACTGTTCAGCTCCCTGTAGTTTATCAGAATTTTTTAGCTCATTTTTTACCCTCCATCTTTAACGTAATATTTCATTTTCAACTGTGATATATAATGGCATGTAAATACTTATGTCAGAAAATAGACAATTAACTTAATGCACATACACACATTTCCTAAAAAATAAAATAATTTTTTTCATTTATTGTTATTCATATTATCCCAAATATTTTTTGAGGATATTGATTTTTATGCTAGCATTTTCCCTGAAGTTAGCTGATTTCAGTATTTATTTTGCTATTGTATTTCATTGATTTTGCTCTTGTAAAAAATGTCTAATTACCACATTTCCAAGATAATAAGGGTTTTAAAATTATTCTTGAAAATGGCATGTCATTATTACCTTGTATTGCACTAACCAACAATATGCTACAAAGGATTTTGGTGTTTATGTTTCATCACTTTATTTACCACAATAACTTGAGTATTAGAACAATAAAGTAACAACACTTCTGAGATTCCTTTGAGGTTTTAAATTGTTAGTGCTATAGAAACATTGCTGTGAGCTGATGCCAACATGTGTTCCTGGAAACATTTATAATAATAATACAGCTTCAGCAGAGATGGTAATGGTATAAACAGGGCAAAGGAAATACCAGAAATGCAGCAGATGCAATTGATTGTATGCCTTGGAGAATATTCCACTTACGTATTTTAGGTCCTGTCAATGTAAATCAAAAGAAGGTGATGTTGTCAGTAAGATATATCACAGTCAAAATAATATGCAGTGACAGCAGTTTCCCCATGCTGATGGAACAGATCATGACTTTTGAAATGAGGAAGACATCCGCAGCACAGCTGAGGTGTTATAAACCAGGGGAAAGTAATCTGATTTAAGCATCTGAATCATTGTGAGCTGTGATCAAATTTATGCTGAAAGTTCATGTGACTGATAGGGCCATATCAGCTTTATTTTAAGCTGATAGGGCTGCTTCACGTTGAGTTGACTAGTGTGCTTGAACTTGATCTATGTTTTATTCCTGCCCTAAATGTTTGCAGCTTTCATTATTTCTCAGGGCTGTAAATTTGGAAGCTGAGCAGTTTTTGAGGAACTGGAATAAATACCCATCAAAGGCAAGCATACAAGTCTTGATTTAGAAGGCAGCGCTCAGAGTTCCTGTGGTGGTTAAGTACAGCATGGGCCTGAAGGAAACCTTTTCTTGTTTTTATGAATTCAGAGCTGCAAAGGGCTATTTTACCAATTTTGGAATGAATATTTTAAACACACAAGTAAAATATTACATGCTTTAAAAATCTTTCTCACTCCTCATTATAAATAACTTTGTATATTTTATTCTAAAGAATTCTGTGCTAAGAATTGGAGCTAGATTTGCCTTTTGTAATATGGAAATTCTCGCAGTGCCTCCTGAAATTCCCTTAAAAATATAAGATTACCCTTTCAAGTTTGTATAAAGATGAAAGTAACAAAAAATTTTTAAGCTGTTCTATAACTAAAGTATATTTAATGTACATTGGTATAATAATTTCTTTGAAATTACATATTATATGGATATTTATATCAAAAAATATTTTCTTTGAATAAACGGGAAAAAAGATGGTAATTTGTCAAATAATGTTGACATATAATCTCCTGGAAAATAGATTGATTTTTAACCTTATTAATTAATACTAGATAGTTTGATAATGAAAAGTGTGAGTTGCAATTTTTTTTTTTTTTTAATTAACAAACTGTGTCTTAAAACAGTAGCAAGTGACAGACCACATTCTGACACTGTGTACTTAAATCAAAGCTTTTCCGCTTGTTACCTTACTGAAAACTTGGAGATTAGTGAGGAAATCCACTTGTGGCCACATATCAGTGGAGATGGATGGGTAATTGTTTTTGCCACCTGGTGGGAGGTACCACAGTTCCCTAGGTTTTAAGTGGGCTGTGTATTTTGAATAGCTGATGTGACAGTAATGTATGAATCAGTAATTCATAGACAGTTTTTTATAACTCATCTACAGTGACTCATTGAGTTACTCCTTTAGGTAATCTCAATGCTTTCAAATATTGTGCTGAATGGATTGCAAAAAAACCAAGAAAGTGCCAAAAGTTATTTTAAAAAATTGTAACAGGAATGTGCATTTTATGGTTCAGAAGGAAATCTTTCATGGAAAGAGGCAAAAAGAGGTGTCAAGTTGTGGATAGCTTTCCCATCTGAGATTGCATATTTTGTGACTTTGGACAGATTCTGATATCAATTATGCTGCAATAATCTACTGTCTATCAAGCAGCTTTACCTACCCTATCACTTCATTTAATTTCCCCTTAACTGAGTGTAGGATACTTGCAGCACTTACTGCAGCACATAATAAACATTGATATATACAGATTTTTCAGGATTTTGTTCCTCATTTTTTTCCATAAAATTACTTATACTGTGTGCAGAGTGCTGAAGGACTATCCCCAGAATATCATATATTTGGTAGTAGGAATAGAATTAATGAAGATTCACACAATTTTCACAGGGAAATTTTTTAATAGGTTCTCTGTAGTGATTTAATTTCAATATGAAAACTATCTTTGCTTAAAAAAACAAACAAATAAACTTGATTTTATTATTGAATCGTGAGCTTGATCTCCAAAAATTTACAAGTCTCTCAGCTAACTCATGTAAAAATGATCCTTCATACCTTCATTTTATTCCCCCTGTACACCTTGGAAAGCAATTCCCAGGTATATTCTCATCATGGAATAATTCATCAGGTTTCATGGCAAAGTCATAAGAGCAGGTGTTAATTTACCTGGAGCTTCTTCAGGTTCCTTCAGCATTTCCAAAGTCACCATACCCAGCAGCTCCATACTATGTCATGAATTCAGCCAACCACAGTGGCAGTTTTTCGTGTTGGTACTACATGGTGTTGGATTGCACTAAATAGTTTATTTAGTTGTTGTTTTGCACAGGGTGATGGGAAATTTTTACTGAGTACATTAGGTCACGTAGATGGTTTTTTCCCCTCCCCCATCCCATGGTCTCTCCCTCACACACCCCCCCTGTTATACACCCCTGGTGGTCTGTCCCATGGGTACCCCGCCTCTCGCCCCTCCCACTGCTATCCCATTGGCCACGGTCCTCTTTCCCCACCCCCCTCCTCGGGTATAAAATCCCACTGCAGGTGTGGTATGGTCTCTTTTCTAGCTGGGTGGTTGCTGCTATCTGCAGTGTCCTGTCCCAAGCCAATAAACAGGATACTCATCCCCACATGGAGAAGAGAGCTTCTCGTCCTTTATTTCTTTCTATGCAAGTCCAGAGTCTGAGCTAGCTGGATTGGACTCAGACACAGCCCAGAGAGCCATGGATTATTGCAACATGTGACCTCAGGTAGCAAGCAGAGTTCTGTCTGATACTGCATGTTTTTCATTAAAGGACAGCTTGCACATATTAATTTCGTGCTTAACTGTGACACCAACCATAAAGAGCTGCAGCAATTGATTTACCCATTCTGCTGAACTCAGATAATAAGATACTCAAATCTTCCTGCTACTGCCAGTCATTTCTATCTGATAACTTTCTGGACACATTGCTCTCTCTACAAAGAGGCCTTTGGTGCTCATGTTTTAAGATTTAAATCTAATTTTTTTCTGATGGCCTCAAAATTGCAGGTTATGAAAGCAGTGTTTTACAATAAAGGACTTCTAATTTCATATGAATCAGGCTATTAGCCTTTAGTGATAATAAACTCAAAGCAAAAGTAGCCATGCTCTCCCTAAATATTAGAATGATGCATTTTTTTCCAAGGATGGAAACTCTCTCAGTTATCATTGACTTACCATGGACTCATTTTTTTCCACTCTATCATTGTTAAACCTGATCATGTTACCCAAGGATGTATATAATTTTATGATATACAGTAGTTGAGGACTATGTTTTAGGTGTAAAATCTGTCTATTGTTCTCACGCATTCTCCAAGGAAACCAGAGGACATGAACTGGGTTTTCTTTTGATGATATCACACTGGAAGATGTGTTCCAGGTTGCACTATTTCAGCAGCTAATTTTCTTCAGTTATAGGACCAGCCTCAGTCCCATAAAATAAAATCCCTGAATACTTACAAAACTTATTATTGAATGTTTCAATGTACAGGTCTCTTCCTAGCAAGCTGTTTCTTTTAATTTTATTATTAATCATTGTTTCTGATATCCTGATCCTTCAGGGGATGGATGGATGGATGGATGGATGGATGGATGGATGGATGGAACTCTGCTTTTAGAAGTAAAATATCAGTTTGAGTCTTGAAGAAAAAGACTCACTAGTCCTACATTATTATTTCTTAATAATTAACAAAGGTTTGGGAACTGGTACTCCTATAAAATCAAGGGAGTTCATTTTCCTTACACAAGAAAAGAATTTGCCATTTTTCCATCTCTAAACTGGGGCTTGTCTTTTCCAGTCTCATAAATCTCATAATCTGGGAATTAATCACAAGATTTTAATGTACCTTGGTAAACACTTGAGTTCAAATCTCTGTTTTTTGATGTGTGTGGCACTGTAGCTTATTAACTCCATTTGAATTCTTCACATTCAATGGCAGCTTGTGAGCCTTCTGAACAGTTTTTGATCCTGGAATCACTATTTAGTGTTTCAACTTCCTTGCAGAAGTTATAGCCAGCCTGATGGCAGAGCTGGTGGGATACACATCCCTTCTCCATGGCACTGAGCAAAAAGGTATGAGCTGGCATCAGGTGCAGTTGTGCTGTATTGCATGTTTGTACAGCTGGCTCAGTTAACTTGAGGGTTCTTAGCTGTGTATTGATGCAGCACTGAAATACTGCCTGCTGAAAAACATTAGTATCCTTGTCATTCTTAAAAGAAAGGATCTTTGATAAGAGATAAGATTAAAAGAGATTAAGCTATTAGCTCTTATGTTATTACTGTTTGTGAGTAAGGATGTATAATTACATAAGATGTATTCCAGATTTTTGTACATAATTGACTACATGGACATCTTTTTGAACTATGATATGAAATTAAAATTATGTCTAATCCTACTAATATATCAGAATTAGAGCAGAGAAAAAGTATGTTCATCAGATACAAAAATCATCAATGTAAGCTGACAAAAAAGGCTTCATTATTATTTGTTATGAATGATATAATTCATTATTAATAGTTTACAATACTATTTATAATAATTCATTATGAATAATACTGCAACTATTTTTCATTAACTAAAAAGTGTGCAGAAAAAGAACTGCATATTGCATTTGAATCTTGATAAACTGAAAAATCTGAAAGAGAACATACATCTTTACATATCTATAAAAAGTACATATTTGAATACATCAAGGCCTGCATAATATCTGCTGTTGTAGCACTTCCCTCTCTTTGGCTCTGTGCTTTCCAGTGTGTAATATGTCCAAATTGGGTGAATTTGATCATCTGAATTACCGTAAATTTTATTATTTTTTTCTTAGAGGCCAAGCAAAATTTTATGGCACAGGCATTTAACACAGATTTTAAATACCTTCATAATAATGTTCTTTGAAGGTCTTTTAAAATTCGCAGTGTATTTCTTCCTCATATAACAAAAAAAGCATTCTTTTCTTACTTAAGTTTAAATTATATAAATGACAAAATGTTACTGATGTGAAAGAAATACCAAAATGCTGTAAGCTCATTTAAACAGCACAAATGAATATAAAACAGTTATTATTGATACTAAATTTCCCTAAATATTGGTAAAAACATGAAGTAAATTCTCAGTGTCGAGAGCCAATAGTTATCACAGTTTCTTGGATCACTATGTTACCATCATCTATCCATCCAAATGCTTCTAAAAGATTCAAGACTGGCAGAAACCAAGTGACTATACACAAATCAAAGTGCTGCTCATGTGTCCCACGTGGAAAACATTTAACCTTTTTCTGACATGAAAGGATCACGTACATGATTTTGAAAGATTGTTATTTACTTTAGTCCTCCTTCATGAGAGTTCTTTGAGCAGTTGAAGTTGCAAGACTTGCTGTGCAACAAGCCACTGAAAACCAAGTCAGATAACACTGTCCAAATTTCTAAGAAATTGGATATTCTAAGAAAAGTGATGTGTATTCAGAGATTCTTGCCCCTGTGAATTTGTTCCCATCCAAAGGCTAGACCTAACAGAGCTGAAGGATTACCATATTATCAGTTTTCCAAGCCAAGCAAATTAGGATGTTTTTCAACAGTTGAATCTACCAGCCTTAAATTATGCAATGAAGACTGTCACTCAATAAGAAATATATGAGCTGCTGGCTCTGATAAGATTCAATAAATATTAGCTCTGCAAGGCTGAACTCTTTAAATTATAAGTGCTTCTGGAAAGGACAATTCCTGGCATCTTGTGAGTCACTGAGAATTAAAAATTTATATAAGAGCCTTGTGAAGGAAATTAAAATATTTTGTTATGTGCTGAAATTTTTAATTGTGAGATGCTATCTTTTGCTGAAAAGTTAAAGAGCAGTTTGTTAATCCCTCAGAAAAAATCTTCACTCATACAATTACTGTTTATAATGTTTGTAAGAGACCTGGGTTAAGAATTTCTGATCCACTATTAAAGGGCCAATGAAAAGCTTTGTTGTAAAACATTGTAAGCAGACATCTAAATCTATGGCTTCATGAAATGCAACTTTGAGTGCCTTAAAACATTTAGTTGTGCTATTTATTTTTCCATCTTTTTATAGTCATTAACAGAAGTAATGACATCAGAGTTAGGCATGTCCAGGAATGTATGGCAGAATGAGAAATTCTTGCCATTACTGTTTCATGTCCAAGTTAATAAGGGACCATGAGTTATTGTGAAATTGGGTTTCCTACTGTTAACATGTGAAGATATAGAACTGTAATTACCAGGAATTTCAAAAAAATCCAATTATGATAATATTAATATCTATGAACTGCAGGCAGCTAAGGGAAGTTTGTTTCAGTCCTGATCCTTATTCTGAAGCTCTGGTGGGACCTACCCATTCACTAAGAAAAAAAAAAATTAAGTCACAATTGATTGGAAAAGCATTCCAGTCTTGGGAAGAAACAAAGCAGATGAGTTGACAATACTACATATTCATGAGTGCTGTGTAATGTAAAGCAATAAGAAATCTGTTTGTCTAGAGAAATACAAGACAAAAATGTGAGATCTGTGGGACTGTATTTAAGAATTTCTTAAGAATAAGTTTGCTTTGATGGAGGTTTACCTTTTGCTTTGATAAAGGTTTACCTTGTGTATTTGACTAAGAGAGAATTCATAATATGAAAAATAAAATTAGCTTTTGGTCATTCAAGGTTAATTTTCAAGCATCGTTGTAGAACAAAATCTTGGAAAAAATTTGAGTAGCTGCATGATGGCTTGAAAAACTAAAAATTTGCATAGGTAAGGATAGGATCTGATTTCTGAAGTGTTGCCTCTGACATGTAAAGGTAAATATGCTATGGATATATTGTCTGCAATGGAAGCATTTAGGAAACAGACTAAACAAGAAAGGAGTTTCTTTAAAATGTGTGGATTTACTACTGGCTTACATTTTATTTCGCTCTTTCTGGGAATGATAATGTTACTCCAGATGCACCTTTATTCCATTTCTTTAAAACAACTGCTGCTTGAATTTCTCATCCTTATAATTAGAAAGCATGTACCTATAGCAGCAAAAAAGATTATTCAATTTACTTCTTGGCTGATGCATTCTGGCTGAGTTGCTCTAGAACCAAATTGCTGCTTGTTCCTGTTTTGTAATTTGTGTAAAGCTGATGGAAAGCTTTTCAGTGAGTTATTCAAAACTTTCCTTTTTTAGATCTGATTCTGAGTTTCTTTTTACTTTGCTCTACTTAACAAGTCATAAAGAAATTTCTTATTCTGGTTGCCTGCTGAGGTTGAATTTCTGAAGGAAAAAAAAATAGAGTGTGAACTAATATTTTTAGTTCAGGATAAGTGGAAAGAAAAAATCCCAAAACTCAGCATCAGATGCAGTGTCATTGCAATGAGCAGCCAAATGTCAAGTTGTTTACTTAGACCATGAAGCCCAAACAAAATGACAATACAGTGCATTTTCAGGAGAATGCACTGGGAATCTCCCAAGGAGAAGAGACCAACACCTTGTTCTGCACTTCCCCTCTTTGGGAAGCTGGAGAGAGCCATGAGGTCATCCCCCCTGCACTCCAAACTAGACAAAGCCAAAGGCCTCAGCTCCTCCTCATGGGAAGTTCATTTCTGCCCTTTCCTCAGCTGCTCTTCATTCTTTCTTCTGGATGCACTGAAGGACCTGCATATCCCCAAACAGGGAAGGGAAGGAAAGGAAAGGGAAGGAAAGGAGGAGAGAGAAAGATGCAGCTTTGAAAGTAGCTGTCAAAAGAAATTGTGGGAAACTTTGTTGTGAGAAGTTCTAAATTAAGAGGGGATAGAGATCCTTGTAAGGCTTAGGCTTTATTTAAGCATGGAGCTAGGTTGAGAGAAAAAGAACTGTGGATGGAGTGGGACTGCAAGGCCTCTGTCCAAGGAAAGAATGGAGAGAATTTTGCTGTCAGCAAAAGGCTGTGAGGGCTTTCAATAAGGCTTGTCCTTCAATAATGGTTTTAATTAAATTCATAATTTTTCGTATGTATCCTATAATTTCCCTGTAAGGAAAAATCATTTAAATAGTCCCGTGAGTGCCTAACGCTACTGTTGCTTCAATTAGGTCAGTGACTAATAGTCAAATGAAAATATGGCAACCTTTCTTTTCAAAAATAAACAGAGATATGTCCTAATTTTTGTCCATGTTTCAAAAAAGGTCTAAGACATAATACTTTACTATTATGGGTTTTTCATGTGAGTTTGTACTGTTTCCTGGAAGGCAATATATCTTCTGGTGAAGTAAAAACCCCATGACTTGCTTACTTGGTAAGGAGTTCTGAAGTGGCAAATGGAGTATACCAGATGTGTAATCAAATTTGCATTAGCTGTTTTTGTACTACTGTATCATCTCAGATGTGTTAGCTTGAAACTGTTATTGAAGATAAGTGCTAATAAATGCTAGTTTTGTAAATTAAATTCAGGTATTGTAATGTTAACTGAAGGAAGGCTGAGCACATTGAACAAAGATATGACAGGGATCAGAGGGACAGTGAAAACCAGGAGATTACTATGGGATGTTTAGGTGACGGGTTGAAGACAGAGAAAATGATGACTCAAGCAAGACTTGTGTGAAATTGGAAGGAGTAATAATAGAATTCCGTGGCCACATACAAGCAGCTGCTGGTTGCTCAGTAGCTGTATCTGGCAGAGTCTGTGGCTTCATCATCATAATATGTTCTATACACTTATTAAATACTATTTTTGACTATCGTGTGTAGAGCTCAGCTCCTCTACCAGCTGTTACTGGGGACAAGAAAAAGCAGGTCTGAGACAGAAGAAATCCTACAAATTCTATAGTGAACCAAATTCAACAACTTTAGGTAAACTGGATTATATTTTGTTCTTCTTATACAATCTGTTATAAGTAAATAGTAGAGTGTGCTCACTGCTTTTCAGTGTTGATCATCATTTATGTGATGCTGTAAATTTTAATCTCAGTATTTTCACTTGAGTCTCTGAACTACAAGGGAAAAGCACTGAAGATACGCATCTTCGTGATGGTTCTCAGCTACTTCACTGTTAATTCTAGCATGCGTGTGGCAAATATTTCACTCTCTTGTGTTTTGATTTGTCTCTTAAAAGATGTGCCATTCAGGGATATTCAATGCCTTATGGTGGCAATAGGCATATCTGGCTTAAGCGGATTTTTGAGTATGACAGAATGGAAACAGTAACAATTTGTGACTCAGTTTCTGCTCTAGACAATTATTGTTAAATAAATGCTGAGATTAAAAAATAAAATCCCAGACAGGAGCTAGTTTATATTTTAATAAAATTTGATATTACTGCTTTCTTAACTACTACAATGTAAAAGAAACAATAATTAGGCTAGTAGTATTTGCAGATATATTTCTAAAACGAAGAAAAATATACAAAATAAATGAGGTTAAGTGTATATTCCCTGAATTCTCACTTTCATTATAATTCCTGACTTTTTCACCGACTCCCAGATGTAATTCCATAAGTATCTACATGGGAGCACTGGGACTGTAGAACAGTGTAAATCAATGGCTGATATTTGTGAGAGTCATCTGGAATTAATTACACAGACCTCTTTTTCATAACTGTTATACACAGCTATTTGTATAAAACTGTTCTTAAAATAAAAGGAATTTCTGTACAGAAGTAGGGGCTGCATTTTCAGATGAAGAAGTTTTGAAGGAGTGCACTGGGCATTGGCCTCAAAATCCAGAATTTCATGTCCACTGTCTTTTCTCCTTTGAATTTGGCCATGCCTTGGCCATTTCCTCCAGGCAAATTTGATATTCTCTGGTGAAGTATGTAAACATCTTGACAGGTGTTTTTTATTTGTTTCTTTGCCTTAATAATTCCTTATTACAGTAACATGATAATAATTTGGCACGGTTTCTTAACATGTCCTTTTTGCAAATGGGTATTTATATTAAGCCATCTTTCCCTCCCTCCTGGCTTTATTTCTTTCTCATCCATTGCAAGATATAATGCTGCTGAGTCAAAGCCTACAACTATCCAGAGTATGTCTCTGCAAAGGCATAGTAAGATGTTATGATTTAATCCCAAGTATATCACAAGCATGGATGTCTGTCATCTTGACTTTATGTGCATAGCTCTCTTGAATTCCATGAAACCATGTTTATTTACACCTGCTGCAGGTTTGCCTTAAATAGTCAAGATGTATTCAAATTTATTCTAATGTATATTCATTGCTACCTGAATTAGTTTTTTTGTTTGGGTTTTCCTAAACATAATGGAAATAAGAATTAGAGTTTGATGACATAAAAAAGCAAGTCCAAAGTTCCTGGCCACAGACTGTTGCCAGAACTTCAGTTAGCTTAGATCTGCACCAAACAAATCTGTCAGCATCCTTGCTGTGCTCTGTCAAGACTCTGCGCTTATTGGAAAAATGCTTGCCAAAATAGTCAAATATTGATGAGGAACATGTCAAATAGAAAAAATAAATTGGAATTTGCTTTGTGACACAGAACATATTTGTATATATATATGTACATGTTTTTCCATATTTTAATATATATCCCACTTCAAATTAAATCTGACAACAGAGTCTTATCAAGAATCTTCAAAGTCTAAAATCAGGCTTAGAATAAGTGAGTCTTCTAAGAAGTATCACTGCATGGACAAGTTGCTTAGACTGGTAATATATAATAGACGTCTACTTTAATATTGATATTAATATTAGTAATATTAGTAATTATATCATTCTATTTATATCCATTAATATCAATAGAGTTATGTAATTTTTGGTTTGAAATACCATATAGGATCATCAAGTCTGACTATTAATCTAAAAATACCAAGGCAACAAATAAACCATGTCTCCAAATGACACATCTACACATTTTTTGAGAACTTCCAGGGATACTGATTCCAGCACTTCCTTGGACAGTCAGTTCTGCTGCTCAGACAACCCTTTTGGTAAAGATTCTTTCTCTAATATCCAATATAAACTTCTCTGGTACAATTTGAGACTGTTTCTTCTTATCCAATCTCTTGTCACCTCACCTTGCTACAATTTCCTTTCAGTCTGTTGTAGAGGGTGATAAAAAACTTAAACCCCTTTTCCCCAGGCTAAGCACCCCCAGCTGCTCCTCATCAGACTTGTGCTCCAGACCCTTCACCAGTTACGTTGTCCTTCTTTATACATGCTCTGTCACAGTACATCAAGAACAATGAGACACTTGATTACACTGACCTAAAAGAAGCAAATTGACATATTTGAAGTTTAGTTTCTCCAGAACTGAAGAATGTTATTCCCACTGTGCTCTGAAGGCTTCTCTCATATGCCCCTATTGAAAGCTCCAAGTATTTTTCAGTAGAATCCATAGGTGTATAAATGGCCATGGATTGTATGAGTTCCGGGTTATTGTATTTCAGAGTTTTGAAAGACCTTGCTTGGCCTTCACACTATAGGTGTTTGCTAGCAGTAAATTCCAGTTACAGTTAAATTACAGAACTTAAACACTTTTTGCCAATTTATACCAAAGCAATATGCAGTCTCACAAGTGTTTACTAGCTTCTGACATTCTCAAAGCGAAGCATCTATTGGCATTTTGGATAACACTTTATACAAAAGGAAAAGTTAGATAAAAATTAGAGAAGTCTCCTTCAGAACTCCTAAAAGATGAATTCTTATTTTATTAGCTTTAAATGTTATTCTCACAGTGAATGTATCTCCCACTCTGGGATGAAGAAAGTTAAAGAAAAGATACTTGATCTTTTCACTTACTCTGTATTCAGTCAAGATGCTGAGGCCGTCAATACAGGCAGAGATCTACATGGGTTCAAACCACCTATCCTAAGTTAATACACAGCAGCTTTTTGTTCTTAGTAGGAGACCAGTCACTTCTGAGAGACTGTCTTTACAATAAAATTTCACAATATGTACTTTAACCTTTGGCATTAAGCTTTCTAATCCTACTTTATTTCTGCTGGTTTCAAGAGCCCAGAGGGCAAAACAGAAAAGACAGGGATTTCAGGAGAAGTAGAAAACATTATATTACAGTTGGCATAGACTGAGGATAATGTAAAATAATAGAATCATTTAGGTGGCTCCACCACTTTCTTGGGCAGCCTGTTGCAATGCTTGACAACCCTTTTGATGAGGACATTTTTGCTAATACCCCATTTTGATGATACATCTCCTGGCACAGCTTTAGGCCCTTGCTTCTTGTCCTTTCACTAGTTGCCTGGTAGAAGAGGCCGACCCCCACCTGGCTAAAAGCTCCGTTCCATAGTTGTAGAGAGGAATAAGGTCTCCTTTTCTCTGAGCTGGACAACCCCAGCTCCCTCAGCTGCTCCTCACAGGACTTGTGCTCCAGACCCTTTGCCAGCTCCATTGCCCTTCTCTGGGCATGCTCCAGCCCCTCAATGTCCATCTTGAAGTGAGGGGCACAGGACTCAAGGTGGGGCCTCACCAGGGCCAAGCAAACCAGGACAATTCCTACCTTACTACTACACAGTGCAGTGTCCTAGACACTATTATTGATGTCACCCAGGATGCTGTTGGCCCTTGGCCACCTGGGAACACTGCTAGCATCCCCAAGTCCTTTTTCCATGCAGCTTTCTAGCCCCTCTTCCCCAGCCCTGTAGTACTGCCCTGGGGTCATTGTGATCCAGCTGCGGGACCTGGGACTTAGGAATAGCTGCAGTCTCTTCCCAAACTCTTCCCAAGAAATATTTCCAGACACGTTCTTCCTAATCAGTCTCCACTCCATACAGTAACATCTATCTTTTCATAACTCCACTTTCCTCTGATCTGTGCAAATGCTGTAGGGCTGGATCACTGGATTTGAAAGAAGTCTCTATTATCTGCTACCTATTATATTTGTGTTATAGTGACATGACACTTTATACCAGAGTCTGGTTAATATGAGCAGAACATTTAGTGAAACAACATGAATCTGTGTTAATTTTCTGTTTCATCTCACTTCCCCTGGACTGACAAGTTTAGATCAGCTAATAGCTTTCTTTTTAATGAGAGTTCAGTGGGAAAAATGCTGTTTTACAACTGGATTTAGTGTTGTCATGATTACACAGTTGGCAGATATTAGATGCTATGTTAAAAGATGTTACCTTTTTTTATCTGTTTCGTGTTTTTTTTCTTGAATGAATTATAGAAATTAAGAAACCCAAATCATTAATTGGCATGATTTGTTAAAGAGACTTCAGGGAAAAAAGAGAAAACTTTTTCAAATCCTAAATATCACTTGAAGCTTGTTTTGCATCTTCTGTAATTGCCATTTAATATTATGTGTAATTAGGGCATAGTTCAGTAAAATCACATTATTTAAATTTCTTTTCTCCAGAGCCAAAAGATTTTATTCTCACAGTGGGCTGAAGGACTTAAGAAACACTTGGCAGCAACTGCTCCTAATAGTACTTGTGGGATAAGTGTAGTGAATGCAGACCTCACGTACTCTTCAAAGGGTAACATTAAAATCATATTTGCTTTCTAACACATTGTAGTCCTGTAGAAGCAAGACAGTTGCTATTAACTGATGTAAAAAATATTCACAGTGGAATTTTCTGGAAGAAAATTTCTAGAAAAACAAGAAAATTTCTGGAAGAACAACTACACCAGCTTAAACTAGTAGTTTTTACAAATGTAAACCTGAAGTTGAATAATGAACATTACCAGCCTTCTGACTTATTACAATGCTTAGAGAAAATATTATATCTTTATGTATTATTTATTTGCTTTCTGAACTGCACAGTTATGCACTCCATTGAACATAACTGTAAGCCTTCTTTAAAGAGTGAAGAACCTGTGGCAATGACCAACCATATGAAGTTCAACAAGGGCACGTGTCAAGTCCTTCAACAGGGATGTGGTGACCCTGGATGCATGGACAGATCAGGGAATGAGATGCTGGAAAGAAGAACTGCAGATGCTGGAAAAAAGAACTTCATTCAACTTGCCAGGACCTGGTGGTCCTGGTCCTGGCAAGTTGAATGAGAGTCAGCAGTGCCCTGGCAGCCAGGAGGGCCAGCCTGGGTTGTCCTGGGGGGCATCAGGCACAGCATCACAACCAGGCAAGGGAAGGGATTGTCCCACTCTGCTCTGCACTGCGGCAGCCTCACCTCGGGTACTGGGAGCAGTTTTGGGTAACATGATATAAGAAAGATCTTAAACTATTAGAGACCATCCAAAGGATGGCCACAAAGATGATGAGGAGCCTTGAGTAAAGCCATATGAGGAGCAGCAGAGGTCACTTGGTCTGCTCAGCCTGGAGGAGGCTGAGGGGAGACCTCATTGCAGTCTACAAACTGCTCGTAGGGGAAGAGGTGGGGCAGGCACTGCCCAGTGACAGGACCTGAGGGAATGGCCTGAAGGGGCTGTAGGGGAGGTTTAGGTTGGATATGAGGAAAAGATTCTTCACCCAGGGGGTGGTTAGGCACTGGAGCAGGCTCCCAGGGACGTGGTGACAGAACCAAGCTGACAAACGTTTGGAAAAGGTTTAGACAATGCTCTCAGGCACACGGCGTGGCTTTTGAGGATGGTGCTGTGCAGGGCCAGGAGTTGGGCTTGATGGTCCTTGGAGGTTCCTTCCAACTCAGCATATTCTGTGACTGTGTGTGTATGTGTGTGTGCTATGAAACTTGAATGAGTGAATGATCCTTATGAATCCTAACTTCCTGGTTCAGATTACTTGATTGCCAAATGTTCTTGCTATTACCCAGGAAAAAAGCAGGATATTAAAAATTCAGCTACCCTTAACCTCCACTGTTATGGCTGAGATACACACTTCAAGTGAAAAAAATGGCAGACAGCTTTTTTGTTCTTTCTTGAGTTTTCATGATGATTGTAAATGGGTTTCCACACCAAACCGTGGGTATAGTTTCACTTTCTTCTTGCTGGTATTGTTTGTATTTTTTAATCTGGGGAGCTGAGATATGAGGCAAAATGATGAATCTTCATGAACCCATAGTACATATCTTGGCAAAGCAATGCCGGACCAGTCTGATATGGCCAGAGTTAAATATGTCTCTATATAATGTTCCAATGTTGTAACAACTGAGAATCATCTAGACTGTCTTAAAGATCAGATGCAGTTATCTGTACCCCTCAGATTTTTTCACAAGCTAGCCTTATCTCCTACTATTTATAGAAAAGGCACAGTCTTAATCATAGTCTACATGTATAAACATATTAGATTGGGTGAGAATGCTGATCTTAAATTTATAGGGAGAAGCAACAGTTTGTTCCTATGACAAAGTAGCATTTACTGCCTTAGCATGTTATAACAAGGGTGGTGAAAGCCCTGTTAGGTTTCTTTAAAAACCCAGGCTTAGTTGTCTCTATAATTATACTGTTGGATTTCTTGATCAAGTTTTAGCAGAAAATTCTTCTGAGGGCTCCCACAGCTAAATTGCATGTGGTCCTAACCTTTTCTTGTGTGCAGCCATGAAAACTACATTTGTAGTTCTTTCTATTTCTATTTCTACCCAGATTGACCTCAGAATCTGTGGCATTGTAAAAAAGGATTGTTCAAATCCCCCACCTAACAAGGGCCTAAGTCTTAAAGAGAAAGAAAACATACATGAATTGTAAGAAAAATAAATTCACAATCAATGTTTTTGCCACATTTACTAACAAAATTCCTTAAAGGTTCATTGCCATGGTACAATACAGAAAAAATATTCCATGGAGATATGTGAATGCCTTGACATGAGCCTTTTGTATGTAACTAGAATATTTTTATTGTTAAATATTCAAAAATGTACATAATCTATTTTTAATAGATGCATCAACCCTTTCTATGTATATGTATTTATCAATCAGGGTCAAATGCCTGGAAAATTAGACACATGCATACATTTTTGCAGATATTTATGTTAGTTGTAAGTCAAGACTGAAATAACTTCTCCTTCTTCAATTGTCATGTGGTGTGTTTAGAATGTAAATTAAAACCAGCCAATTGTGTCTTTCCCTTAAGTTCACCAGAAGGTTAGAAATGAAGCTGTCTCTAAACAGACATGGAGTACGACTGTTAAACCAGATGGCTCTGTTAGTGACCATGGAAAAAATCTATTACTGGCAAGACATTAATGTGCACACATTTGCAGTGCCTCAACAAAATTTTTCATTATATTATTCCAGAGCAGATCTTTTCTGAATTAAATTTTACACGTATCTTTAGTTGGAAAATGATAAAGTATTGCCTGCATTTATTTGGAGACAGGAACTTTTCTTTATTCCTAATTTTGCCCAGAAAGTCAACTGCATCCTGGGCAGCATCAAAAGATCAGTGACTAGCAGGTCAAGGGAGATGATTTTTCCCCTCTGACCTCATGAGACCTCACCTGGGGTACTGTTTCTAAGTCGGGCCTCCCAACACAGGAAAGACATGCTCCTGTTGGAAAAAGTGTAGAAGAGAACTGCTAAGTCGATCACAGAGCTGGAACACCTCTCCTATGAAGACAGGCTGAGAGAATTGATGTGGTTCAGTCTGGGGAAGAGGAGGCTCTGGGGAGACCATAGTGCAGCTTCCAGTCCATAAAGGGAGCCAAACAGAGAGATGGAGAGGGATTTTTTAGAAAGGCATGCAGTAACAGGACAAGGGAGAAGGAGGGTAGGTTTGGCATAGATGTTAGTAAGAAATTCTTTACTGTGAGGGTGTTGAGGCACTGAAACAGGTTGACCAGAGAGGCTGTGGACTACCCTTCCTGGGAAGTACTCAAGTCCAAGCTGGGTGGGGCTCTAAGGAACTAGGTCTAGTGGAGGGTTTCCTGCCAGTGGCAGGGCCTTTGGAGCTGGATGATGTGTAAGATCCTTTTCAGCCCTAACCATTCTATAATTCTATAACTCTATGAATATCCAGATGCTCTCTCCATGTACTTGAAGGAAGAAAACCACTCTGATTGCATTAGGTTTGCCTGGTGGAAAGCATGGTGTGCAACCTCCAGCAGCAGAGAATCAAGATTCTTCCATGTTTGTCCCTGACTTGCAGCTGTGACTGTGTCCAGGACTGCCTCAGCTTTTCTCTTTTCTCTTTTCTTAGATTCAAGAAAATATTGTTCATGTTTTGCCTGTTAGTTAGTGCTCAGATTAAAAGGGCTTTGGAATAGCATACTATTAATATTGGTCTTGATGCAACAGAGGAGGGAGTCACAGGGAGATGCTTGTATTACCTCAATTATTCTATTGGAAAGTGGAAAGAGTGAAAATCTAAAAAAAAATCTATCTCTTTTCAGTACTTATTCTGCTATTCTAAAGAATTCTTTATTCTGTTCTGTTAACCTAATTTATCTTTGCATGTTTACAAGTATTATGAGAAAATGCTTTGGGAAAGAGTACAATGTTTTGAAGACAAGAATTAATCTATATGTTGAATTCCAGGGATGAGTCAGAAGTTTGGGTAAGGGGAGCAGTTTTTAGTCTCATTAGGTGTTGGCAAATTTTCAGAAAACCCTAGGAAGTATGAAAGAAATAAATTAATCAGAATTTTGTTGAGAATAACAGAGTGGTGGGAAACCTCAGGCAAAGCCCAAACCAAAATATAAAAGGAATATGTTTTCCAGGGCTTTGAGAGGCATGAAATTGGTATGTGAAAGCTGCTTCCTCCTTTGAAGCCTATAATGATATTAAAATGCTTCAGAGGAGCTTTTTGCTTAGTAACAGTGACATAATGTTACCTTGTGAATATCATAAAAAAAATTAGGATTAATGGAGAAATGCAAAGGTTGTTCCTATTATGGTTAGAGCACAGTCCTCAGAGACTGCTTTTCTCTGCAGGGATGTCAGACTCTCTGAGAAAGAAATGCTTCAACTTCTCCCAATGTACATATGTAATGGCAGAAAATACTAGAACAGAATTTCCTTCATTTATCCATGTGTCTTTCTGTCTATCTGTACATATCATATATGTCTCAAGTGTGTAGAGATTTATGAACCTATCATTTCTATCTGTGGTCAGTCTATGCACACAGGATATAGATATATACATACACAAGCATTTATATTGATAATTTACTGTATCCAGTGTCTTGAATTTGCAAATGCTTTTAATAATTGAATTACAATTTTCATTTAAAATCCTTTAAAAAATATACATAGATGATGGATCAATACTAAAACCTGAAATTTAACTATATGTGACTAAAGTATCATCCAGTAGGTTTGGAGAATTGAAATTAAAAACTTGCTACTATAGCAATTAATATATCATTTCAGATTTCTGTTCTACCAGAGAATTAAGCCTAGATTTTCAGGTTCCTTAAGCAACTATTTCTTACTTGTGAAAATATGGGATCTATGAAGACTTCCTAAGACAGAGACTGAGATAAATGCTCTAAACAGCATGCACAAATGTAAGAGAAAGTGCAAGTCAATGGCAGCATTAAAATTGGGTTAGAAACATTATATTACCTCACTATAACACAGTTTTGAATTCAAAATAGTGGTATTCTGGAAATCCCTGTAGAAGTCTTCAATTAAGTCACCAGATATCATACAAAAAAAAAATCTGCTTTTTTTTTCTCCTTTTTCTTTCAATTCTGCTTTACACAGGTAAGGTCCAAGCATAATAGTTTCCTACTGCATCTGTCTCAATTTCTTACCCAAACAGAGAGAAAGGCTAGAGAAAGCTCTTTGTAAGGACTGTGTAGCTATAAGGTAAGCAAAAGAAAAAGATAGAGTCTGTTTAATGTTAAATTTTAAAGTTATTGTATCTCCATTTACAATTTATCTTGCAAAATTCAAAGAAAAAACGAAGTTTCTCACAGCTTATCTTGAGACACTGCATATTAATGTTCCAGTTTCTGGCCTGCAAGTAGGACTTGGAGAACTCCATTTCTTACCCTACAGTCAGGTCCACAAGAATGAACTCCTGCACTTACACTTTAACAGTGGTGGGACATCATATGGGCAAAATTTTTTCATGACCACAGCCAAGTCATCCATACTTAATTCTTTATTTATGAATACTTTTTTCATACTTGATAAGTGAGCATATTCTAGGCAGTGCAATGTGTTTATAGTTATTGAAGTCTGTCCTTCAGCTTAAAATGATGGGAACACAAACATAACTGAATTTAAAAGATAGAATTGTCCTTATTCTTTCTCAAAACCACTGCTTAATTGGAAACTCCATTTGGAACAACCTTTTTTTCTATGAGACATGCTATGTGGCTCTAAAATGCTGAGGAAAAATTGGTTCTCCTCTAATTTAAGTACAGGACTCACCATCCTCAGAAATTGTATGTATTTGCATTAAATCTACTGCATAAAAAGCTTGGAATGTGCAGTGGTTGGTGGAAACATGAGTCACATTTTAAAACTCATTGGTAAAAAATTCCATCTAAATCAATCCCTTTCTCAAATCACAGAGCATATTTAAAAATTACATGTTTTCAATTTATGAAAAATATGATCTTGTATCAGCCAAAAATGCTATTTAGTAGATACCTGAGAAAACTGTGACTCAAAATGAGAAGAAAGAACAGCTGCCGGCCTGTTAACTGACCTGATCTTATAAATCACAAAATAAATAAAATATATGCTTTAATGTTCTTGGAAAAATTCACCCATCATCATTAAAAAATAATATCAAGTTTGAACTTTCCAGGCTCTTTATTGGTCCTGCTTTACAAAACCAAATTGAGCAAATGTGACTCCAGAGTTAAGAGAGCTCTCTATTAGCAGATCATTTTTCTTCTCAAATTAAATGATTTCAGCTTGATTACTTTTGATCTCTGCCACTGAGGGCTATTGCACAGGGGACAGGGTTTGCAAATACAAGGTAAGTCCCAGGATATCAAATTCTGCTTTCTCTCCTTCTGCTCTTTTGAGGATTTACCTTTTAGAAATATGTGATATTCATAAGCAACTCTAGCAACCCAAGTTATGGACAGTTCCTTTTCTTGCTAAAAAATTACTCTCAAGAATACATATGAAATTCATTAACCAAAAAACCCTGTTCATTGCATTTAATTTGAAACTTCAGAGAGGTTCCTATGTTAGGGATTTGGTCCATCTTTGTTATCAGTGGTAAATGCAATGTTCTTCCAGAAGGCAATTTTTGGTTCCAAATTAAAGAGGATTTCGAAGAAACTTTTATTAAAGTAGACTCTACTGGAAAGCTTCTAATATTTTCATCCTAAGAAATTCCATTTTCCTGGTTTTCTTATCTGTGTAGTTGTCCTTCTTATTTCCAAATTCTGTCATGTTAAATCTTATATATTTTTTCAATTTTGGCCTGGGTATAAGGCCTGTGTGCTTAAGTCTGTAACACCTGCAGCAGAAGTATGATCATGATGTTCTTCAGGGTGCTGCTGCATCAAGTCCTACTGAGGATAATGATCCAAGCAATATATGGTGCTGGTGTACTGAGAGTGATGAAAGTGCATTAACAAGTCTGTGTGGACTGGGGAAGGCTGTGTCCTTCTACATCTGGTCCATATTACATTAGTTACTCTGTGTTTGGGGAATTTTATCTGAGCCAGGTTTAAGAATGGGTCAATGTACTGTTAACATATACATCTCTCTGACATTTAAACAATTCCATAATCTTTTAGGGAATTTTTCCTTGATCTTTTTAGTATTTTTTCTTTTTTTGTTTCCCTATCTGTGATTGTTTCATCCATGTGATTAGATGATATTTATTATCAAATGCAGATGATGCATGAGCTGAGGAGAGATACAAGTCAGACACTACACAGGGCAGACTCAGTTTTATGATAAGTTAAGAGAAAACTTTTCCCAATAGTGGCGCAGCAGAATCAGTTTTGCAATTACTGCAATCACAGATAACTTTAATAAACTGAGATCATCTTAAGAAGTTGAAAGACATCCTGAATCCAGGGAGAGTATGTTTTGTGGGATTGCAGAAAACTTTTATGGTCTTCTTAGTTTGTGTGCTTGAAGAGGGAATAAGTCAAATCAGTAATGGCTTGGGAGAGCAGCAAAAGACATAAGCATTTGCACACTCATCCCACAAAAATGCCAAGGGAGTAAAGTTACTGCAAACCTAGAATGGTATCACAGAAATTAAAAGGAAAAATTTGAGCCTGCCAAAGTGGGAAAGGGGAGATTTCTGTAGGGAGGAATTCCTTCTGGTTTACAGGAGCATTGGGCTGGAGATGGCTCTCCTCAACAAAGCCCAACATCCACATTGCTCCTGCATTACAAAACCAAATTGAGCAAATGTGACTCCAGAGTTAAGAGACCTCTGTATTAGCAGATGCTCTTTCTTTTTAAATTAAATTATTTCAGCTTGATTGGTTTTGATCACTGACACTGAGGGCTGTTACACAAGGGACAAAGGTTGCAAATATAAGGCAAGTCCTGGGATATCAAATTCTGCTTTGATATCCCAACAGAGCCCCAACCAACAACTATATCAGCAATCCCATTCACACATTTTACAAGCTCTACCTTTAGACTACTGAGCTTTGTTGCACCTAGGCTTTTACTGGTGGAAAAACTTTTCATATGTCTGAAGTGGTCTTATTCTGTTAAGACAGAATAAGGCCGTGGTACCCCTTTCCATTCTGCTTCCTGCTCCTAAGATAGATGTAAAGATCACAAGACACAATCTGCATTCCTGTTATGAGAGGCTGAGCTCATTTAAAGAATAATGGGCAAGAAAGTGAAATAATTGAGTGTATTCTGGACACAAGAATTGCTTGAAGCTTGTAGTTGAAAAATTTGAAAGTTAGATATGTATTTAGGAAACCAATCCACTCAACTAGCTGATTAGGACAGCCTCTCTGTGGAAATGACAAAGGCAATACTAATATACTAAGAAAAATGAAGCAACTCAGCTTTATTGTTTCCATTTAATTTTTTTAGTGGTATTGTAATTCCGTAAATACAAATTCCTGTCTCCTTTCTTCTGGGTAAGTGAAAGCACAATTGTACATTACAAAATAAAAGTAGGAATTAAATGGAAACTAAGGTAGCTATTTAAGAAAAAGTTTACAGTTCATCAAATATGAGAGCCTCTTAACACATCTTAGAAAAGATTCTCAATTATTTCTGAAAAATGAGTGCTAGAAAGGGCTAAAGAGCATCCTGTGACAGAGCTACATTTCTAAAATGAGTGTTTCTCTTTTCTGTGTTACAACAGAAAAAAATAATTTCTGCAAAATAAAAATGAATACATTTATCAAAAAAAAAAAGCTGATATATTCTTCAGTTCATCAAAAAGGAGGACCAAACATACAGGTTCATAAATATGCATAATTGTGGCACGTTAATTTTTACATAAGCAATTGTGGTTAGAAAAACAGGGTACACTATTGATGAAAATTGTTGTAAGAGGGTTGAAATAGTGATAGTTCACAACACAGTCCCTATTAAGAACAAGCGATTTCGACGCTCTCTTGCAAACTCCAGTGTAAAGAAGACAGTGTGAATTGGAACAAGTAGGTTGCCAGGACAACCATAAAGCCATGGCTGAAATGCACAGTAAATTTATTTAATTACCTGGCTGGCTGGGGGATCTTAGAGCAAAGCCCAGGCAGAGCCACAAGCAGGAACAGCAGGCACTATTAGGTGTAGTTGATCCTGGCCCATGGCAGGCCTCTTGTTTCCCCCAATTTGTCAAAACACTCGCGCACAAGCAGTTTACCAATATGCCGTGTGCTTTTTGTGATCTCTGAGCTTTTGATCTCTCTCCCCCCAGCAGGAGGCTCAAGCATGTCTGTGAGAGTGTGTTATCTCTACACAGGAATTCTACTTCTCAAGACAGGCAGAAGATAAAGCAGGATTAGGTGTAATAAATGGAGTTTTCCCACTCTGGTATTCCCAGCTTCAAGGTCACTTAAGCAAAATGACTGCCCTCTTTTCGAAATCTGCTTTGAACTCTTTCCTCTAATTAATAATGTTTTTTACCAGCCTAACTTCCATCATAGTGAACAAGCTGTGATCATAATCTCTAAGGGGATTCTGATGTCTAAAGCGATTGCAAAGAACTTAGATACAAATTCTGAAAGTTATATGGATGTTGTTTGCATCCCACAAAGTGTGAAATATAAATACTAAAAGGACAGACATGGATCTACATGGACTGTGGTCTTACCCAGTAGACTTGTGCTTCAACGGTGTAATATTTCCATAGCTTTACTTATCCTTCCATAATTGTTTCTGTAATTTAGAAATAGTCAAACTTTTATCTTTTTAATTTGGATGGCTGGTTCGTGATATTCTTGAATCTCTACCTGGTGTGCTTGATAATTAGATCATGAATGAATTAATCAGTAGGTTATTAAATCAAGCTGCTTGAAATTTATGTGCTCTTTTCTTCTGCCTGCACTTCTACAATTTCCATGCCTAGCTACACTGTAATTTAGCTCAAACAAAAGTCCTGGGAAGAGTATTGTGCTCTACCCAGCCTAGTGTGTAGTCTGCTGATTTAGATAGTTTCTTCAAGGACTGATGTAATAGGTGAAAAACCAAAAAAAACCCACAACAAAATCTCATGAGGAATGTCAGTATACATTTAGGATGCCAAAAACTTCTGCAAGTAAAAAGTGTGCCTTTCAAAATGTCAAGTTTTCCATGCTATACTATTAATATGTTTTAAATGGTATCCATGATGAAAAGAAAGTGAGCTTCTATGATGAATTATATGGGGTAAGTGTGGTAAAGATGCAGTTTCATGCTCTTCTCTGGCATGTGACATATTACACAAAGCAGAATATAGATAAATTGTGAGTCATTATAACCTGAGGCAGTATAAATAGAAAAGCTATGCTTTCAATGAAATAACTTTTCCAAAGGTGCATGCAGGAAACACAGGAGGATTGTATTTGAACACGGTCATAAAGATACAGAATGAGAACTCTCAGAAAGGCAAAGCAAGATTCCTGAACTAGCCCACTGCCTCAATGTTAAAGGATGAATCTTGCTCCTAGTAATATTTATCAACATATTTCAGCTATATATTTGCTTTTTTACTACTCACATTTTTATTTTCCCATTATTAGAATTATATCTTTCCTTTGCTGAAAATAGGAAAAAGTTATCTGTAAGTATAATTGCCTCTTAAAGTGAACTTTGGTGATTACAAACGTGCAATGGATTTTTTTTCCTTGAGTATAAAAAATTCAGTAATGTAAGAAAGCCTGCCTTCTGATGCCTGTAACTTGGAATGTTTTGGCCTATAAAAGACCTGTTATTCTGGAGGGAGGTATGTCATATGCTATAGTATGTAGTAGTAAGAGGTAAAGCCTCCAGTGAAGTAGCACCCCCCTGATGAAGGAATAAGCCCAATGGGGACAACTCAGAACTTCATGACCTGTTGTCATAGACATCAACATGTACTTGAATAAATGATTTTCTGCTCAGTACTGTGCATCTGCTTTAGATATATGCAAAATGCATCAAAGGATTTAAGGTCTTTGAGAGACTTAGATTTAAGAACACATAATGGTTGATTTTCCAAGAGGCCTGGTTATTAAACAGAGTTGCTCTGCTCAATCAAAACAGGAGGAGGTCCTGATAAATCCAGCCACCAAATTTCAGTTTTTTAAATATGTTTAATTTTCAAATTTAAATTCCATGGTAGTGTGAAATGTCTCTCTAAACTTTTGTTACTAAATTAATCCTAAACCATTTCCTGTTTGCTTAAGTTTGCTATCCACATGCCTTTTTGGCTTGGTCCATGGCACCCTAGTTATGAGCATGATACTTTTTGGATGTGCTTCTTGGCATAATGCTAAAGGTTGTCTCTGTTTGCACCTCACCTTTGAACACTATGAGTAGGTTGGGTTTTTTTGGACCCAAAGGTATCATTTTGACCTCTTTACACACAAGCAAATACAGATAGGTGAGGTTTTTGATGGAAATCAGTCTGAAAATTATTAGTAGAACCAAGGACATAATTGATGAATCTTTCCTGGATGTTAACCTGTATAACGCTGACATTTTAAAATATGAGACAACTGTGATGACATATCAAAACCATTTTGCTGCTGAAATCTTTGGGTCAGCTGTTTATGTTTTAAAGCAGAAAATGAAAGAGAACTTTATTTAAAATTTAGATGGATTTGATAGATAAAATTTCGTTTGGCCCATTCATTACATTCCCAAAAGTTCTCTTTAAAGCAACTTTTTCCTTCCTGTCTCTTAGACATAACCCATGCAATGAAAATAATTACAAGTGAGAAACTTCACATAGTCCTGATCCTGACATAAATATTGAAGACTGTATCCTGAAGTTTATTGTAGTTCTTTTTTAACTCTCAAAGGTTGAAATAACAGTACTAAACAAATTAGACAGAAATACTGTGGCTACCATTTAATGGTTTCCATTTCTTGTGGGTCACCTCAGAGTTATCTGAGCCTTCTGCCATGTCAAGTCATAAAATACTGCTTTATCTTCTTTTATGCGTGGATCACAAATGTGACCTAGAAAAACAGATATAATTCCTGTTGTATTTTTTTCTATATTTTACCCAAGGGTCCATTACACTCTGAAGTAACCTGGCAATGGCATACTTGGATCACTGACCTACCATTTTTTCGGTGTTGAAGAAAGCTTATCTGTTTTCTATTCCTTCCTATATTTGTATATCGTATAGTTGATTAGTCGAATGTTTCCAAGTCTCCCAGTTAATTCTTGTAGAAGAACTCCTCTATTAGAATGATGAATGAAATTTTGCACATTTTTTGTTCATGTAGTTGAATCATTTTCTTGTCAGCTGTCATACACAGGTAATATGTGCAGAGAAACATCTTCCTTACCATGACAAGTTAGATTGCCTGTGTGATGCCAGATGTGTCAAGCAGATAATATGCTTCCAGGTTAGTGATGATTAATTTTGGAAATGTTGGCTTATTACAAATATTTATTAATTCTACAGGTAAATATTTTTGAATGTCCTAATTATTATATTTTAAAAAGTGGTTATATGTCAAAATCACTCTTTTTTCAAACCACTAAAAGGAAACCAGAATTTTCTAAGTGCCTTGCAGATTGAATGAGCTGTACAATTTTAATATGAGTAGGAATTAATTGAATTGAGTCTGAGTTCACAAATGAAAGATTATGAACATTGTTATTCCTAAGTACAACCACATATTTGAAATGGGTGCTTGGAGCATTACATATATGAAGATTTTCTTTAGTTTTGCAATATCTCAAATGTAAAAAACATTTATAAGCATCATTTGGAAGGGGATTTGAAAATTTCTGGTGCTAGGTCAAGCACACAAGAGTAACTAATCCCATTTTGAAAAAAAACCCCTCTAATTTAAAAATCTTTGCCCTTCCTGTACATGGGGAAATGTCAGTGGCAGGGGAAATACAAGATTTTTCATTTCATGTTAATTTTTTCTGAAAGTTATTGCAGTACATACCCACCATTCCCACCACTGTTAAAAGTGACTCATATGTATAAAAATTAGGTGGACACACAGGAAGAGAGTAGAATGCAAATATCTGAATGAAAATATTTTCAAATTTTGGACTGATCCTCAAAGTGACTTTACAATCTACAAAATGAACAACACTGAGATATTACTATTAAAGTAGGCTCAGAACTATACTGGCTTTTCATTTCTCTGGACTTCCTGCTTATGGAATTAAAAAGACACCTGTAAGAAAATTTCTGTCTGGGGGCAGTAAATGCCTTTGTAAAAAAAATCTACAAAAATAATTGTTTACACTTCCCTTTTAAACTCCATGCTTTAAAAAAAACCCCAAAATATTTCAATATGTGGTTGGGCAGTCATGTTACCTTCACATTGTAGAGGAGGCCTTCTGAATCCTAGTAAATATAAGGCAGAGCACTGGGAAAATGTGAGAAAATGTTATTGAATCTCATGGTGCCGGTAAAAAGTTTTCTTTAAAATACTATTTTGTTATGAACATTCTACTGTGTTTCCATAGTACTGAATGTCCTGTTTAACTTAGATGTTTTGATTCACATCTGTATTGTAAGAATACATACTTGCTTTCTGACCAAAATTGTTTAAGACTTGATCTAACCACTCATCCAAGAGGAACAGACCTAAAATAAGCTAAGTCTATATGGACACCTGCGTTCTCCCTTGAACTCTCTGAAATCCCTTAATTTTACTTTCATCCTTGTGCAGTCTATAACTTGGGTAGAAATAGAAATCCTGAATAGTCGAAAATCTGTAACAAGTAGCTATGACCCTCAAAGTGCTGCCTTTTCATAAAATGTGCATGTGAAAGTTGGTATCAGAATCCAAATTTTGGACAAAATCACATGTTCTGTCAACTCTTATTTTTTTCACCACCTTTGTAGAGCACTCAAGGAAAGACTGCATACTTCAGATTGTAGTCAGTCAGCTGAGAAAGGTATTATTTTTGGTATTATGGTGCTTAGACCACAATTTCCTACCTGCCACTATCCCCTCCATTCTGTGGTGTATGTATTTATAAAGACACACAACTGAACAGATATGGAGAAATAATCTGAATACAAATTTTCTTGATGAACAAAATATAACAGTTTAAGAAGCATTCAGGAAAAGATGCTTGTATCAGTACATGGAGGGCAAGGGTGAGAATTATATAGCCATTTTGTCTTAATGCTGATTTATGCCTCTTTAAAGAGATGAGAAAGCCATATTTTAAATGTAGTTTCATTAAGTGGAAGTCAAAAAAGAGGTGTCATTAAGCCACTGTATTCATTTCCTGCCAGGTAGATGAGACAACACTCTTGACTCAAGAACGCTATGCATAACAACAAGGTCAAAACAATGTAAATACCACAAAACCACACACCTGTGAACAGGCCTAAAATAAGACAAAAAAAAAAAAAAGTCCACAAACCCCAACCCATTATTTTTAGCCCTAACTGATTGAAGCTGAAGCTCTGCATCTTGAAGCAGCACAAATGAGCTGGTGAACTATGGCAAGGATAATGACCCCTTATACTGAATCTGCTGCCCATAGAGACAATGTGTGAAACAGTCAAAGCCTTTGGGCTCAATAAAGGAAATAGTTGTAAAGAATATTTAAGATTTCTGCAGATCAGAGTTTTCAGTTTCAAGCAAAAGCTTGATCTAAAATAATACTCATTATTTATCTCCTTTGGCAGCTGTATATTTCTTTGAGTAGCTGTCCTAATCCCAAATGCCAGTGCCTTTAGGCTTTCTCTTCAGGTACTGCATTGCCTTTTTCTTATTTACTGATAAATACAAACATCAGAAACCACAGCTCTGTTGTCATGTGAAAAGAGGAATGATAAACCTTTAGATAAAAGTTGGGTCAGCCTCTCTGTGGCAGGTATGATGTGCTAATCTCTTTGTTCTCTGGCAAACCTTTTAGCTGGGTCTGAAGCTATCTTAATGCATCTCAGAGGAGGCTCATATGAACTTTGCTTGTCTAAGGAAAGCAGCTGCAATGTCACCAATATTTCCAAAGGCTATACTTATGGGTCACTGCACTGAAGACCAATTTTAACATTTAAGGTGTCCCTAGCAGCACTTCACAGCTGTGCTATTATCAAAGCTGGAAGGCTTGAATTAAGTTGTCATCACTGCTGCTTCTTCTAAGAGCTGGTTTGGCCAAATACAGCATCCACGCTGTTATACCCTCTGGAATATTTTACCACAGCCTAATGAAACACATCATTGCTCTAAGAATATATAATCTTTTCTCTGGGTTGGATGTTTGGTACAGAAGAGCCTGGCCTTGTTATTACCACCATATGTATGTCAGTGTAATGGCTTATTTGGATCCACCTTGAAAACATTATCCTGCATCAGAAAGTATACAGATGCTGGGAAAACAGTAGTGCTGGCTTTACCTGAAGGTATTTGGTGCATCATATATTTTTGCATGACTTTAACAGCTTCATTCTGTTCCTTGAACCCTGGTCTCTTTGAGAACTTAATCCAAAGCCTGCTGAAGCTTCTAGAAAAGGGTGCCATTAATCAAAAGCATATTGTGGATCACATCCTTACTTGAAATTTGTGCAAGATTCAGGATTTTACTCATATGAAACACATAGTTGATTAGCATGCACTTTTCATATAACTGTCCTACTTTTCATATAACTGGCACAGCAGTAAGTAAAGCAAAATGTAGTATAAAGTCTACTGCATTTCAGTTTTCAGATGTTCAGGATGCTGTGGGTAAACATCACCCAGATAAATTACTGTTAAATTCTTCCTTTGCAGCTCAGCTCAAAAAAAATTATGTGTCACTGGCAGAAGATAACAGCAATTTTCAGTTATTTTTCTTGATTAATTTTGATAGCTTGTGTTATATTGTCCTCTTTATCTATTACTTGCATTCCATAGATAGTCTGACACATGTTTAACTGTACAGCTACAACTCATGACACGTTTATATAAATAAGAGAGTATGAAAATGTAAAAAAACCTATTTATAAGTAACAAACCTGGAATCAGCCCATGAAGGCTGCACAAGTTATCTCTGAAACATAAGAGCATAATATGTTGTAATAAAATAATTTTCAACAACGTGCAAAATAATGTCTGTTGCTCATAAGAACAAAAAAAAAAAAATAGAGAGAAAATTACATACTATTCCCTCTAATGTCAAAATAAGTCTCTTGCAGGTTCAACAGAAGAGAAAATGCTCCATTTTTACTCAGGAGCAGGCTGAGTAAATTGGCAGAACTTGGAAACATCACAAAGCATATGTTAGTAAGTGAATGAGAAACTTCCTGTTGCATTACTATATGACATATGCACAGCACGGATGCCTGATGGGTAGTCCAAGAGGCAAATTTCAGGTACGCACATGGACTTGGCTTCTTAGAAGTTCTTGAGAGAGAAGGATGAAATACTTATGGTTTTCTGGCAAAAATTACACTCTCAGGCCAACTTTTTACCATAATTTCTTTTTTGTTTCAGACATAACAAAAAATTTTAGGAGCATTTCAGTATAATTCATACTATTTTCTTCAATATCTTTTCAACTTGAAGTAACCTTATACTTTACATTTACTTCAGCATTATATCTTAAAAAAGAAGTTGATTTTTCAGATTCACTCTTTCCCACTTGTTCTGTAATGAAAGTGAGACAGCAGTTATGGTTACAGATGTAATTCATAGCACATAGGTGATCTATAATCAGTAAAAAATCATTTGAAACTTAGTTTGTAAGAGTGTGGACAAGTATGTACTCCATTTTGCATCCTTCAAAAATAAGGGGGAGGTGATTTAAAGAAGTGTGATGGTTGTTATGTATTTATCCATTTCCATATGTAAATGAAATCTAAAGCCTGAAAATATGAACTAAGGAACAAAAAATACATGGCTCCCCAGATAACTTTTATTGTTAATAGAAAAGGTCAAACTTCAGATGTGGACTGTGAATGGTAGTTCAGGGCATTGTTAACTTTCTTGACATTTGAAAGGTACAGCATTCAGTCTATTCTCCTCTTTCCCTTCTAAATTATCTTGCTGTCATAAATTCCTCTAAGACTGACACATAATCCAAATATGGCTTCAGAACACTTATTTTTTTAAAGTGGAAATCAAGTCCTCAAGACTATGGAATTTTTCAGTTTTCTTGAAAGAAAGTAAAAAATTTTATGAAAGAATCAACCATGACAAGGCTGTCTGAATTATAAACTTACAAAATTTTAATCACCTGTGTTTCATTTATTTCTATTCAATAAATATTGAGTGAGACCTGTCAAATGTCCAACAGGTTCAGAGCTTGGCTGGTGTGAGATCTATCATGTTTGAAAACAAGGCTTTCTAATTCTTTCTTCTTTTATTAACCAGCTGACTGAAAATATGTATAAAACATGGTTTCCTTCTGTAACCATTTACTGGTTTGCAACATTATTCATGCCTTTTACAGCAAATGTGGTAGGAAAATGTGTAAGGGAAGTAGCTGGGTAGTGTTCATTGTATTGTAGCAATTTTTTGTAGTTTGCTTTTTGCTACAAATAACAAGATAGAGATAATTTACTTATTTGAAAAGAAAAGTGTGTAGGGGGAATAATTCCCACACAGTTCCTCGCTTTTGCATTTTTAAATTTTAATATTACCTTAACAAATTGAGCTGAGTATATTGATATGAAAAAAAAAATTCTCCAGAGTTTCAGGTTTGTTTCAAGTATATATTTCCTGGAGGCTTTTAATGATCTCAGAGGGCTTTAGTGAATCAGAATGAATACAACAGGATCTAAGAATAAATGTGTTTAATGAACTGCCTCACAAAAAGAAAAACATAAGATAAAATGCTATTATGTAGTGTCCACAAAACCATTGACATAAAATTAATGATAGCCCTACAGTATATTTTATTGGGACTTTTCCCACTTCAGTTGAAGAAATGTTTGTGGAGCTAGTCATGGGTGTCTGTTAATTTGGAGAGAAGCCTGAAACACAAAGCAATTTGAGGCATGTTAAAGTAGAGGTGTTATCTGTTGTATCCTACAAATTCAATTTTGTGCATACAGCTGAGAGTTTTACATGATTACCTAAGGTGTGCTTAATAAATGCAGTACTATGGAGCTATCCCTGAATCATAGGTGGGCCCACATCTGTAGCAATGCAAGAGTTTCTCCAGAATATCTGCAGTCATACATGTAGTTCCTTATTCTTAATTTGAGCTTGCACACAGTCCTCTGTGCTGAGAAGTACTTCAGAGTTACAGACTCCCAAATTCACATGCTAGGATGTTCATAGCTTGTGGACATAGCTTGTGGATATTTTATGAGGTATGTAGAGATATGGTTTGAATGTTTGCAGTATCAAAAGGTCTTTTGATTCTCCCTTCACAGAATTCCAGAAAATTTGAATTTGGAAAGGAACCCTAGATGTGATCTGGTCCAAATTCCTGCTTAACCAGTCACCTAGAGCTTATTGCCCAGGACCATGGCCAGACAGCTTTTGAATATCTCCAAGCAGGGAGACTGCACAGCTGCCCTGGGAAACCTGTGCCAGTGCTCAGTAAAAGAAGAGTTTCCTGATGTTTCATTTTGCACCCATTGCCTCTGGCCTTGACATTGAGCACCACGGAAAACAGCCTGGGTCTCTCTTCTTCACATCCTGCTTTCAGATAATTGTTCACATTAAAAAGATTCCTCACTGAGTCTTCCCTTTTCCAGGCTGAACAGTCCCAGCTCTCTCAGCCTTTCCTTGTAAGAGAGACACTCCTGCCCTTAATCATCTCTGGGCCCCTTTTTTTCCTCCCTCCAATGCCTGTCTTGCACTGAGAGATGCAGAGCTGGACACAGCATACTCCAGCTGCAGTCTCACCTGTGCTGAGTAGAAGGGAAAATACTCCCATGACCTGCTGGTAACACTCCTCCTGCAACTGAGGACAGCACTAGCTGTCTTTGCCATGGGAACACATTCCTAACTTTGCTCAACTTCAGAGCCACCACGACCCTGAGTCCTTTTAGGCAAACCTGCTTTCCAGCTGGGGGGCCTCCAGCATATCTTTGTGCGTAGGGATGTTCCTCCCCAGCTGCAGGACCTTGCAGTTCCTCTTATTGAACTTCATAAGGTTCCTCTAAGACCGTTTCTCCAGCCTATGAAGATCTCTTTGGATGCAGCACAACTCTTTGGTGATTTATAAAAGCCTGATATATGATAGCATCTTCAAAGGACCTGTGTCTCTTTTGGGTCATATGTCACATAAGCTAGTCTCGTGTAATTATTCTAGGGTCAAAAACAGCATGAATTTTCTACTGGTAGGCATATGAAACACTGTGTCTACCAAGCTATAATTGTTCTGATCTTCCTGGAAGATGTGAAACTTCTCCACTTTACAGACTGAACTATATGCACACCTCATAAAAATAAACATATGCTATGACATCTATTATTTTTCTTTTATAAAACAGTTTTCTATGTAAGTCATATAGGAGCTTTCTCTCTGAATGAAATTATAGGTTTATGTTATTATCAGAAGATATAAAAATCTCTACAGTTTCTCAGAATTACTGTGCATCAAGTAAAACATACCTTCAAGGCATGTTTTCACTTTTCCAATATTGTACTATGTTACAAAACTTATACATTATTCCAGTGTTATTTCATTTGTATTATCCCATCTGGTTTAAGTCTCATTATATATGCCCATTACATTGTTTGAATTTCTGCAGCAATTTTGTACTGAAAATTTTGCTGACTAATAAATATGTTAATTTGCCATGAGTCATCATGCTTTTCCTATTATATATAGCACATTGCATGCTGGTATTAAAATCTTCACACATATAGCTCTTCATTTATGTTCACTATAAGTTAGGCTTAGAATTTTAATATTCTGCCATTCTAGGCTTAAAATTTTTAAATTACCTTACTGATTGTATTAAAGGTTGAATTTGTAGCAATTCATTTCTGTTTAAAAAATTGCTGAGTCAAAGAAATGAAACTAATCATGCATAAAAGAGGAAGTATCCCATCTTAATTCAAGTTACTATTCTGCTACTATGCCTTCTAAGTTTCTTTATGTGATTTCTCAGCTGTTACTTTGTTACCTCTCTGGTGTTTGCATAGAGATCAGAACGGAGAGACAATGTCAAGAATGTTAAATGAAGAAAATCAGTAGTGCCAAAAATGACCATCAATTTATAATCAACAAATTAGAGCTCTGCACACAGTGAGAGTGACAGAGGGAAGCAGGCAGTGCAGCAATGTGCACCCCAAGGTTATGCTCTGACAAGTGGCAGCAGCCAGGACTGCCATCAATTAGGTACTCTCAGCAGAAGCTGCAAACACAGAACTCACTTTGGGATCACTGTTCGCCAGCCAGCAGAATGGAATTGTCTCATTTGTTTTCAGACATCCACTCACCTGATCTTTGAACCCAAAACTGCTGTTGTTAATAACACCTGCTATTATACTCTGCTAATACCCAATTGTAGCAAACCCATTTGAAACATGCTCTGCAAATACCCTGCTGGAAGTAACCTTTTCCCAAAATAGCCTGCAGCCTAATTTGAAGTTAATTCAATCAGTGTGTAAGATGAATGAGGGAGGAAGAGATACCTTAAATGTTGCTATGAAGTACCACATTATTCAAGGCAGTTGAAAGGTAAAAGAGAAGTCACTTTAATCTATAAATTTGTTTTGTATAATAGCTATTGAAAGAAAATGTGCTCTGGGGTCAGAAAAGTTATGCCAGTTAAACTCATAATGAACTGAAAAAACTGCTTTTGATTGGAAACTTTCAGTGAGCCTGGGAAGATGCAGAAATCACCATAAACTTAATATGAAAGTTTTTAAGGTGACAAAAATAATGTCTTGTATAATGAACACATGACTTGATTTGGTACCTCTGTGGACATTGTTTCTCTGGGGAATGTTTGTTCAGTCTTTGCTTTTGCACTTTTTGCACTTTGCTTTTGCACACTTATGCTTCTACATAGCCCTTTAAATTGTCTAGGAATCTGAAGAGCTGTACATGAACAATTGAGTTTGTACTGTGTAAGAGTTGCAATGCTCTGACACTGGAAATTTTTAATTTTTGAGGTTAAGTAGTGAGATTTTAATGAGTGGGTTTTTTTTTTTTTTTTTTGGGGTTTTTGTTTGGTTTTTTTTTTTGGTTTGGTTTGGTTGGTTGGTTGGTTTTTTGGGGGGTGTTGGGGCTTTTTTTGTTGCCATGGATGCTTAGTTACCTCAAATTTGGTTTCTGATGCCAGATGTGAGGTAAAAACATAACAGGAATATCTATGTATGCATGTGTATAAAAGTGTGTATCTGGTTTTTTTTCATATTTGTATGAAGAATAATGGCACTTTTAAAGACATTTTCATAGATCCTGCGTCTCCTGCTAACAAGAAATGAAAACGTAAGACAGAATTGCTTCTTGCAGATTTGCCCAAACTATTTCTTCTTTCTTGTCTCTATCTTTAAATTTCCTGTGAAATTTAGTTCAAATTAGAGCCTCTCCATTCTCCTCAGGCTAATTGTCTTCCTAGCTCTTCAGTAAATAACATCTTAGGAGAGGATAACAGCTGGGAGAATGGTTAGGAGTTGTCTTAATCACCAGACAAAAATCCCTCTTCCAGCTTTGATGCCTGTGGGTAACTGGGAGCTATTTTATTTACATTAAATTTGCATGACTTTCTACTGCTTTTTTCAAGCCCTTCCTTCTTGCAGCCTTTGCTTCTGCTTTTGTCCCAAATTTCCTGTAGGTTGCCAAGATACAACCATAAGATTTTAACTGTATTAATTGAATTTTTTTTACTTATGAGTTCAGCCATATCTGGATAGTACAGAGAAACTTGAAATGTCAGAATATTGCTAATGATAGAGAAAGAGCAATGTAGAGATTATTTTAAGCTAAGTTAAAGGCAAAATGAAAACTAACAGCTTACAAAACATAGTTGAAGAAAATAGTGAGTTTTTCTAAGGAAATATCTGAGACCTTTTTTCTTCAACTACACAGTCTTTCCTTCTCACTGCTTGTAGAAAGGCTGAGGGAGGGTACAGAGAATGCTGTTTAAACTGGTAGTATACACAGGAAGCAACAGAATTACTAATAAATCTATTGTTTTACCACAAGTTGAAAAAAATAAACCTGGTATTTGGTTCAAATGATTCAGTTTACGAACACTGAGGCAGACAGACAGAGAGGTAAACCACTCCAAAGTCAGAGCTTGGCAGGATATAATGGCACAGGAATTGGCATTCTGAGTATTTCGTTTGGCTAAGTCCTGCACCCCTGGATGAAGAGGGAGGGATTTCTGCTCTACCCCCACCTCAGGATGTCTTACATGCTATTGTTTCTTTTAAGATTCATATGTACTAAAGACATGCTCATTTTAATTTTTCAAATACCCTGTTGGTAAATGACCTTTGCAGTATGGCATATATCCCACTTTTCTGATGCCTATTTCCTAACTAAATTGTTTTGTTCTGCACAGCCTCTTGTTTCCCTCTTTTCATCTATCTTCAAACCAAATAATAATGCACATAGAAAAGTGATATTTTTGAACTGAAAAACAATTAACCTCATATGGGCTTTAGTGCTTACAGGATAGCAGACATCCTGCTGTATGTCTACAGATGGCTCTCATTTGAATTCCAATACAACATACTGGATTTGGACATCCTGCACTCTGTTACTGGCCTTGGAAAATTAAAATGTTTGTCTTTTGTGCTGGCACTGATTACAGCTGTTAGGATGGTCAGTGTGTTGAATAGATTAATGAAAAAAGAACAGAATAACTATAAATTTAGAAAATCTACATGGTCAAAGTTGATAGCTAGAATGTCCTGGACTCCTTCCTTCAGGACAAAAGAAGGGGCTTAGACATCTGTACACACAGACAGCCACAACGAGTTCAGGAGGATTGCTCAGAATGAATTCCACCCCTACATAAAAGAAAAGCTGTGAGGATGCTACGAAGCTAACACTACCTCACTAATGTGCAGGAGAAAACTGTACATGACATCTCTTCAGAGGGGGCAAACCTGCCAATCTAATTTGCATTTTTTCCCTTTTCAGGTTTCTGCTATAGTGTCGTCCACTCCTCATTACACAGTGCAAGCCAAGGCTAGAAGTGACAACCGTGAATATTGGCATGCCTCAGAGAGGGGGAGTGAAGCATGAAAGACAATCAAAATAACTCTTGCATTTAGAATGGAACAATTTTTATACAGCACCAAGGGAAAATGCTGTAACTGGAGATTGAATTAAGGCATAGATTCAGTGTCTGTTTGTATGTTTGTTTTAAATCAGCAAAAACAGTAAAATAGAAGTTTTTCTAAGGAACAAAACCTTTTATTTCTTTTTACATTAAAATATTTCATTTCTGAAGCATAGAAGCATTTATGCAGCATTCAAAGATTGAAATAGCTAGTATTTTCATTTCGATTAACCATTTATATATTTCAGATTTACATGCATAAAGTAGAAAATAAGAAGACAAGATGTTTAAACATTCCTGAGATAATCAAAAGTTGCCCTGAAATTTACAGTGGATTTTTTGCATTTGTTTGATCAACACCTTGAAAATTTCAGTCTTCCTCACCTCTTCCCCCTCTCCGCAAATTTCTTGGTTTTGGTAAAAAACACAAACAGTCCATTTTTTCTACTTCTAGCTTTGGTTAATTGATAACAGAACTCAAATATCACCGGCAGTAGGAAGAGCGAGATTAGTATGCTAATATTGTAAAAGCCTCTTTCATCATCAAACTGCCAAACACTTAATTCATTTTTATAGAACAATGTTAAGAGTAGAAGTTAATCTTCACCCTCTTTGACTCAAGCACAGTAGGAAAAATTTACTGTCTGGTCCATCTTAGCAGCCCACTAAAGACATCAGTCTCTAGTTCACAGCAAGGGCAGCAACAGCATGTTCCTCATCAGTTCTCTGCTGACATTTGCCTCAGCTTCTCCTTCGTGCTGATTTCATCCTATGTCAGTCAGAATTTTATTTTTTGCAGGTGTGCAAATTCAACTACTTTTTAAAAAGATCATACAAATAATGTCTGCTTACTGGTGTTATCAGCCATTTAGGAGAATGTAATTAGTTATGATTCACAGCAAAACCAAAATAAGCTCAGCTGTTTCCAGTACAAGATGAACTAGCTGTTCCATATGTTCAAAAGAGTCCTAGACATTCACAAAGATCATACACCTTTTAAATTTATCAAAGATTCAACATGATATGTAATTTTTTCTTAAAAGGAGGAAATAGTCCTCTAATAGATGCCTCTTTTGACAAAAATTCTACATGGCAGAATATGTCTTGGAACAATTCTCTAGTGAAACCTCAATAATTGCAGAATGATTCCCCACCTCCTTTTTGTTGTAAATATTCTTACCAGTGACAGACTGTTGCTTGCCTTTATCCAGATGAAAAGTCTACTGGTTAGCTCCACAAAGATCACAAAATTCCAACATTTACCATCTTTTTAGGGATTCAGGAGACACCCTTATTCCCATTTTCCACAGCCCCAACTTGCTACTGGTCAAATATGTGCCCTTCAGATATAACCATCTGCCAGAAAAATCTCTTTTAAATTTTTAGACAGACATTAAAATGATACTCCCTAGCTCTTCCCTCCCTATCAACATGAAGGCAAAACAGCAATTAAGGCTTGTCAGGTGCTACCTTCCAAGCATCTGTTATTAAGCTGGGAACAAACAGGCCTATTTTCCATTCACGTAGCAATTGCAGGCAGCAGTCAGGGTTCATACTGTTGGATCAATCGCCTGCAGCTTGTCACCTGCTCAGAGTTTAAATGAGCACAGCTGTCTGTCTCAAAAGGATCTTAAGGAAATTTTGCTAGCTGCTTTTTCTGATAAGCCACTATTTTTCTCCCTTTTTTTTTTCTCCTGGTGGAGCACTTGACCAATTCATTTTCTCCTATCTTTTCTCTGGCCTTTGCTAAATTAGTCTGCAGTCTTTCTAGAAATGTGTTGGCCTGAAACTGAGGAACAAGAACTCAAAATTCATTCAGCGATCAGGTTCCTACTTGCCCTTCCTATCACGTTTTTTCATACTTCGGCTTATGCACTGAGACAAAAGAGTGTATGGCAGATAAACTGAGGCAGGCACATAACACCACACACAAGATGATGCTCTGTCTTCCCCCACCACCTCATCTTCATTTTTTCCCTCTGCAAATGCCAGCACACTGCTCCCCACCCCCCTCAAACCCAAGACACAGTCTCCTCAGTTAGGTTCAGCAACACCTCTGTAAAACTATATCAGCCATGGCTACCTTCTCTTGAGCTTTGAAGGCTATTCTGGTGTTATTAAAGGGGAATTTGAAAAAAGACCTGTGAGCCTTTATTGAAGTATAAAATTTTGTTTGCCAGATTATGCCTTATTCAGTTCTTTGAAAAACCCTTTGCTTATCTACAGACTCCTGGGTATTTCTCAGCTTTTGTTTATGTGTTTTATTGTAAAATTAATGGTAACATTTTTTGAAGAAATACATATTAATGCTATTTATTGAACTTACTATCACAAGAAAAATATTTCTAATTTTTTACAAACTTATTTTCAAGTTTTTATTTCTATACAATATTCTATCCTATACAATTATTTCCTTTTAATATTTTCATAAACCAAATGGGTTATAGCATAATAGCTTTTTCCATATTCCTCCTTGCATATTAAATTACTGCCACTTTAAGTTAAATCACATCTCAGCAGAGCTTTGATCTCTTTTATTTTTTCCTGTAATTTGTTGATTGATAAAGAGCATTTCTCAGTTTTGATCTCTTTTATTTTTTCCTGTAATTTGTTGATTGATAAAGAGCATTTCTCAGTTTATGTAATGTCTTCTATTCCCATCCTTTGAGTCAGACTAATATGTAAGTGGAAGTGCTCCAGTTAATAGCAGTATACTCTCCTTATGAGGTAGATGCAAACACAAAGACATCTTTGAGGATAGAAGTAAAAAAAATCTCGATACCTTTGTCTTTTTTGCGCATCAGATACAAAAAATGTATGTAGCAGACTTAAATCCCTTCAGAGTTTTGATCTGAGTGAAGATATGGTGAGCTCCTTCCTATGTTCAGGTTCTTAGCTGAACTAACTACAGCTTAGTCCAGAGGTGGATAGAAATTGCCCATTTGTACAGCTCTCCAGCCTTTGGCTAAAACAGCACCTGTATTTTTACTTTTGCCACAATTCATTTTTCATTTTGTTTTACATAACTTTGTCCAATACTCCATGAAGATGTAATGCCCTCTGATTGTGTGTAATGATGGTGTCTTTCTTCAAAAGTAAATTGACTGCCATCTTTAAAAAATTGACTCATTTTAAAGTGTTTCAGTTCCAAAGGGAGTGTGATTGTGCTTTGTGACACAAGTCCTTTTGGGTTGTTTGACATCACAGTATGTTTTATTTCTCCTTAACATTGTGATCTAATGGAACTCACCTATATTGTATTTTTTTTCCAAAAATTCTCTTTTCATTTAATGAGACTGTGTTTCTAGCATTTCCCTTTGAAATGCCTACCTTAAAAACACCAAGTAATTTGAAGAAATTATATTTTCTCAGAATCTGCAACAATCTAAACCAGTATTTTTGATGTGTGAGCAACCTTCACAGGAATGACTAAGCTCATAATTGTTTTAATTGTTCATTATAAAGTTTGCCATAAGAACAAGCAGCTATGTATGCTTACTTCCTGATGTTTTTGTGTAACAAGTCTAGGACATAATACAGTCGTCAGTACAAAAATACGTGACTTGATGGAGGCCATAAAGATATTCTCTCATTGCTGCAATCTATTTTATTAGAAAAATGTATTAGAGGAACTAGTATATCAGTCACTGTTAGTCTTTAATTAGATTTTAAAAAATGGTCAAACATTTTTATGGTATCTCTAAAATTACCGAAAGGCATTGACACTGACACTTCCCATTTGAGTTTGACTTCTGCCTGCTGCAGTCTATGAAATTTCTGAAATTAGTGTAGCAACAGAATAGTTCATAGTCAGCTTTTGCTACTTGTTGTATTTTTTATTTAAAGCAAAGAACCTAGCACTGTAAAAATTTGTCCTAGGGAAAGAGGTTTGATTATACCTTTTCTTATGCCATGCTGTTCATAAGACATTTGCTTGCACTGTATTTTCCTTTTATTTTGTCAAAGATTAAATGATATTTAAATGGGCATTAGATGCAGAGATCCTGATTCAATTTCAGACATTGTGACACTTGGGTATATGGTTTAGGATAGATTTTGGTGGTTCTAGATCAAAGTTGGAATAAGTTATCTTGGTGATCTTTTCCAGCTTGATGATTCTGTTAAACCTGCAGAGACCATTCAGAGAAAAGAAAAAAAAAGGAAAAAGGCAGAAAGAGTTTTACAAGCAGTCTGCTAACCTGCCTGACAGATGATCTACTTTTATATGAGTAAAAAGTAAACTGGACGTGAAATGTAAAGACAGGACTTTGGAGACACAGTTCATGTCTTTAAATAATGGTGCAGTGAACTGCCAGGTTGTTCACGACTGGCTCAAGTACAATCCTCAAGTTTGAATGTATTAAGTAATCAGTCACAAGGACCTGTGTGACTCATATTTTCTCCTATAAAATTTAGGAACACAAACCTGACTTGTAATGAAATGTGATGAAGTGGGACTTTCTTGGAACTTCATTTTGCGCCTGGATAGATCAACAGTAGACAGGAAATTAGATGTCTCTGATTAAAAGGAAAACCAATTTGATGACCATAACCACAAAAATGCCTGTCATATCTATTCTGTGTATGTTAAAGTGATTTCTAACAAAATAAATAAATAAATAAAATTTAAAAATTCTAATTGGATTTTAAATACTAACATTCAGAGCAGAGGTAGAGGAAACACTGACTAGGAAAGATCAGACCAAATGATTACCAGAAGTATCTTGGGCCTTTGTCCATGATTATGACAGATTTCCTCAGATTTCTGCTGATAAACCTAACAGACTGGTTTTCTTTGTTTGAATAAATTACCTCTTGAGCTGGCAAGTGTGTTTCCAATAATGTTCTTAAATTTAATTTCTGCTAGATATGCAAATATAGTCACACTTTCAAAAGAGTTGAAACTTATGTCTCAACATGGTGATTCTGATCTTTGATTTTTTAGCAGTGTTAATAATACACTATTAATTAAACTTTTTTGACTTTGAAACTGAGAAATCTAATCAGTGTTTAAGGTACTACTTCTTGCCTTTCAAAAGCAGGCTGGCTTTCTACTTCTGGAACCTGAGTCTGTTTCCAGGCAAGGACACCTTTTTCTTATATTGAAAAGACAAAATAAACCATGCTGAAGTTATAGGGAAGAGCTTTCATAAGGAAGGAAGGGAAATAGGCTGGAAAAATTAGGTCATGGTAGTAGTGGGAGCTTCTGGTATATGGTACTTACCAGAAGGGTTGCACTTCATCTCACCTAAGTTCAGATGAATAGTACTTTTATAGTGTTTCAGGATTCCAAAAGTAAAAGCAAAATATAATTACTTTTCATTCAGTTCAATCTTCAGAGAACTAAAGACCAGAGTAAGTATCAGACAAGAATCTTCCATCTCACCAATTTCTCTTTTTATTAAAATAAATGTTAGTTTAATGAATTTATTTTGAGCATTACTTGCTTCTATATAAAGACACTCTTTACAGCAGTTTTCAGTAGGTGTCCTGTCTGACATTTCTGTAGAGTGTCTCCCAGGAATAATAAAATCTCTTCCATGCCTGTAGGCTCCATTATCAACCTTGCTTTTCCCTTTAATTGGAATAACTACCTAGGGTGACTCACAAGATCTTAATAGTACTGAAAGTTAAGAGAGCCTGTATTAAAATGTAGTGACCCTTAACTTCTCTGCTTGGCCAAGTAACAGCAATAATAATCAGTTACATAGAAAGCACTATTATTGATTTTCATCTCCTGCTAGCTCAGATTTGGTTTCCAAAAGGCTGAAAAATTAGGGCCAAACCCAAACCTTGGCTCAGGTCCTCTCCTGACATGATGCTTCACTTGAGGTTAAAGAGTAGTCCTGTTCAAATCAGAGCCAAATTCAGTTGGCCTTTACAGCAGATCCTGAGCAGATTCCCAGGTCATTGGTAGGGGAAGACACCTGGCTGTTGGAGAATTGCACCAGAGCAGGTGTTGGGTGGCAACATGCCTAGAAAACAAATATCACATTGACTTGGTAGGTGCCATGGCTTACTGATGTGCAGTGTGATGGCATGGATGCACCTCACTGGGAACCACCAACACAGATCTCTGCATCCCCAAGTCTGGGAACTGTTTATGTTGGATCTCCTTGAAATAGGGGTGAGGATCAATTTCCTGTCTCCTTAAAATATCTTGTGCATCAGTGAGAACAGAACCGCTAGCTTCAGATAGTGTCCTTGTTTTGGCTGGGATAAAGCTAATTTTCTTCCTAGTACCTAACATTTTTCTTCCTACTTCCTTGTACCTGGTACAGTGCTGTGTTTTGAAATTAGTCAAGAATAATGTTGATAATGTAGTAATGCTTTGGTTATTGCTAAGTAGTGCTTACTCCAAGCCAAGAACTTTTCAGTTTCTCATGTTTTGCCAGGGAGAAGATGCACAAGAAACTGAGAGGTAGCAGGGCCAGGACAGCTGACCTGAGCTGAACAGAGGGATTTTCCAGACCAAAAATCACCATTCTCCTTATGTAAATTGGAGAAGCTGTTTGGCAAGGGGCAGCTGGCTGAGTTAGCGGGTGGTTAGCTATTGTACTGTGCATTACCAGTCTCTCTCTCTCTCTCTCCCGTTATTAAAATATTTTGGAGTTTTTTAATTACTAAACTCATCTTAATTCAACACAAATGTTGCTTAGTTGCCAGCTGGGGTTGAACAACAACAGGTGGATGCAGATACAGTGAAGTTATCTTTGCCAACAGATTAATAATTTCCCTGATGACATTAAGAAAACTCAATCCAATATGCATATATTGGATTGCTTTTAGTTTGTAATTAAAACAATGTCATTTTGATTGCCACTTTTCTCTGAGATAAGCATTTTATTCCAATTCATTGCAGGGTTAACACTGTGGAGACACCTTAAATTAGAAGAATTTGTTTTTGGTGAAAATTAACTGCATTCTAAAATAGCTTGATATCATGGAAATTAGGTTTCTGAGATTAGAAAAAAATGGGTATATGCAAAGGACATTTTTCTCAGGCAGATCATTAGTATAGAGCTGTTCTGCAAGTTACAATATATGGTAATAACCAGTCTCCAGAGCTTTACCTTATTTAAATTGGTCACCTACTAAAGGGCCTGGGCTGGATTTGTGGAGCATATTAGGTGAATAACACAGTATTGCTTTATGGCAAATGCATTTTTTAGCTGCTATAGGGTATATTACATATAATTCTTTGGTGCTGACTTATGGGCTTGACAACACACATCAGGCTGTTTAAATCATTGGAGTGTTATTTTTCTTCCCCGGAGGAATCATAATGGGAAGCCCTGCTAACCTGTCAGCTCTACTTTGCCCTCCTTTCCCCCTTTGTTGTATGAAACCTTAAATATGTAGGTGGGATTCCTGGAGCTTGGCTGGTTTCAGAGCAGCCTGGGGACTGATTTGGTTGAGCTGCCCAAAGCCCGTAAATTCTGGATGATTGGAAGGAGACAGGAGGCCGAGTTCAAGGGTAGAAAGCTGGGTGAAATAGTCTGATGATTTGTGTATCCAAGGCTTTCAGGTGGAATTTTTTCCCCGTCAGTCATAAAAAGTAAGGGGAGGTGTGATGTCTCAATGTTACATCTGTTAAAAAAGGGGAGAAAAGGCTAACTCCAGTTTGGGAGGAGAATTTAGACTGAATTGTGCATTGTTGCAGTGGAGGCTGAGTTTTGGGATCCTGCCAGGGGAGGGGGGATTTTTTTGCATCACCATAATGCTATTCATAACTGCAAGGATAAGCCTTATCCTTATGTTAAGACTGGGAAGGCTGAATAAAACTGTGGAGAGTATTGGTGTTGGAAGGCAGTGAGATAAAAAAGGAAAATCCAGACTTGCATAAAATGAAGTAAGATTCAGGGCTTTTCTGGAAAATAGAAATACCCCTAAACATACAGATTCAGAAGTATTGGAGCAAGAAACCCTTGTGACTATAAATATGTTCCAAAATCCACCAACCTATTACTTGTACTATAAAAATACTGGATATTGTTCTTTACATAAATTATGCATTTGAGTCTGTTGTGAAATTTCATGTGCGGAGATGACACTGGAAACTTTTATTTTATCTGTATTTTCAGTCAATTATTCATGTTCAAACATAGAACAACTTCAATCAAAGGGTCATAAGATGAACAAGGCACAGAAAAGACAAGTGCTCTCCAGTGACGTCTCTTTAATCTCATTCACTGCAGACTATTTTTCACTGTCTGGAATAGGTTAAAATAAAAAAAAAACTAAACCCTTTTAAAAAATTTATGATTTTTAAAGTTTGTCTATTTCCTCTGGGTTTAAATTAGAGAGTTATGATATTTTTTCTTGACATCATTAAAACAAATAATATGGATATTTTCTGCTTGTTTCTTTGATTTTCCTTCAGGCTACTGAGCACAGTATTCTAAATGCTTTCTAAATTGTTTTCCACTTCGTGTTTTCTTTTTACTTTTTTTCTTGCTTTTCTTTGTGTGTGCTGCTCTGTAACTTTTGCTAAATATTATTAGATTCTAAAAGATTCCTGAGAGACAGAGTTAAATGTAATTTTTTTTCCAAGTTCTTCTAAGGAGGGGCAAAATAATAAAATTCAGTGATTCCAGATGTCTGTCATTTTTCAGACGTAAGAAGTCTTCATTTCCTCATGCAACAGGCTTGTACTAGCATTCTGCAAAAGGGCAGAGAGATCTCCTATTGTTTGAAAGTCCTGATTTGACTGATGAATGAAACTGTGAGCTGCAGTTGTTGTCTAGGCATATACATGTGATGGGTAGCCCAGTCATCTTTATATGCTGAAGATAAAAGACATGTTGAACTTTCCTCAACACTGTAAGAAATGTCAAATTTGAGTTTCACAAAGCCCATTTATAAATTTAGCATCCTGAGTTGCTGAAGAGTCATGAAATTTTGTGACTTTAGTGGTTGATTTTGAAGTATGTTATCAGGAGCATTTTAAAATTAATTTAAAATGGGCTGAGATCTCAGGAAAAGTTGAATCAACTTTTTGCAATACTACTTGAGGATTTTAAATACAATCTTGATTTCAAATGAGCTAAATAGATGTTTTCAAAATGTCTCATTTTTCCTGAGCATGGAAGCCTTTAAAATATTTAGTAAGCAATGTAAATTTCAAACCCCTTGAAATTAACACAAGAACTGCTCTTAAATCATTACATAATTTTATTTTTTTCTTATTTAATCAACAATATATACACAACTGAGATTACTTTTCCCATGCTTTCCCTCAGTTTTTGTGTGCAGACACTGATTTTTACTCTACTTTCATACATGTAAATCCATGCTCAAACAGACCAAACATGATAAAACTTGTTCAAATTAAATCAGTCCCTTGCATATTTATTTCTACCAATACTAAAGCTAGATATTTTCAAGTTCTGAAACATAGAATTTCCCTTTTCTTACCAAGCATGTCCAATTTATCATTTGTGCATATTTCTACAATTATCGGAACCAGCAAGAATTTGAAATATACTTTTTTGCCAAATTTTGTTGGCTCTGGCGCTTTGTATGAACTTGGATAACAATTCATATTTGGGGATTTAACCAATATAGGAATTTCCCAATACTGCATCTTTTTGATGAATACTTCATAGCCATTAGTTGTTCTGCTGTAGAGTAAGAAAAATTACTTACTACTTACAAGTAAGATGTCAAGAGGTTGTTACTGCTATAGTTTCTGTGGCAATATATGCTGTCAGTATACTGTAGTGTCACTAAACTTTCCAGAGTGCTTTACTTACCTTTTGCAATCAAAGGTGTTCATTGAAATCAATGCTTCCATATCTATTTTTATAGGCAGGGGAATTGTGCTAATTAATGACACATTTTCTCTAATGATTTTTTTTTAAACTGTGTAGCTGGAGAGTCTCAGTAATGAAAGAAGTGAGAAATACAGAAGTGGGAAAACAGAGAAAGTTATGTTTGCCACCACTGCAGCCCTTGAAGGATGATCTTTGTGAGGTTGCCACAAGCAGCCAAGTGTAACCCCTTCCTAAGGGCTTGGTTGCTGATGTTCAAGACCAGTTTTTCTCCCACACAATTTCTCTGGCCTGATAGATCCATCTTTTCTGGTCAGACTCCCTGACTTCACCTGGGACTTCCATCATTGCTTCAGACCTATCTGACTGTCTGGGCTGTGGCCAGCTCTGGTCATCATCACCAGATCGTCACTGACCTCCTTGTCTTGAAAACTACCAAGTCTTCCTATAAAAATTTTATAATTACTAGAGAAATTTTATTATGCATTCTGAAGGTGTGTCAGGAGTCTAGCTTGGATCTGGATTTATGAGACTCTGGTAGTAGACAGATAATATTAGACAGTTTTGGAATAAGATCATGAATAATAAGATCATCATCACATCCTATCACTGAATGTTTATTCTCTATGAAAGGCAGAAAAGAGATCCTTTTATTTATCCACTTCTGACTGCCATTTTCTTAGTCTTCTTGGTTTCCCTTTTCAGAACACAGCTGGGCTTGGGCTAGAAAGGAGGAGAAAAGGAAGGAAAACCACTGCAGGAGGAATCCTTTCAAGATGGTCCTTTTCACTATTGCACTTTTTTTGAAATACCACTTGATTTTGTTTTGAAAAATGAATGTTAAAGGCCAGAAGCTCAATTCATGAATGTCATAAATATTTCAGCAAATGCTTCCAAGTTGGCAATACTGGAATGTTTATGAGATATTTTATAAGTCAAAAGACAAAAAAAAAAGTAAGCTACCAACAAAACCTCCCAGTGCTATGATATTTTTACTGTCTACACTTGCCAATAACCTCTGTCTTTTACCCTGTTCCATTTCAGTCCAAACTCACAAGAAAACAAGCTGTGGTCATGGCTTGGATGATTGGGCTGTGGAGATAGGAATATTCCTGAAATTCACAGGCTGTCAGTGGGTGATTCTGAAACCTTTCCTGCATCATTAGAACTCCCCATATGTTGATATGTCTGGAATTTGGACCATTAATCGCTGGAGTTGCTGAGAACATTTCACCTTGGAACTATTCTAACACATATGCCTTTTGCAATAAACAACCTTTTGAATTAGCTTCTTGAATTGTACTGCCACCTTTCCAGAGCAAACATATCAATTTTTTAGCAATTGTACCTACAAGGTTACAGAACCAGAAGAGAAGTGGTGTCATCATTTTAGCTAACACATAAGAATACACAACTGAAATAATTTAGTTTCCCTTCTAACTGGGGCAGTGCTGCTCAGTTGTGGTGGAATAACCATTTGTAGCACCAGAATCCTCACAAATGGTAATCAGATGTTTAGAGAGACGCAGTGAAGAAATATATCATGGAAGAGGGGAGAATGGGGAAAGTGAGGAAGTCTAGCAGCTGTGATTAAGTATAATCTTGACTTCTGGTGGAAAAGGTATGTATCACGTTCAGATTGTCAAGCCTGTCTGGCAGACCTGATGGTGGAACTGTTGCAGGAGCTGCAAATGGTGAGATGCCACATAGAAATCCTGGCATCAATGGGAAAAACTTCATGCTCTTACTGTTTCAGGAATCTCACAGATGCAAACTCAGAGTAAATTAAGCTCAAGATGTGAAAACCTAGTCCATGATGCTTCCATACGAAGAAGTAATTTATTCTTTAAAAGTCCAGTTGAATGTTACTCGGTTTTGCAGATGATTGTTTTAGTAGATCTAATGTGCAAGAGAGGGGATGGGCATGATCTTCTTGTTAGCCAAAGAACATCAGTCAGGGATGCCAGGAATACATAAACTAAAGCAGAATGAAAGAAGAAAAAGGATGGGTGAACAAGAGAAAGAAATTAATAAGAAAGTATATTTCTATTTTCACTCGTTGCTGTTTTGTATGCTTCCTTTGGTAAGTTTTTTATTTTTGTAGGTCTTCTCTCTCTGTTTCTGTGGCTTTCTATTTCTCATTATATGTTCATAGAATGGATAGAATACTTGAAGCAAAATAAATGAAAACCAAAGGTCACTTATCCTGGAAATATTAAAGACTTCCTTTTGACTCCAAGCTAATTCCTCCTTGTTTTGTTCACTAAATGTGGACAGAAAATAAACAATCTTGAGGCAAATGGAATATTTCAACAAGCAAATATAATAACTATTGAAAATTTCAAAATATATATTGCTTAGTTTGCAGTGTGTAGTGCTGAACCAAAGCTCTTCAAAATAATATCCTTCATAGCAATCAAAGTAGAATCAGAGTTTAATGAGCTCTAAGAAATTGTTGACCATCTGTCCTGTTAGAAATAGTTTCTGGAGATATCAAGCTGGGAAACACAGAAAGAAGAAATAGAAGGATTGCACTGCACCAAAGCAGTTCCCCACTGAATGCTAGCTCTCTCTTCCCTTTCTCTCCTTCATTCTTCATTTCTTCTCAGTGAAACCGCTGCTGATGTTACCCATATCAGAAACAAGTAAATTTATATGTTTCTTTTAAATTAGGTTCTAGTTTGTAGTAGAGTTTCAGCTGTTAGGTTTTCAGATGAATTGAGATTAAAACAACATTTTATCTCTTGGCAATTAGATGAAAAGTCTTCCTTTGGAAGCCTGTGATTTCTGAAAGTACTTAGACCTAAAACACCCTGTGTCAAATACAATCTGTATTAGATTTAATACACATCAAGGCTGACATCCCAAAATCAAACCAAGGAGAATATATTCAGGTCTGTAGTGTGCTGAAACCTCAGTTACCAAGGTTAAAGATTTTGGCTGCTTAGCCCCAAATGATCACATCTCTAAAACTCCCATGGTGATCAGGGTATGGAGGGACTTTCTGCTTATTGCTGTTGCAAGGGGTGTTTAGAAATCCATTCACCTAAAAACGTACCCCCCCTCCAATCCTCCATTTTCAGGCAGTATTTCTACTGGCACAGAACAGATTCTCCAAGCATAAGTCCATCATATGAGCATTTTTATATTAACCTTTATAGATTAACCTCATAAACCACTGGGACCTGATCTATTTTGGAAATCTTGCCCCAGATGCTATTGACAGAGCTGTGGGTTGGAGATGAAACTGCTGATACAACAGGATTCCTGTTTCTCATCCTCTGTAGAGGCTTGACAGGGGTTTGTGGGACTTTAACTGTGCCCTCTCAGCAAAAGAAAGAGGCTGCTCACACTGCTCAGGTGGCTACTTCTCTTCTGTAGAAAAAGCAGTGGAGTGAACGGAAGCATTCTGGCCACCTTGTCTTATGCATGGATTTCAAAATACATGTCACAACTTTAAGAATGACATCTGAGTATTCAAAAAAGTGGTATGCAAAATGTACAGAAGTATGCAAAGATACTGAGCTTGGCATGAGGTTTTGCTGAAATACTTCAGCAGAAAAAAGACTTTGCAATGTAACAGATGTGCTATATTATGCTTTTTCAGCTAAAAAGGGAAGACACTAGCTATGCTAGTGGCTTTGCTTCATGAGATGTGTTAGGAAATCCAGGATTTCAATCTCCCAGTTGCATAGATAAGTGGAAACTTTTAAGTAAGACAAATAAAATTAAACCATTTCATTCCATTCTACATACCACTTTTAAGTACAGTAGCTTCAAATAATAAGTTCATTAAAAAAAATTGCCTGTCTTTCATGCAGTTCAAACCTATCATTATTAGAGAGTTATAAACCTGCAGACAGTGGAGGTTACTTTTATGAAACCATCTTTCATCTAAAATGGTTATGAACTGATCAATATATTTGTTATGAATAATCTCCTTTAGATCTTGGGCAAATGTGACTTAGCAGTTTTGACAGAAATGGAGCCAAGTGCTGCTTTATAGATTTGAGCAATCTTGTAGCTGGTTCAATGAGGTGAAGCCTGTAACTGACCTGCTGAGCAGTGAGAGGAATAACAGAAAAAATAAAGTAATGTTATAGTGTAGGTTGGAATTTTAGCTGATTTTTTTATTGTGTGTATTTCTAGTATAAAAACATATGGTGGTAGCTTTTCTTATGAAAAAGCTGCAATGAAGTTACAATAAACTTATTGTTATCCATTTTTGTGCAAAAACTACTGTATATTAGATTTCTTCCATCTTTGACCTTAAAAAAAGCATGTTGCTTCCAAAATACCTATAAGGTATTTGCAGTTTCTGAAAAAAATAGGAATTCTGTGCCTCATCTGGTACAGTTCTGAGAACCTGCATCCTTCACTAAAGTCAGAAGGAGCCAAAGATGAAAATGTTTAGTTTCAATTAATAACTAACACACTAACCAGAGAGATCCTTGATTGTAGAGAGCTTGAATTAATTAACTACGATTATAGATAATCTATTTTTATTTATTATAGAATAATAAACTATAATTATTTCAAATTTCTTTGTTTAGTAGGAGCTGCTGTCCTAACTGAGGTCCTCTTTGTTGCCTCACTGTGTGGAGGGAGTATTAAGTATGCAAGAAAAAAATTCAAAAGAACAAGATGTTCAACAAAGGAAATGAACTAGATAGAACAAGATACAAAGAGAAGAAGCATGCAACTTTGGTGCTTTGGGAAAGATGAGAGAGAGAGAACCAGTATCTAAAAACCCCACATCACAATAGTCAATAAAATAGATCTCTTGTTTTGCCTGTTCTGGTTTGAAACTGTGTTATTCCCTATCTGCTGCTATTTTCTACAGCCTTCATTGATAAATCACCAAAGCATCACATATTTTTTGTGAAAGTCTCTTGACTTTTTCTATTCACATTTTTTAGAGCTGCACAAGTAATTATGTTTTGTCCAAAAGGGGTGAATCTGCTCCTGAGAGCTTTGAACACAGGATGTTGGAATATGAGACTCAAAGCCTTCTTGCAATACTCCTGAAATTATTTCTGCAGGTTGGGACTGTTCTAGGAAAAAAAAAAATCCACCTGAGAATAGCCGAGAATATGAGCTGAAGAAAACCTGCATTTAGGTATCACCTCCAAGTCAGGGATATTTGCAGACATCAGTCTGGTGTCAGCAGCCAGCACTCAGCAGATATTTCCATATAAATATCTTGTATTTCATTTGGGTGGATTAGCTAGAGTATTCTTGAAGGCATATAACCATCTCTGCCGATTTGGAAAAGAATTCATTATTTCTTTCAACAGTTGCTGCCTATATCATCATTTGTTTGTGCTTTATTCCAGAAGTCTGTCCCACTGATTCCTTGAATTCCCATACCAACAGACACAGTGCATGCCAGGAATGATCCTATGTCACATCCTTTGCAAGTGAAAGAACTTATTAACTCTTGGATTTGTTGTTATTAGTATATATCTTTTGTGATTCTGGCAGCAGACTAATAGAAGCAAACTCTGTCAAATAAGCAGTGGGAGTTACTGCACCTGACCTCCTGTTTCACAGGTTGGAGGTGCAGGGAAGTTGCAGATAATTTAAGAACATCTGTAGTTTCTGACATAAGTGGTGGGGAAAATGCATCTGCTGGAAATGAGATGGTTCTCAAACTAAGACATGTAACATTTTTGAGGAAGTATAAGTTTATTCAATATGGAAAATCTCAACAAAGCAAAATTGGAACTGTGGGAATGTGAATGGGAGCAAGATTAGAAAAAAGGGAAATTATATTCACATCCCAACATAAGTTATAACAACCTGGAAATTATAGGGTTAAATGCAGTTGCTGCTTCCAGGATGGAATGCAGCTGGCATGCAGGAAATGCATTCCATGATAATTCACCACACACAGAGCCTGCAACCTTAAGCACAATCTAAGAAGGATGAAAGGGAGGGTGGAGTGAAGTGGAGACACCTTGGCCAGGCTCTGTTGAAATCCTTGCAGGGATGGGAGCTCAGTGGTGCCACGGAGCCAAAAAACTGCACAGCAGCTGCCACCCATGGGAGAGAGGAAATGTTTTGCTGCTGAACCAGGAGCTGAGGAGAAATTTCTCTCCTTGAACTTGATCCTTTATAATATAATTGCAATAGCAACACACATCCAGCCAAAATTACCTGCCTCCCAGGTATGATCACCCCACTGGGCATGCACCCCACATTTTATTGGCTGTGTTTTTGAGAGTGAAGCAAGAGAATTTTATACCAATGAATAATAAAAGTATGTGTGACCAGAGCCACTAAAGCTCCATCTAAATGTAAGGACATAGTGTAAAAGTGAGTTAGGGATAGGGAGAAGTTAGGGAAGACTCCATTGTAACTTTGGGGATCAGTTGATTGGTTGAACTTGTCTTCTACAATAGGACACCTGTTGGGCAAGAACCATATCATATGGGTGCTAAATTATAATCCTGATCTAGATTTCTGTAATGATTAGAGTTTGTCTGTATGTTGCTTTGAATTTGTCTTTGCAGTCCATCATTATTACTGTCAATCTTTAAACCTTAACCTGTCACAATTTCCTATTATCAGTGTGTTTATTATAAAGTGGGTAATTTTGTGAAGTGTTTAGTGTGAGTCCTTTTACAGGATGAGATATTGCTGGCAGTGGAGAGCATCCCTGACTAAGAGTGGGGAGATGCAGGAGGGGCTCTCTCTTTGTGAATTGCCATAAAGGTTTCACCCCGATACGCTGCTGGTGCTGTCCCTGAGCAAGCCAAGCTGCTCTGGGGTACAGTGGGCTGGTCACTGGGGCCCCTACAATGGGGCACTGACAGACTGCAGGGGCACAAGGTTTTCAGCCTTCCTGGGCCATTGACAGGCCAACCAAAACCAAAGTGTTTGAGGAAACCCTCCTTTCATGTGAAAAGGGCACCGTATCTTGCAAGTCCTACTCTTGCAAGTCCTAGAAACCTTTCTCCAATGTGAGGAAGGAAGCAATGGTCTTACTGTCCTGCAGACAACAGAGCCTAAACCAAACACTGAGTCATAGGTAATAATTCATTTCTAAATTCCTGTCTTCAAAAGAGGTCTATCTAAATGAAGGCTCAGTGAAAACTGGGGAAGTCAGAGCTTGGCTCATGGCGATGTTTATTAATAATTTATTCCAATATCCTTTATGCTCTTATTTCCAATGATTGATGACTGTTTGTAAATAATTGTTTATCAAAAGTGTCCTTCTAAGCTGAAGGCTTTATTGCCAAGCCTAGAAACTATGTAAAGATGTAGAAGCAATTTATTTATATAAAACCAAAGTAAAAATCAGTGGTTCACAGTGTTTATAATGAGTAATCAATATAGCTTGTGTTCTGCTGTTCAGTGAGAAAAAATTTAATTCTGGCCAAATGTTATAAGGAAAGGTTGATTATTTAGGCTTGAATTCTGTGGATTTTGGGTGGGTGTTTTGAGTAGTATACAAACTCTTTTAGGCTGTACTAATGAAGGCTGGGATATGATCCCTTATGATCCACATGGAAGAGAATATTCTCTGATTTCTTGCCATGAATACTTGAATTTTTTTGTTTTGGGATTAGTAAAAAATATTTTCCATGAAAATTTTGTAAATCACACCCTTCAATTAAATAGGTTTAGAGATCTGTGCTTTGGCATTTACCGAATGTTGTAAATGACATGAATATGATACTGCTATAGAAAGAAAAAGCCCTTTCGCCAAAAATGCTAAGCACCTAAAATTTCCATGTAAAAAAATATTTCTCTTCCTTTCTGCACAGCAATAATCTCTTACTTTGTCACTGATCATTATTTTGATTGCCAATGTAATACAAGTATCTTTTCCTACATAACAGAAAAAAAAACTTTTATCTGAAAATCAGCTCTAATACTGCAAGATAATTTACAAAAGTGAAAACATAAAAGCAGACCTTTAAACCTCTGGCTCCCTTACCAGAGTCAGAGAAGAGGACATATTATGCAAGGACAAAAGTAATGGGGTTATTTCATAATTTTGGATTTAAATTAGGACTTATATTTCCTTGGTGGTTTTTATTAGATAAGCAGATACAACTCACATGCCAAAAAACTCTGAAGTATCTGTTCATTTCTTCTCAGGACTTTCAACTCAGGTGTTTTTTTAATTTTTATTTTATGGACAGATCCAGTTGTTCTCAGATGGAATTTTGCTGGCTTAACACCTCAACATTCCTATTTCAGACATAGAGCATCAGTTTTCTATTGTATCTTTCAGAGGAAAAATAAGAGGAAATAGTAGTTATAATAAAAATTAATAATTTTATAATAATTTCTTGTAGTACAGGAAAACGTATTTTGCTACACAGTTTATGTATGTGTACAAGCACACTCTTGTTACTATAAAAATTAATTTTGCTCTTTAAATGAGTCAGAGAAACATCATGGTTTTAAGGCCAAATATTATATTTTCTGTCTAACTGCCTAAGATTTCCATTAAAGGGTCAAGAAGACTTGCAAAATTCAAGATGAGGAAGTCTAAGGATTTTCCTGTATACATTTAAATATGTATATAATTTTGAAATAAATAGCATTTTAACTACTAGAAATATACTCACTATTAGGTACACTGTTTAAGTCAGTAAAGATAAGAATCATATTTTCTTGTTTATAAGTATGCATGTAGTGCTTTATAGCTATGAATAAGGGTTGAATTTTGAATTGTTCCATATAAGACATAAAAGGGAAAGAAAAGGGAAAGTGAAAGAAAAATCCTTCCTCTTTCTGGGCAAGAACTGCCCTGATGTATGATCCAGTCATATGGAATAAGGAACATTTTTTATCTTTGCCAGCCCTGCAGAAAAGATATTAGAGACTGTGAAAACTGTTTCTGTATGGCTGATCCAGTGTCCAGTTGAGCAGAGCTAGCACATTAGAAAAATAATTTACCAATGGTGTTGAAACTGTGTTTCATATGCTGTAGTAGAAATTAGCTCACAGGAAAAGGGACTACCTTTCTTTCAGTGAAAGTCCTTGGTTCTTATGATTCCTCATGTCATTCTGAGGAAAGTAACTGTTTGTATTAATGACGACTCCTTTTCAGAGGCTATTTTATAAGGTTGTTAGCCTAAGGTAGGAAACTGTGAATTATCATTATTAAAGGGAACTCAGAAAGAAAAAAATTACATGTTTACAATAAATCAACACAATTGTAATACAGCAAAGAAAATCTGTGAGTAGTAAGATTCATAGGGCAGGAGACCTCTTTTAGCACAAAAATTGTTGACATCAAATGTTGCGTATGACCTATGGTGTAAAAGTTTTTCTCATACCCATAAAGCAGCAATACACAGAGATTGTATATCATGGCCCATAAAATATTGACTCATGTTTACTCACTTTCTTTCAATGCAGTTTTCTATCAGCTATCCTGAAAAGTAGAGTCTTCAAAAGACAACCTTATGGATCTGGAGAAACAAAATAAATACCTCTTGGCCCCTTCCCTATGGCCCTTGATGAACTTAAACTGGGAAACCAAAGTGATATATGTGAACCAGAACTTTTGAACAGACTGAAATTCTACCTACCCGCAGGAAAAGAAATTTATCTCTTGAAATATGTCACAGTACAACATCAAGTGGCAGGAGCAAATATGATTGTCTATATGATTATAAACTAGTGACTGCCTTATTAACTCTGGGTTTAAAAGTGTACATGCACAGGGAAACTCATTACTGCCAAGAGATGCATGGAACAAGCAAAGCAAGCGTTATTATCCCAGGGGTCACTGACAATAGCAGGAAATAGGATTATTGCTCAGAGGAGAGTGGACAGAAGGCTAGATAAATGTGATTTCAATAAGGATTGACTTGTGTAGAATTGATTTAATGACATTTAAAAGGGCATCCACTGTGTTAGTCTCTGTGGCCATTCTGTGTTCTTCCTATAATATTAGTCCTTTGTTTCTTTCCCCAAGCACAATGTGTTATGGCATCCAGGGATATTGGGATCCTGGGAGAATGGTAGCAAAGTCCTCCCTTGCTGGATACCTCAGAGGCTGCTGTGATTGCTCTCGAACTGTTTCTCTGCATCCCTGCCTCCCTGTTGTCAGGGGCAGAAGCTGTATCCTTGCTCAGAAGCTGGCAACCCATGACCCTGATACTGACACCTGTGACTATGAATACCCCCTGAAATCTATGAACCCCTTGATTCTAAATTTTGGATTTCATGGCTTAACTTTTCAGAAGGAAATATTAAACAAAAAGCATATTCTGGTGATTCCAGTTATGCTTTACTAGTATAATACATAGCAAAACACATCCAGATAAAATCTGCCAAAATAGGAAAAATATATTCAATATGTTCTTTTTCTCACTTCAATGCAATTCATGCCCTTTGAATTCTGAGTCTTTCAGTTCATGTCTTGCTCATGCATGCTCTTTCCTCTTTCCATGTTTGCCTTCAGTGTTCCCCCTTACATGGCAGCTAATTCTCTTGTCTCACCCTGCTCCCTTGGGGAGCAAGCTGATTGTGGTCTGCTTCTATGGCTCTGAGATTCTGATTAATTTATTCATCAAAGATAGGAATACTATGTTCTGTATCTGTAGTTATGCACTTTCCACTACATGTTCCTTATTCTTTAAAGGAAATCACGGTCCAAGGTGTTTTTGTCAAACAAGTTGCTATTGACACACACCTTTTTGGCAGCATGGAAAGAGTGTGATGTTTTATTTCAGCAAATGCTGTGAATGGAACCAGCATCTTGGCTAAAATCTGACTTGTACTGCATGTTTTATCAAGAAAAGATAATTGGTGGCCTGGGAAATGAAACAGTGCTCTGCACGTAAGTACTATAATTTTCTTAAAGATATTTTTTAACAAGATTGCTAGTACACTGTGTTGTATATGCTTCTGAAATGTCTGATTTCCCTCAGAATATGGGCATGGTCTGAAAATGTGTACATGAAAGAAGAGACAGTCCATCTTATTTCCTTCTCTGGACCAGACCCAGAGAATGAGCAGTATTGGAAGTGCGCCATGATTAACTAGGCTATGTACTGAAGTTAATGGATTTTATGAGCATGACAATTCCATATTTATTTGAGTACATTCAATGAAAAGTTAATTCTTAACTCATTGGTCTGCTATCTAATTTCTGTCAATCTCCCAAGCAAGCTAATTTAGTGGATTTAATACATTTGTAAAATGGATCAATCATAGATTGTGCATGGAAATTTGAATGCATTTATAATGACATATGGCCATTAAAAATAGCCTACTACTAATTCTGTGGTACTGCCTGCTAAATCTATAGACCTTGCTAATTTTTGACAAGTTACTTTATGTTCTGATGGGTTTGTGTTTGATGATGATTAATTCCGCAGCAAAAGATTAGTCTCAGCTTTTGACAGTTATTGAACAATATATGGAAAATAAAATGTGTTAATTAAGTAAAATTCTCACCTCCTAGAACATACTTTATTTCACATCTAAGAAAAGGTATTAAAATTACACTATAGCCAGAAGGAGAGAGAGAGAGAGGATTTGCAGCAATTTTTTTTTTTTTTATTTTGGACTAGTATTAGTTGTACCGTTTTTGTCTAGGAACAAAGTACATTTTCTTCTAGTAGCTGGTATAGTGGTGTTTGGATTTAGTGTGAGAAAATATTGATAACACACTGTTGCTTTAGTTGTGGCTAAGCAGTACTTACTCCAAGTCAAGGACTTTTCAGTGTCTCATGCATTGGTAGTAAGGGGCTGCGTAAAAAGCTCTGCAGGAGCATGGCCAAGACAGCTGACCCAAGCAGCCCAAAGAAGAATAGAAGAATTCCATGGCATAGAATGTCATGCCCAGCATATAAACTGGGAAAGTTACACATCAGGGGGGCTGATTGTGGGATGGTCTGGGTCTCCGTTAGCAGGTGGTGAACAATTTTATTGTGCATCCCTTCTTTTTCTTGTCTTCTGTTACTCTCTCTCCCTCTCCTTATCATACTATTACTATTATTATATTTTGTTTCAATTATTAAACTGTTCTTATGTCAACTAATGAAGTTTACCTTTCCCTTTCAAATTCTCCTCCCTGCTAGGGAGGAGACAAGGGCAGGAGGGAGGCAGGAGGCAAGAGAAGTGAGCGAGCAGCTGCATGGTATTTAGTTGCCGTCTGAGGTTAAACCACGACAATAGTCTACAGCAATTTGAAATGTCATAAAAATTAAAAGCCAATTTATTTAAGAAGATGATTTTCATGATAGCTTATAAAGTATTTGCTTTGGGCAGTAATATTAGATAAGGCAAAGCAGCTAATATTTTTTTAGATTAGGCTCAGATCAGCCTGAGAGACCACCCTTGAGTAATGTTACAAGCAGGTGACATCCGAGCCTGGGAAAGTTTCCTTAGGAATCAGAATGAACTAGAATTTAGAAAGTTAGGATGGGAGTAGATATTACAGGGTATCACACTCTAAACTTGATCTAAAACCCGTCTGCAGACTATGTGGCACTAAGTAATAAAGAAAAATTAAAGGTTCAGATCCTTTTCTTTATGCTTGTGGCAAAATTCCCTTCTCTATGCTTTGAAAAAGACAGTAGGACTCCCCTCTGTGTAAATAGAACTCTCCTTTCAGGTAAAGTAGACAAGTAGACTGTGATTATTTGTTTATGTCTGAGATTTGATTGCAACTGTGGATCCTGAAAATAGAAAGAAACAAGTGGTGTGAGCAAATGCAGTCTGGAGGAGCATCTAATCAAGGGACAATCAGTCACTGAGTATTTCTTTATGATTCTGACTGCTGAGACTTAATGTAAATGCTACCTCTGTTGAGTAAAAAAATAAAAATAAAGATAAAAATAAAGAATTATAAGTTGAAAACTGGAGTACCCCATGTCAGACAATGTGGCCTGAATTCTGCGCTTTCTTTTGCCAGTTTAAATGAAATACGATTTACATCTGTAAAAACAGAAGAGGAATCAAATATTTTCAGTGTCCATTTTGAAGAATCCCCTTTAGCCATACAGTTTATTTTTGAAGCTTAAGAAATTTTCTGACTCAAACATTTGTCCTTAATAGGAGTTTCTCACAGGGTGAGCTAAAATGCTCTATTTATTTTAACGAGTCTTTTCCCATAATTGAATAAATCCTTCAGAATATGAAAGTATGTAACTGTTCAATATGGTAAGTATTAAAGACACATTGCCATTTTCCATTGTTTTATTTTTATGCAAGAAAAATGAATCAGTACTACATGAATCTGTTAATCACTTGCCTCCTTGGGTGCTAACTGAATGCCCTGCTGTAATGGTACTGTAGCTCTTTTGTAATTTAATTAAGTTTATCTGAGTTGATTTTATTTTAGGGTTTTTTCAGTTTTGGTTGTACATGACTTTATGTAACAAGGACCAGATTCTAACCTTGTTACTTGCCCTTTTGCACTTCAAGAGTTGTGTGAAGAGGCTGCAAAGAAACAACTGAAAAACAAGCGGAGATTCTTTTACCACAAGGAAATATTGTGTTTCTCTGAGAAACATGTGGACAAATCAATGTTAACTTGTTCAGGTGACTACAGCCTGTGTGGGTTAGAGATGGAGGGTCTATTAATGGAATGTCTCAATTAGATGCTGGCTTTTGCTCATATAATTTATTAATGGTAACATCTTTTTTCCATATTTAGATATATTCAGAATAAAATTTACAACCAGAAAAGGAAATGACACAATACTATTTAAAAAAATAGTTTCCTGGATTTCTCAGTCTAGAAATGTAAAATGACTTGTAATTTTGCAAAGAAATCGGTTCTCCTGAGATGAAAAACTGGTAGAGATATACCAATTAAGGTTTTGAGTCAGTGGTTGTCTAAGTTGATTAACAGTGCCCCAAAGCCATTGTAAAGGTAAATGTTCTGACATTTGCAATTGCTGAAATAGTACATAGGTCATTCTGACATCAACGTTAATGATAAGTTAGCAAAACATCATCATCTATCATCCTCATGCCATGGGATGACCTGACTTCATACATTATCAGCTGGAGCAATGACTGAATAGAAGTCAGGTCAAGCAGTCCCTGGCTTGTTTAAGAATGTGCACCGTCCTCTGAAACAAATAGCAGGTGTTTCACTGAGATTATAGGGAAGAGAAATCTTTGTGTGCCTTATGGCTGATGTCTTCATTTCTGCTCCCAGAGGATGTATAAGTACAGCATCTTATCTGACATAAATTCAATTATGGGTAGGTCTGCCACAGAAGAATTACTCCTGAGTGTATACTAATTGACTGAATAGGAACCAGAGCATATAATGGGGCTTTTCCTCTGCTGAACCTGACACACCCTAAGGGAACGACACATAGGAGAAAGGGGACTTTTAGAATTCCAGAACTCAAATATCTATGGATATGGAATAAAATATTAGATGGCTTAGTATTTTTTGTTATGGAATAACTATAAGGATTATATACATGCAAGGAGAAAGTGATATTGACAGGACTGTTAGAACTAGGCATGTACTTAGGTGGCTTGCAGACTTTTCCCATCAACATGATCAATTCAGTGAAGGAGATTGAATTTCTCATCTTCTTGACTTTGTAAAATTCTAGATCTGCTGTGTGCACAAAACGTCAGTTCTCATTAGTCTGATGTTGCTTCCAGATAAGTACATTGTGTCTTGTCACAGATAAGTGACTGTCAATAAATTATTAGAGTTAGCAAACAATGTAGACTTTGAATAAAGAACCACAACCCAGAGTAATTGTACAATCCCTATTTTTTCTTTGAAAATAATAAAAAAATTATACTTCATTTCTATATACTTCTATATTTTTTCTATAATACATTCAAAACTGAAGCTTCACTAAAGCTTTTTTAAATTTTGATGCTTGCATTGAAATTGAACAGGATGCAAGTGTTCATCCTTTTAATATTTGATCAAAGTTTAAAATATGAAAAAAGTAAAAGTGAAAAATGTTTTCTAGCAGTGAAACTGCATGTTAAATTAATGTCTTAATACTTCTCCAGAAATAATTCCAAGTTAGGCAAAGCCTACAGGGTGCTTGTTCGAGACATTTATTGCAGGAGATCTCTGTTATCAGGGAGTGAAAACTGACTAGCAAAGAAGATGGAGATTGATTCAGACACAAAGTAATTTGGGCATTCAAATATTTTTATGTTCAAGAGAAATGAAAAGGCATGGTTCTTATTAATTTCTGTGACTACATATATGGTATGAAGTTCTCAGATACAGAGAATTTGCCTGGATCTAGAGTGCCATCTCTTTCTTTGTTATCCATTCTTTCATGATTTAGTCATATCGGCAACACCAAAATTTTTATTGCTGAAAATTCCACATCAGTGTTAGAATTTATCAAGATATGTTGTAATCTTGTGACAAAGAGGATTGAGTGTGAAGGTTTTATTTCAACCATATCCACCTTTTGGAGAAATGAATATGGAAAGGCTATTAATGTATACTTCATTTCCCATAAGCTACTCTGCAGTAAAATGTAAGTTGTCACAATAAAGCATCATGAAAGGCAATGAATACCTGGGGGAAATATTCAAACCAGATTGAGGCACTAGTCTAGTGAGACCTTGCAGAAATTTACCCTTGCAGACCTGTTTTTATTTTTAAAAATTAGATTCTTTTTTCCTGCCACTCCCTCTAGTAATCTGTGAAGCAGGAGTACTTGGCTGCTTTCTCTGAGCTTGAACTTCTTTTCTCAGCAGCAGCAATATCAATACACTTCAGAGAAACTGTCTACTTCTTTTTTTTCTTCAACCTTCATGCCCTCAATCTATTTCCACTACTACTCCCCAATATATTTACTTTTATTTATTTCTATATTTTATCCAGAGCTTCTGGACACCCTGATTCACATTCTATCCTCTCTGTCACCAGCCACTATGTGCTACAATGTGTTCTGTGTCCTGAGAATTTGGACTGGTTCACTTAGATCACTCCAGAAAATAAATCTCTCTCTCCCTTTCAGGAAAAAAACCCCAAACCAAATAACTAACCAACCAACCAACCAAAAAAAACCACCTAAAAACCAAAATACCCCCAACAAAATAAACTAACCATAACTTGTTTTTTTACACAAAATTAGTTTTAAAAAGAGGATGTTTTATTGCACCTAATAAGTAAGACTGCCGCCAAAACACTTGTGTTTCTCTGATCATATGTATGTAGTTCGATTGAAGGGTAGATGGAATTCAGAAGTGTTGCACAAGGTAAAAATGAGGAGAAATGCAGAGAGAGTGTCTCATAGCCCCATTTTATTTACTCGGAAGATGAGATACTAAAAATAATGGAAACAACCCAGAGGGTTCAGTAGGTTTTTTGTTATACTCTTCCTTCTTTGAGTCAGCGTGCGTCTCATTTGCACTTCCTACAAAAACTGTTTTTTGGGTGGTTTGATTCTGTTGATTTGGGAGTATAATATCTTCATAAATACATGGAGCCAGGCAGACCTGCAATTAACACAGCTAAACTGTGTTTGAGCTGAACCAGCCCACACAGGGCCTATACTTTTACATGGTTTATCTATGAACTTGCCAGTGTAACCACAGCTAGCAGAATAATCTCAGATCTGTGTGTACTGCTTTAGTCACTCCCTCAGAGCTCCTGTACTTAAATCAGTTAGCTCACATAATAAAAAGCTAGGTGAAAGCATAATTTATTGAAAGAGATGCTGTAGCTTACCCAACTCTTTTCAACTACTTTGTATGAGAGTTATATTGTGTGACAATGCCTTTCACATTATGAAAAGCAGATATGAAACACTGAGGGAATTCAAGCGAATATTATGTGATCTATCTTACAGCACCTTACACATCACTTCTGAATCTGGCTCACAGATCCACTGCCTTGAGAAGAGGGAACAAGACACCCACAGCAGCCAGCCAGTGAAACAATAGCTTAACATCAGGGGAAAATATTTAGGCAGACAGTGTTGTAATGTGAATAATTATAGAACAGTAACTTGATAGGGAACAGAAAAAACAGCTTCAGACTTAAGTGAAATAGCAGATATGTAAGTATGACATACAGTTGAAGCTGATCTTTTTACCCTAACTCTAAGGTAAGGGCATATTAAATTATCACTGCTAGGAATGACTTATTTGGAGAAAGTTTATTTACAGCACTCAGTTCTCTTTCTCTTTCACCAGAGTAGAGCACATGGAGGTGTAGCTGGAGAAACTCCTCCAAAGCTGAAGCTCTGAGGCTTTGCACTAGGCCAGCCTGGAGAGCCACGGGCATAGCACCCACTGACTGCTGCCAGGAGTAGCTTTGGAGGGTGCACTCTCTTCAGATGACTCTCAGGCTCCTTGGTTTGTACAACTATTTGGAATACTCAAAGAGCAATCTGACATGAACTCCCAGAATTATCACTTCCATTCTTCATTGTGGCTTATAGAAGTGTGTATGAAGGGAAATATGTATACTGGAAAAATAAACCATGTCACTTAATAACATTCAGTGGTCTTCAGAGAGTCATGTGAATATACATTCCACTAAATAATGCAGCTGTGTATGTCAGTAAACAAAAATGCACTTTATAGTGGTAAAACAGTTTAATTAATATAATATTTTTCAACGAACGCATTTTTATTCTATGGAAATTTCATACAAATTTCTGGCTAAAGTTGCTTTTTAAATTACAATGCCTTAAATAAATAATTATATGAGTGCTGATCTGAGCACATTGATTTCTCTTGTAAATGCATCATAGGTAAAAAGTCAACATATGCATTTTAAAATGGGTTAGAGTTTTGTTAAAAAAGGCAAAGATTTCTTCATAATGGGGAAGACTTATTAACAAAAATAACAATAACAACAACAATAATAGCATAAATAATTTATAAATTAACCCTTTATTTAAATGCTTTTATTTATTTTAGACATCCCATGATAGAGAACCTGATGTCCATGTTAATCTGTGGCTTGCAGAACCTTTGAACAATTATGCTCTTTGTAGTTTAGCAGTTCTCCCAAGAGATCAGTGGGGAAACCTTCATTGATTTCAGAGGAGGACATCAAGACTGACTAAAGACTTTTGAGTATTCACTCAGACTTTCTTTGAATTGAGTTCTCAGATTCAAAAGTTTTAGGCATAATGCTTTAATATTTAGTATAAAAATCACCTTAGAGTGTTATCCATAGTAATGAAAAATAGCAGAGAAAAGTAAATCAGTTTTTGCATGCATTTACTTCCGTCCATGGTAAAAGCATAAGAGGGTTTTCAATGTTAAAACAGTTAATTTTAAAATATAGAGGAAAGCAAAGTTTTACATGGGGGAGTTACTATGTGGAGCTCATTAACACAAGATAGGCATGCAGCCTAGTAATTTAAAAAGCATATTTCAGCATCACAAAAATGAGAAAAACATTTTTTGTGGTAATTCTAGTATAAAATTTTAAGGACTATCAATCAAGTTTCAGAACACAATTTATTCAATAATTATGGTTAGGAGGAAATGTTTCCTTCATGTTCCTCTAGAAAGCGGAACATTTCTGATGAGGACCATACTGAATGATTCAAAGGCAATTTTAACACTACAGTCAGGCCACTTTTTGGAAAAGGGTGAAAAACTTAAAATAGTCATTTGCAATTGTTCCTGGTATTTTGTTTTCTTTTGTTAAAAGCATGATAGACAGATGGCGAGAATATTCTATGGACTGATAAAACAACAACAATCAGAAAATTAATCTGCACTATGCAAGTGTAAATAGAGTTTCATTCTTTTACTCAACAGCTTGGAGAAACTTTTAGTTTTATCTATTTATCACTGGCTATTTATTCGCTGTGTATCATGTCCAAACCTGTAAGAGAAAGCTTAAGTATTGAGCTGGCTTGAATTTGAAATATATGGTTGTGATATATGAGTGTGAATTTGCATTTGAGCACCTCTTTGCAGCTGTAGAGGTATCCTACCGACTGCAATATATTTGGTAGCTTTCCAGAAATCAATGAATAAAATTTCAAGACTCAGTCTCATTTTTCCTCTTAGGTCAGAATGGGTTGCCATATTTCATTTGTTGTCTTCATTTTTCATTTGTTGTTGTGTATGGGACTTCTACAGCCATTTTCAATTCCTATTTTTTCATCTAAAAATCCCTATCAGAGTTTTTTTTCTTTGATGCACTTCAGAACTTTCTGGTGCTGTCTTACTTGTATAATGTTGAGAATCAGTTATTTATTCTGAGTTTCAAGTATGGCAGATAGTTAATTGAATTTTCTTCTCAGAAGATGCAGATGGTCTTGTGAATATTTTTTTGAAGCCATGTAACATTTTAGCACCTTGTAATACTCAGGGGCAGAAGAAAGAGAGAGAAAGAGGGAGAAAATTTATTTCTTTATGCATCTTTAAATATAATTTTGGCAAGTTTTTTGTAATGACTGATTATACTTTGAGATACTTTGTTTTAATGGAGTTTAGGTAAAATTTTCTAATCACATGAGTTAAGAACTAAGTCTGCTATTATTTTCTTGGATCAGCTTTTCTTTTTTTCTTAATGATTAATTTTCACTAAGATCATCTGAGTAACTTTGGTTTGGAGAGTGAGCTAAGAAATAGTTAGGATGTAAATAATACTTAATTTTTTTACTGAAAAAAATTTCAAAGCAACAAGTGAATAATGATTTTATGGAGTTTAGAGACAGACAATTTATGCCTGTATCTGGTTCTACCCTTCTGTATGAAATCAAAATGCTGGTTATTTTAATAAAAATTCAGTGAGTATACTGCATATCAAATTACTTTGATTCAAATTTACTGCACAGCAACAGAGGTATGACAGTTGTTTCTCTATAATGGTGAGGAAGATCAAGAAAACTTAAACACACTAAGCTGGAAGATGGTTTTAAACTGAAAGAGGGTAGGTTTATATTCTTCACTATGAGAAGGGTGAGGAACATGAACATATTTCTCAGAAAAGCTGTGGATGCCCCATACCTGGAGGCATTCAAGGCCAGGCTGGATGGGGTTTTGAGCAATCTGATCTAGTGAAAGATATTCCTGTCCATGGAGAAGAGGGAGTGGGAAATAGATAAACTTTAAGGTCCTTTTCAAACCAAACTGTTCTGATTGTAAGTGAAGAGTAGATATTATAGTTTAATACAATAATGCAACATAAATAAAAGTTCAACCCTTGGCAAATGTATTATTAAAATAAATTCCACACAGAATTTTAATTTTCAATGTTTTGTGTAGAATAGACTATTTAAAAGGGGATATTGACTGGATATTCAGATGAGAGGCAGGTCCAATACTACTAAGGTTATTTGTGTGCATTAATTCATCAATGAAAGGTGTAAAATACCTTTATGTTCCTGACTTATTTTTGTTTTCTTTGTGTAAACCAAGTTTAATAAAATGGTTATCTAAAATAAGTTTCTTCATTCTGGTTAGACTGCATTGCATTTATGGCTGCTCTTAGCTAGACTTCAGGCTTCATTTTATGAGATAGCCATTATTTTAAAGCATGAGGCAAAGCAAATTCAAGGATAGAAAATTAGACTTGTAGAGAGTTTTGGAGCTGATAGGGTATTTAAAGTGATGAGTTCAAGATCTACCAAAGTAGAAACGTAGCAGTTTTGTTGGAGGATCTGTAAAATGGAATGGCAAATGATGATAGTGGAGGTATTTAAAAGAAATCTGAACAATAGATTTGATTGCTTAAGACTGTAAACTTCAACTTAATATTATAGATATTGTTATTGAAGGGTTTTCTGGCAAGACCAAAACCAGATTTTGAAAGTTATATTCCACATATTTTGTACTTTCACTTATCTGCGATTCTGTGATCTTTGATTTACCAGTATGAAACCATTTAGATTCCAATTTGGAGCTGACTAGTCTTAAATGAATGCTTAAATATACATTTCTTATTAAAACTAGTATTTGTAATAATATGCATTCTATGAATATGGTTTTCAGGTTTTAACTTTCCTTAGCCCTTCCAGAGAGCTATAAGAATTTTTTAATTAATTCAATCTAGTAATTCTTCTCCTTCTAAGGAACAGCAGATGTCAGATTTTCTTATAATTGGAGAAAACTTTTATATCTATATTTTGAGTAAATTTGGAATTTATGTTATTCTGGTTCCACGTATTCACCAGTGCTGGAACACATGCCTTCACAAATAGTATAGAAATAAATAAAGATCACTTGTCTGTTGAAATCAATAATGATTCCAACTCCATGGTTAAAAAAGAAAAAGCATAATCTTTAAAAAGACACCCCCAATCTTCTTTCCACTGTTTTCTTAAAAAAGAAGTTTTTAATGAGTAAAAATGAACAGAAGTAAAAAAAATAGGCCATCTGAAACAATGTTTTTTAAAATAAATGTTTATCCTCAAAATTTATTCCATTTTATAGGGTGATTCATTTTAAAGAGCTGCTATATTTATTCCTCATTTCATTCATGCTGATGGGACTATATAGTGAAGATTTAGATTACTGATCTGAAAGAAACAGAGACTTTCTCTGCATGAAAACATTCAAGTAGGATTATAGATGTTATTGTCTAGAAAATGAAATCTGTGTCCTTTGACAATCTAATCATTATCTTGTTACTTTTGGAGTATTCCAAATCATGTTAAAATCTAGCTGATACAAATTAATTTAGAGATAATGCATTTATATTTTGGATTCAAAAGCAACACAAACCCATAAGCAGGAGTATATGAACAAAACAATATATGAGGATACTGATCTAATTCACTAATCTAGATACACAAATTCATCTAAATGAATTGTTGCAGTTATGCTGAACAGTTTATGGGAACAACTACCTCTCAGGACAGTTCTCTAGTACTGCTCTGGGAAAGGTGTTTTCATTTCTGTGGCACTTAAATGTTCTAATTACGGACTCCACAGATGCTTCCCCTTATGAGGAGTTTTAAAACCCCTTGGAGTTTACCAAAGATTATTTTACTACCATCAGATTATGAGTAAAAATATTACTGAAAATGGATGAAGTGAATAAACTGAAGACCAGATGTGATCTATGGGAAATTTAGAGCTATTGCCTTCTAAATGGCATTTAAGAGCTTAGCAATTGATTCCAATTGAAATTTAGAATGGAAACTCTAAAAAGCCTTACTTAATAGACCCCTGCCTTTATGCCCCAAAGTATCCTTTAAAACCCATCAGTTAGCTGGATCACCTGGCTTTCTAATAGCTTCTTCTCCAGGGCAGAAATAGCACTGAATACTAAAAACTAAAACATGACCACAGGATAAAAGTCATTGTTGAAGGACAGTTTACTGTCTTAGACTTCACACTGTAACTCTATATTTACACTGTATGGACAGCTCAAGTCTTTTCTTGTCCATGAAGCTGCTCCTCCTTGTGAATGTACATTACTCTGTGAATTCAATTTTGAAGACCTGGAGTAGGATTTTTTTTAAGCAATGCAGACATATCTGGTGACTTTCAAGTTATACTGCCATTAAGTATAAGATTTCTATTGTTCTTCTGACCAAACAGATAGATTCTTCTTAAGAGGATATTCTCTACTAAGAATTGTGCTGTGGTTTAGTCCCAACCAGCAACTCTGCCCCACACAGTTGCTTGCTCCCTCACCCTGGTGGCATGGGGGAAAGAATCAAAAGTGTGAAACACAAAACCCATAAGTTGATATAAAGACAGTTTAATAAATAAAGCAACACCTATGTCTGCTATCAGAGGAAAGTAGGGAATTAATTCACCACTTCCCATGGGCAGGCAGGTGTTCACCCACATCCAGAAGCACACAGTTTCATTATGCATTATGTTTCTTTGGAAGGGAAACACCATCACTCTGTCTCTCTCTTCCTCCTTCTACCAGCTGTACATGCTGAAGCCACAGGTCTGGACCATTGGTCAGTTGGGGTCAGTTGTCCTGGCTGTGTCACCTCCCAGCTCCCTGGGCATCTCTCTTCTGGGGTGGGGTAAGGGGCCAAAAAGCCCTTGACTCTGTGTGAGCATTGGTCAGTAAGTGATCAATAATGAAATGTTTCGGAATTAAAAAAAAAAGAGTAGAGTTTCTAAAATTATTTGTCTCCATGTTAATTTTTGTGAAATATTAAAAAAGAGTAGCATGATGCAATTTGTTTTAGAGGGCTAGCTGGGAAAAGGTTAAGCAGATTCCAGTTAGTTACCCAAGATTATACATGCATAAAAGCATCGATGGCACTAGAGTGCCACGGGTGTCATTGAAAATATAATCAGAGGACAATGAAGCTACACACTTGGAATTGAGGTGTAATTTGATGTGCAAAGTCTTTATTAGTCTATGAAAAGAACAGGTTGACTTTAAGGTTGAGTTTGTGTGGCTGGCAGAGGAGTTTTTGGTAATATTCACTGCTAGCAGTTTTATTATTGGAATCATTGGGACATAATGAACAGAGAATTAAATAATCATTTTCAAGGTAGGATTGAATAAAAAAAAAGAAAATCTAACCTATTGTTGAGGGAAATTACAGTAAATGTTGTCCAACAGAAACAGAGTTTGAATAAGACAGTTGTGAATTTAAAAGAGGAAGGGAAATGTTGTGTGTTATAAGAAAAACTGTTTTCTTAGAAATCAGTCATATATGAAGGAAATGCTATTACTGCCTCTGCTTTGGATTCACCTTACTGAGGTCTCTGCCTCATTGTGCACCTTTCATTGCATACTAAGCCTTTTCCCCAGTCCTTCTTGTCTCCTGCTGCAAGAGAGCTTTCAAATGTCTGGTATGGGAAAAGGGTAAATAGTTGGCTTTCTTACAGATACTTTACTTACACCTTTTTAAGGAAATGCATCCGTGAATTAAGTATTTATGAAGTGCTATTCTAAACTAGATCCTATTCTAAACTTATATCTGTTTTCTGACTGTGTAAAATATTTGAGACAGTAACTAAATGTCTGAAATGGAGGGATGGTACAATCTGGTTTGTGGAAGATTCAGAATGAAGTGCAGTGCTTAGAGTTTAATGTTAATGCATGAAACTTAATCTTTATCTTTTTTTTAAGTCTCATTTTTCATAGCTTTGACTGTTATGTCTTTTCTGGCCAACAGAAAATTGAATTGAGTGGCTAGAATATGAACATTAACAGAAATATTTGTTTCAAAACTGCTTCTCTTAATCCAGAATGAAATTCTCGGTCTGATGATTTTTTTTTTTCCTGGCACAGATTGAAGTTTCAGTGACAATTTTCTGAGGGTTATATTTATCAAATAACAGATTACAACTACAGATAAAATTGTACCTAGAATTCTTGAAATATTAACTTTTTTCTCTGTGCATTACTTTGTGTAGTGACTGTTTTTTATTCTTGCATGTATCATAAAGACCTCAGTTTACAAATGCTGAATGCCAGGTTTGTATTAAATAAAATAAAATTATTTCTGTGCTACTAATTCTCTGTGCAGCTGCTACTGAGATGGAGATTCAACTTTTGTTGGTAGGATAAAGAGAGCTATTATAAAGACAGAGGAAATTGCAGAAAATGTTTGATTTTGTGTTGCACTTAAACACTTTTTCCTTTAAGAAGTACATTGGTTGATTTAGAAGTTACCAGTCATATAAAATATGCCCTTTTTTCTTTTTTTCCCTCTTTTTTCCTCTTCCTCTTCCTCCTCCTCTCCCCTTTCTGTTTAATTTTTCTTTTTTTAATCTTTATTTTCTATTTTCTATTATCTATTCTCTGTTTTCTAATTTATTTCCCCTTTTTGTTTTCCCTTTCTTACTTTAGATTTTTCTCCCACAGTATAAGAATAGCATGTACTATATGGTAGAATACTAGTTGATGACTGGAAAGGTCTTAGGTATTACTATATTACAAATAAGAATATCAAAATTCATGGCATCACATATAGATTATTTCTGATTAATACTGTCATGAATCACTGTTTTAAGATCTCAAGGAATCACCATTAGAGGTAGTAGTAAAAGCAGATTTAATATTCAAGCAAAAGCTTGACAAAGCAAAAGCTTGACAAAGTTCATTGACAAAGTTCGTTCTACTGCTTACCAAATGGTTAAAGCACACACAGAAAGAACAAACTAAAACCTAAAATCAATCAATCTAAACCAAAAACCAATTAAAAATTATCTATGGGGAAGCTGGAGATGCAGGGAAGAGGAAAGGGTAAGGGTAGAAAATTATAAGGATAAAAAGGAATAATGAAGACGGGTCCCATTTAATCACAAGGTTTAGACTAGACCTCCTTGCTAAACTGAGCCCCAGATCTGACCAACAGTTAAGCCTTAAAGATTTAACAGTGCTTGAAACAGCACTTAATTGACAGATAAGTTAAGCAGTTTAACAAAAGAATCATTTACTATAGCTCAGCAAATCTAAAGTACTGGAGAATCTAGCAGAGAACATTCATAGTACGTTTGCTATATCATATTCACACTCACATGCACACAGATTTAAAGGAGCATGTACAGATCCAAAACAGGATGTGTAGGAGGGTGAATGCACTTCAGAAGGTTTAAAAGGTGAGGAGAATACACAGCCTGTGAAGAGCTGTTGCAGCTTTGGGAGTTTCATCTGACACAGCAGGACAACAAATTATACCCAGCGCAAACGACAGTGTAAAGACTAAAAAAATCCCTAAAAAGAAAGTAATGGATATCATTGACAATGACTGCAGTAATGCCTATGACACTTCCCCATAAATGCCTCAGAGAGAAGCTATTGATGTTTGGGTTGGATGTACAGACAGTTGGACTGAAAAACTGGCCAAATATCTGGGCCCAGAGGGTGGCGGTTGGTGGCACAAGGTGTAACTGGAAGCTGGTAATTAGGTAATGTAATGAGGCATGCAACAACTCAGGGGACTGTATTGGGTTCAGGTTTTTTCAATATCTTCATTAGTGATGGGGATGAGTGGACGCAGAGTACACCTCAGCAGGTTTGCTGATGACCCAAAACTGGGGGCAGTCCTGATACACCAGGGGGTCATGCTGCCACCCAGAGGGACCCCAACACCATGGACAGATGTGCTGGCAGGAACCTCATGGAAGGTCAATAAGTACAAAGTCCAGCACTGGGGGAGGAACAACCCCATGCACCAAAGCATTCTGGAGGCAGATTTTCTGGAAAACACCTTTGATATTAAGGACCTGAGGGTTGTGGTGGACACCAGCTGAGCATGAGTCAACACTGTGCCCTTGTGTCAAAGGTGGCTTATGATATCCCAGCTTGCATTAGGCAAAATATTGCCTGTGGGTGCCAATCTGCTGTTGAGGCCACACCAGGGGTACTCTATCCAGTTTTGGGCTTGGTACCAGAGACCCAGACACACTGGAGAGAGACCAATGAAGGGGCACAAAGATGATTAAGGGACGGGAGCATGTTTTCTATGGGAAAAGGCTGAGACAGCTGGAACTGTTTAGCCCAGTTCAGGGAAGATTTTATCAGAATATATAAATACCTGAAGGAAAGGTGCAATAAAGAAGGAACCTGGCTTTTTACAGCAGTGCCCAGCAACAGGACCAAGAGGAATTTAAGTTTACAGCAAACTTAGTGTCTAATAATGATGTGACACAGCTAGCAATGGTTTTCTCAGGTTCATTGTGCTTGTCATTGTTCACCTTAGCAGTATTTCTTCCAAGAATTATTTGTGTGCCTTCTTCTGATATGTGGCTTATTTATGTTTTACTCAATGTACTTCTCCTTTAGAACTTACAAAGGCCAGAGTGCATGAGAACTTCTCTCAAAACCTGTATTCTGTATTTATGTCTGTAGGAATTGGGGGAAAAAAAATTCCTTGCAGTTCAATCAATCAAACTTGCTTGTAAGAGTAAATATCTAAATAAGTACAGTAATAGCAAGAAGATGGAAAAAGTCTTGGAAGGATCACTGCAAGGTCACCTCAACCACTCTTTCCATACAACACAAGAACAAAGGATTCTTTATGTTTATATGATTCTTTATGTTTATATGATTTCAAGTGCCTCATTCCTTTTTGAAGCACTCAGTGATATATATATTTAGAGACATTCAGCCAACTATTCTCATGCTTTACTTTGCTTTTAGGTTTTTAGAAAAAAATTTTTGAGTTCAACCTCCTTTTATTTTTTATTTTAATTTTTTAATTTTTTTTTCTTATTTTGGAATTAAACCTTTTACAGTTTGTGGTACACAATAAACTCAGAAAACATTCTTTCAAGATATTTTTTTAACTGTAAATGTCGAGGGTTTAAGATAAATATTTCTTTTTATTTATTTCATTGGGCAAGACTTGATCTTTTTTATTGTGGCTGTTGTTTCATTGGGTTTTTTTCCCTCTGGACTGCATTTCTGCATAAATCGTCTTAAAGTTTATGGACAAAAATGGATTAAATACTCCAGTTGAGGACCTACATTGGGGAATGGGGGAAAACCTTGTGACTTTTCCAGGGAAAGTTCCTTTTTCTGTCAATGAGAAGAAATAGTGACATTGAAGTCATTAACATTATTTTGATTTACCTCACTTAAAGTCTGGTAATTAATCAATACAAATGATTTAAAACATCTCCTAAAATAGCTTAATGATTTAGCCACGTGTTTTGACCATGTGTTTCTTTCAGTTGAGTCATTTATGAATCTTAATTTATACACTAACATATTGAATTGTAATGACAGGGCAAGTTCCCAACTGCCATTGCATGCAACAAGCAGAAACATTATTTATGAGCAACCTGTAATCTCTAAGCAATATATTGACAATGTAAATAATTAACTAAAAGTAGATTGGAAACCTTTGGATCTGTTTGGAAATGTGATGGTCTTTAATGAATAGGGGCAAAAGAAAGAGTGGGAAATTTGGTGTGTATGTTTAATTTGTCTAAATAATTCATTAAAATACTTATTTACAGATAAGATCAGCATTAGTTACTAATCAGAGTTACTAGCCATTCCTTGCTGCCATATTTAAATGAAAAGAAAAAAGAACCTTTTAAAATAATGTACCTATTAGCTTCTTTAAAGAAAATTTGACCCAATACTGTAAAGAGCAACCTGTGTTTGGATGGACTATAGGATATCTTGTGTAATCAGTTTCTTCCATGCCTGGTTTTTAATAAAACTATTCTCACATTCAATCTATCCACTTAAACTCAATATTCCTAATCACCAAATAGAACCATACACATTTCCTGCCCATTGACCAATAGCTAGTGATATAAAGCTACATCCTGAATATAGCTGTGTTCTTTCAAGACTAAATAACATCACTAATTACACAGATAGTTTTTTGATGCTTGTTAACTTTCAGACATTTAGACATGGATTTCCTGAGAAAAATGCTCAGATTTCTAATGGATCATCTGATAGCTGAAGTTAGAATAAGCTAGCATGACAGCCAGCTGGGTGAATTTGTAACACAAGGATAAGTGTCTCTTACATAGAATTCCTTTTGTCTTCTACAGAAAAGGAGATGTTCAAATTGTATTTTCACTTAAAAACCCCCAGGATTAGGGTTAACATATAAGTGGGTAGGATTTGACTGCTTTACATAGATGGGAAAAAAGGTTTCCTTTTTTTTTTAAATCTCTTCTTTACTTAACATCTACTTCTATGTCTAGATATCCAACATTCTGAGTGCATGGCAAGAATGCATGGCAAAAGCACATAAGACATAGAAAAGGTGAAAATGCTTCATAAAGTAATTTGGAAATCCCAGTTCCAACTTTCTTGTGGTATACAACTTGCCAAATTGTTGCAGATCAGAAATAGCTTGTGCTTCTAAAATCAATATTGCATTGGGTGAAGTACACACTGAAACTTGATTGTGAATTGATTTACCAGATTTTTTGATCTCCCATTACCAGATCTACCTATTATAGTAGCTAGGTTAACGAAGTAATATGCAAGCTTGTTGCAGGATTTCAAATAATCAGAGATTAATTGAAAGCAAAGGACATAATTCTGATCACAGTGTCGAGTGTATGGCGGCATTCTGAAAAATGTGGCTGCCATTTTTGTAACATTCATTACTATTTTTGCCAACACTTTTGTGGAGACTCTGTTAAATTAGTTTTCAAACAAGTTTCAGACTGTACTTGCACCAAGTCCAAAGCCCAGGCCTCTGTAACTGGCTTTTATATTACAAGGTTTCAACTCCAGTGCTAGCTCCATAGCAGATGTTAGGTTGCAGCCAAGCTAATACACCCAAAAATGATCCTAACAGGAACAGAGGAAAAGGAGAGAGCCTGATACATCACTTGTTTACTCTCGTTTTTTACTTCTGATATCATCACTTTTTTTCATGACTGCTGTTACTCCAGTATCTCATAAACCTACAGAGTTATAATCTTCCCTTCTATTCTGAGAAAGGGAATAATCACTTATTATGGTTATTAACTGACAAGATTTCATTTTTGTGAGTGCTCTTTATTTGCATACTTTTTATTCCCTATTTCCAGTCATGACCTTTTGGTCATCTTCTGGCTCACTGATTTTGGAATTAGCTTTATTTTTTTTTGCAGTCTTCATTACTATTTTCCTAATCTTAAACAGCTCATGTCTGGAACACTAATACTTAATCTCTTTAAAAATCTACAATATCATTTTTTAACAGTCACATTGTTTTTCTGATCACCTTAGCCTGCATAAAATCTTGTGCAGTGGAAACATCTGGTATCAAATCTAAGCATTCCTACTTTTTTTGAAGGAATGACACTAAACTTGTATTTCAGATTGTCACCTTGTTTCCTCCATAACTTAGCTACTTGTTTCTATCTTGGATGAGCTTATGTATGCTACATAGTTCTGCATATAGAAATGTAATTTATTTTGGATGAAGGTTTCAAGCACTGAAACCACTCCAAAAGTATTTTGATGCAAGTAAAATTTAGTCCATAATCTTGCAGGGGATTTTCTCTCTCCCATGAATAGATTATAGGTGATTGTAGTTTGAAAAAGAAGTCAAATTTGCAGAAATGCAACTTTCATATATTTGTCATATATTTTGTAATTGTTAGCATAATTTTCTGCTCTTTTATCACTTTTTTCAGTGAGTCCCAATCATAGTAGGGATGGACCCAGAGATCCAGGAAGGCTGAAGTACAAAGCCTTCAGCTGTGAGGAATAATGTGAAAAAGATTTCACACAGTGTTCTTTGTCCTTTGGTCCTTTAATGTGCATTATAGTATTTGCAAACACTGTGTCTTCAAGATCCAGCGATGGGCAAGCATGCATTCAGAAAAGGTACAAAATCATGCTCTTTAGAAATATAGCTTTCATTAAATAAAAAGTAAAAGGTACAGTGAATGGAAAGTTGTTATTTCAAACAATGAAGGTCACATAGGTGCTTTTTTCTGGACACAGCTGGACTGATATACAGAAGGCTGCTTTAATTATAAAGAAGCAGACTCTTCACATTAAATGGTGTATGACCAAACAAGCTGCCTTCATTTGACTTCCCAGACAGCTGGAGTTGAATTCAGAGACAGATAATTGCCGTGGGGACCTTTCTCTGGCAAGTAGCCCATTGGTACTCTTGAGGGGTGGAGAGGCTTCACACAGAAAGCTTAAAAGCATCTGGGCTGCTGTTGTGCAGAATGCAACTGCTGACAGATTTACCATCTGTCTTTGAGAAAGAGAACAGCTTGGGAAGCCCAGATACCACTATTCTTCAGTAGAAAGCCCCTTGTCAATCAAACTCTCCTCATTACAGCAGAGAGAATTTGAATTACAGCTCAGTGAAAAAGAAATATCAAGACGTTAGTTTACTTTTATTTGTGTGTGAATAGATGAAAAATCCTGGAACACTAGGAAACAGCAAAATGTAAACACATTTGTATTAGCCATTACATAAATGTTCTCCATGAGAATAGTTTTACAGACCTACCAACAGTAGCCATGTTCATATCCCCACTAAAATTTAGTCTATAGCCTAGTGCAATTTGTAAAGAATCAGTCAAAACTAAGAACAAAATATAAATGTTTTCTAAAAAGCTGCAGTACAAATATTTTCAGCACACAAATGCACATATATAAACATATGTCAATGCATAATACCTGCAGGTCTGAAAGACATTCATTCAACCCAACAGTTCATAAAAATGCCAGGAATTATGAAAAATGGAATTATGGGTTCTATAAATAGTAGTCTTTCTTAAGCCTTCAAGTGAGTACATATATTTGTGTAAGACTTAAGTGCCTTCCTGAAATATGTAAAAAAAATTTCCCAGTTGTTCTCCCTGCATTTCTGAGGTTGACCAATGTGTACTGTGTATTTAAAAAGAGTAAAGAGTTTATGGCTCATGTTCTTCCAAACCAAGCTTCAGTTTAATGGGAACATAGAAGAATTCTGAACATGTCATATAGTTGTCATGTAAAAGTTGAAAGCACATGTATTTATATAGGTGTGTATGTATATTGTTTATCACAAATATATAGATAGCTGGGGACAGGTAGCTGCCATAAAATGATTTTTTTGTGTGAGAAATTTTCATGGGTCTTCTTACCCCAAGTACTTTACCACAAATCTAAAGGGAGAGATGAGGAATGTATTCTAGGATTTTCCTTCAAGCTCCATGACTGCAAAATTCTAAAATCCAACTTCTCCCTCTACATGCATTCAGTATAGAAAGAATGCATTGCAAGATGTAGGAAATGATGCAATTTAGTAATGAGGCCTGAATACTCTGCCCAGCGCATTGACATGGTGCCTCTATGAAGCAAAAATTACACATTATTACACTAGTGACTGCATATCTCCAATGAAAATCTGAGTCCTGGTTTCCAGTTGCCTTTCCTAGGTTTGTTTCTATATTTTAATGCAAAATGCCCACCCTCTAAGCTTAGGGTTAAGGCACACATGTGGGAGATAGAAAATTCAGATTCAATGTTCCACTGCTGAGGGGAGGCCCTGAGTTCAAGCACTCTAATGAAATACATCTTTACCACTGTCCATGTTTTCAAAGAAAAGGGAAGTTGCCTTCTGTTCCCCCAGGGAAATAGCTTAGTTTTTACTTCAAGGAAAAGGTTCAGGACTTCAGACTCCAGCCAAAAGTGTATACTGTAATGTAAAGTTAGGAAATATCTAAATTGTTCAGATTAATTAGTTTATTGTCATCAAATAGAGCAAAATGTTGACTTATTTTTCATGCTGAAATATTTTCAGTACAGTCCTAGATCATGTACTTCTATATCATTGCAGTCTACAGAGCTGAAATACCCATGTCAAAAAGAGGTGTGAGAGTCAAATGATGTGCTCTTTCCATCATTTCCTATTCTCCAGTGTAAGCATATCCCCTGGTTCATCATGCTGACTGCTATGAATCTTTGTCTTGAAGGGATAATTTCCTCCAGGCATATTCCTCCAGTATTGAAAGTTCAGTTGGAGCTTTGAGCTCCACTCTGGTGGCAGCATGCCAAAGTCCCTTTAAGGGACTAGGTCTTATTATGTCTCTCCATGTCTGAAATGGCCAACACAGTATTTCCCCACTTCAGAGAGGGTAAATGTGTTTGCACAGTTGTGGAGATCAAGTAACCCATTTGATAAAAGTTCTCTTGCATAACACATGAAAATGGGTATATATTACTGTTGTGGAAGAGATCTTAGCCACAGTATTTTAGTCATGTAGGGACTAGTTATTCCATTTTAATCAAGTGTTTTTCAGTTAAACCACTGTAAATCTCTGTTACTATTTGGAAATTATTTGCCTACCGATGTTGACTACTGATGACAAGTGTGTTCATGAAAATGCTTTATTAACTTTCCTTCATTGGTGTAAATGGTGCAGGACAATTAAATCTCTGCTATATTTGTGCACAGCTGAGGTATACTTTGGGAGTGTACACAGGACATTTTGTAAAATGTCCATGCTGATGTTTATACCAGAGATACAGGACTCCACCTCTCATCATTTGCCTATGTAAAATTGAGGTCATAAAGTGAAGAAGAGAAGACTGAACAGGCAAAACTGAAGGCATCTTTTAGCTTCCAGATGGTAAGAAGGATATTTCCAGGTATCCATAGGCTAGTGATTAGGACTAGCAAGCAGAAAATGTCTCTTGTAAACTAAACTCATTAAAAGCTTCAATCAGTGTAAGTTTATAAAGATAGAACTCCTCAGTTTGCCATTTTGGTCTGTAAAGTACAATCACATTTAAAATATTCTACTAATCCACTGTGATACAAGATTTTGATAAACATGGCTGTTAAATATTTCCGCTGGGAATATTTTACACAAAACAGTGTGAATCTATGCAGAGTTTGTATGAAAGTTGTCAATATATAAATTGAAAATAGCATTTCTAAATATAGCTAACATCATAAATGGAGAGCTCTCATTCAGTGCACAGCTGGTGTTCCTTCTGCAAACTTTAAGAAACATTTTTTTTCCACTATGTTTATATATAATACAGGTGTGGGGTTTTTTGTTTTTGTTTTCCCCTGAAGATAATAACCCAGATCCTGAAAATGCCTGGTACAAATAAAGTGTATTTCAGGGAATGGAAGAGACATGGGGATTTGCAAAGATGCATTTATATCCTTTGATATGTTGTTAATGCTACTGCCAATGGCACAAAGGCATGACTCCAGAATTTAAATATTGTGGAACATAACCAGGCCATAAATCTGATTGTCCAGGTACAGGTCTATGATTAGATTCAAGAAGAGATGGTAAAACAGGTATTAAATTATCCATCATCTAAAGTTTTCTCAAGGTAGGCAAAATAATCTCAGTTGCTCCTTTGTGATTCTCTTGGTTTTTTTACAGGCATGATGTTCTCTGAGTGATGTAAATGCATTTAATTTCCATTAGCACTAATAAGAAATCAATGAGCACATCAACATGTCGTTTCAATATGTACTCCTGGATAGATACTTAACCCAAAATGTATTTGAAAATAATGTGAGAGATAAACATGTGGAATGAAGTGGAAAACCTGGAGGTAAAGTGCTAATTCTTTCATGACATCAGCTCAGTCAGGGTCGTGAAGGAATATTGAAGATGATTACGACATGTTAGGTTTGGGAAATATACAAGTATTTAACATTCTCGGCTATACATTCTAGGATTTAACAGAACATGTATTTCCAATTAAATGTTTTGTTTTATCTGCAACTTGCCTGTTTTCAATATAAATTTACTGGAAAGTAGAAAAAAAAATGAACAGCTCTTTTTGGTGTTTAATCCTATTACAATTAGTGTTTAAAATATCATCATGGACATAATACTCAAAAATTTTGAAGTGTATGGACAGAATTCATAGAAGACAAGGTCAAGAAGCTGAAGACACATGGCATTATAAGTCCATATATAAAAATAATTTTGTAAAGAAGTAATAACAATGTCTGTATTATCACTGGTTTTAAGCAACACATTAAAATCAATGTTCTTATTTTAAGTCTTTATGTGACCAGTAAAGGACTGAAATCCTTTATCCTCTTCTGCATATTCTGTAAATATTTTAGTCTATCTACTTCTAAGGCCTGCAATTTGATGCTTCATGTGGCATGAGACATAAACTCTTTCTCTGAAACAAGGTTGTTTGGGACTCGGTAGGAGTTCAACCACAGAAAGAGTTCTACTGAAGGTCCTCATCTGCAGTCTTAGACTCTAGAAGTGAATGCTTGTAACATGGATAATGCAGGCATCTTCAGTAATGGTGTAAAGAATTATTACAGGGACAGAATCCAGGGAAGTACAGGCCAGACAATCTCATCCTAGAAGTGAGTCTCTATCAGTAAACTTTGAGTTCACTTTGAGTGAATTCCTCAAAGTGTCACTCAAAGAGTCACCAAGATAATCAGGCAGATGGAGAATTGTGTGGGGAGACACACATCTTTTCTCTGTGATGGAAGTAAAGAACTGCAACAGATTGCAAGAGAGGTCGTGAAGACATCCAAAGCTTGCTGGGACATGTCCCTGAGTAGCTGAATATTACTGGAACTGTTTAAAGTATGTTGCAATAGTTGCCCATGGAAGTCAGTTCCAATCAGTATGATTCTATGATTCAAAGTGTAGCTCACAATGGGAAATGGAAAAAAAAAGATGGCATTTCTGAACCCAATATGCAGAAAAAAAATGTAAGCATCTTCAATCTGCTACTTCTCCTCCTGTAGTCTTCCATGTTCTTATTAGGGTTTGCAAACAGTGAGGATTTACTTCTGAAGGGTCTGATATTGTAATGATTGAAAAAGGCCAATCCAATTTCAGATGCAGATCATAAATAAAAAAAGGTTCATACGTAGACAATAAATTTAACAATTCATAGCATCAACAGCTCATCAGAAAAGTGAAAACTGTTGCAATAATTTACTTAGATTATCAAAAATGAACATAACTTCAGAGGAAGAAAAAGAAGTTTATTAAAAATAAAAAAGAACAGAAAGAAACAACATGTAGATCCTACCTTTTCTAGTCTATGAGAAGATTTTCATGAGTTATTTAATGTCTTTTTGAAAGACCATGACATAGTGCCATAGTCCATCTTTTTAATTGTTTGCCATTTCTTATGTACAGGAAAGCAAATTTCCTGCTGAGACTCTTACTATCAGAAGAAACCCAGGCAAGCTGCAGGTTCTGCTTACTTGAATTACTGTTATCAATACCTTATGGGGAAATTGAAGCAGAGCAAGCATGCATAACTTGTTAGTTGCAGGTTTTTTTTCTGTTTTGGAGAAACCACATGAAATGGTGCAGCAGCTGTGCTATTGCCACCTAAATTCAAAATGACATTCAATGTTGAGAATGACAGCACACAATTTGAAACCACCACATGTGGAGACACTTGTTGCAACCTTCCTTCTTGAAAACATACCTGAAAGCTCTGATATAGATGTGACTTACAGTTGAAAGTGAGCCCATTTGTAATACTGCAGATTTGTGAGTGATGTCTAAATAATGTTTATAAACCCAGGAAATTGTTTTTTTTAGATTTTTTCCTAAAACTTTCTAATGTGAAGTCATGCTTTTAGTGGTTTACATAAATAATGCTGTGTGATAAGTTATCGACTGTATCTTTCACACCTCCTTTGCAAATCCAGCTTGGATGCAGGCCAGCTGCTGGTAATTGGATCTTGCATGTTATTACACTTGCATCTTGGTATCACTCAGCCTTTTTGCATTCCTTTGCTGAATTTTCTTCCTCTCTGCTGTGGCTTTTTCACTGCATGTTATTTGTGTTTTTAAAATGAACCATGCAAAGGAATATTTCCATAACCATGGTGACAATGTAACACACTTAGAAGGTACAAAGGTAATAAAGTAATTCTACCAGACTGGTATTTTCTGTGACCAGTTGCTGGAAATTTAGTACTTTTCTTTTCTATTTTTTTTTTTTTTTAATAAGAGAGAGAATGGAATGTGCTGAGTATTTCCAGATCTTCTTGGGCTAGAATACTACTATAAAATAGTACAATACTTTTTCAACAGAAGTGATGAACTGTGTGTGTTGCTGTGCCTGTTTTGACTACTAGTTTTTCATGAATCCTAGGGTGTGATGTAGTTTTTTGGGGGATTTTTTTTTTTTTTTTGTGTGTGTGTGTGGAGTTTTTTTGGTTGGTTTTTTTTTTTTTTTTTTTTTTGAAGATCCATGCTTCTGAATAAATGTGAATACCTCATTTTTTTCAATAATTGATTTTTATCACCCATAATTCTGTTATCTTAGGAATCTTTATATCTTTTTTTTGGTAGTATATGAAGGTTTAACAATTTTCTTTTCTGATAATATTTGAAAATCTGAATTTTCACCTGGGAAGCCAGGGTACATATAATGCAGGCCCAAATACAAAAAGCTATTTACATAGCTTATGTACTGTCATTAACAGCTCTTAATTGCTTGCATTTCTGACCAAATTGAGTCTATAAGACCTAAGGTTAAAAAAGAAACTTTCCATAGAGAAAAGATCTTTACATTTTCTTTTCTGATCCTACTTCAGAAAAATAAAATAAACTTTTCCTAAAGACTGCCAGAATGGAAACCAAAGAAATACAAAATGTACATGTTATCGGAAAAAAAAAATTAAAGTCAGTTTGTTATTTTGAGAGTCTGGCTGGTTTTAGATTATGAAAAGGACAGTAGCTGTGGGCAAATATTTTAGCATTGGCTTTTTCTGCTACTTGTAGGTCCAGATGTATAAAGGCAGAAAGTTACAGACTGCAAGCCTACAGCACTTCACAGTTGTGTGTTTGCTAAAAAGCCTTGTCTGTTCCCCCTAATCTTTTCTTCTCTGCATCACTCCAGAGAAATCTGCTAACTGTTGAAAGGTAGTCTTATAAGCAGAATCCTTACCTGCAATAGGTGCAGCATATTAGTTACCACAGTAAAACAGATGTGATAAAAAATTCAGCTGTTGAAATGTTCTTTTAAAACCTCTTTAACATGCCCGCTGCTATTTGATTGCCAAGAATTTACTGCTAAGATACTACACTAGATAATTATTTAAAGTCTTTTGGATTTCTTTCTTCTCTATCTGAACTAAACTGAACTTAGAAGTAAACCACTGGAGCACAGGGTTCCTATTCTATCTCTGAAGTTCACCAGAAACACTTTAAACAGCAGATATTTTAGTGCTTCAGCATGCAAACCATTGCCATTAAATCTCAATAATTTCCTGTTGTCTTGCTGTTAAACAAAATGCTGTGCTCATGTTTTACCCATAGCTTCAAGGAACACAACATACACATAAACTTTAAAGATCCTTGAAGAATTTTTGGTATACCATTTCATAGCTGGCTTATGATACAGATCTGCTGGAGTAGAAATCACAGCACTAGTTCTAGACAATTGTGAATGGAGTTGGTTTCAGAGCAGAAAAGAAATTCTGTGTTATGAAAGGGATAATGATGATTCTCTGTCTATCCTCACTCCCACACCCATCTTAAAAAGAAAGCTTAACTACAATACATCTCTGGGAAAAGATTTATGAATGTGAATAAATTGCTAGTCAGTAATCCTGCTCTATAATCAAGAGAACAATACAGTTTTCAGGAAATGGGTAATAATGATAGAAGTTAGCAGCTGGGCTTGTGTTTCATCCAAATCAAAGTGGACAATCACTGATTAAATATCACATAAAGATACATGCATTTTGTCTCTTAGAGCATTTGACTGTTTCCTTAATCAAAAGATTATTATGCAAATTAAAAGCAAACAGAAGGGAGGTGCCTCTGAAATCAGCTTTACTAATATGTTGCATTCTGTAAGTGATTTGATCAACATCAGGCTCTTTTTTACATGAAACAAGAAGCAATTTTATTAAGAGAAGCATTGCACTGTGACTGATATAGAAAATACTCAGTGACCTCCTCATAAAAAATTTGTTAAAAGATGTTTTGGTTTACTATTCTCTTAAAACTTTCTTATAACATGACAATATTGATGAGAACTGCACCATAAAGTAATGATGACCTCCAGTCAAAATCATCCTTTGCTTGAACACTTGTTTTCTTACTAGAAATATTTTTTCATCTCTATATACAAACATTTTCTATAAAGTAAGTTTTGAAAACTACAAATTTTACGACTTTCAGATTATTTTATCTCTCCAAACTCTGTTTTTTAAAATTATTTCCTTTTCTCTTACCCACAATATATGTACAACCTCATTATGCTCTGGTGCTTAGTAATGTTAGATGTTGAATCAAATTTATACAGGTGTAAGTGAGGCCTGGAATGTGCTAACTTCAAATAAGATGTGTTCAGACTTACAGTTCAAGAAGCTATTTAACTAATGCACTTTCTAGTAACTGAAATCTCATTCATAAAATGTTTAGTGTTTAAGTCTGTTAACCATTTTCCAGGATACCTGAATTAATATTATCCCTATTTTATATCAGGGAAAACTGATATAAACATGTACATTATATGGTAAACATTATGGTCTGACCATGATAGATATATATCCAGATTTCTTTGACCCCTGGCTATCAGAGGTTTCATTCAGTTGAAGTAGAACATATCCAAAGAAATCCATGTTTGTGGATGCAACAGTTTTTTGTCAGCCTCTTAGACAGACTGACTGACTCCAGTCATGCACTGAACCAGTTTTATTTTTCTCCATCCTTGATTTCTGTCTTTGAGGTGCCATGCTCCATATCCCTTGTCATATAATGTTCCATAATCATCAGCATACAGAAAATCATACTGAAATAAGAATGTTTTGAAGGCTAATTTTTGCTTTTTTGCCTCAGACACCTACTGCCCACGAGTGTAAAGAATGTATAGGTGTCTCAGATCTCCTGTTACCACAACTTCCGCCTAACTATTAATTCATCTCCATTTCACAGCTTTTAAGATATTGCTGCCACCTGGTCAGTATCTTTAAAACTTCCACTTCAAAATGTAAAATGCTAGCAGATGCTCAAAGGAAGTGTATGAAAGTCTATATTAAGGAGACAGAATAGCTTTCACACCCACTAGAATCATGTCTCCTGCTCATGTGGTGAACATATGCAGTTTGTTGTCTCAGGATTTAAACTTAGGCATGCCTTGTTTTTTTATTCTTAGAACGTTCTGAATTTGCCCCTCATTTTCACTACACGATTTTCTTTCCATTCTGTTTAGGTAGGTAGCATTTTGAAAAAAAAAAAAAAAGAAGAAGAAGACTAAAACCCCATATATTAGCCACTTCTTAACTGTGGTAAATATATTGAAAAATGTAGCAGAGGAGAGTCACCATCTGTTTAAACCTCAATATGCTCACAGATTGGGTGGCTTAAAAACCTTTGACATTATTTCCTAAGTAGTTCATAATTTGATACAGTTTCTTCAATTAATTAATTAATTTCTCACCCTAGGAAAAAAAATACAGCAACAAAAAGTCAAGTAAGTAAAAAAATTAACTTCTCCAAAAAGAAGAACATCAAAAGGCTGAGTTTCTGCACCCTGAACACTCTTTTGGATTTATGGCTTCAGTAACTCCCTCAGCTCTAAGCTTAACAATGCCATTTAACCAAAATAGATAGCTTTACATGTATATTTATAGGAGGGTGATTAACAGTGAAATGGTGAGCAGATTCAGCTAATTAGGACTCACATTTAACACCCCATGGTGATGAATAGAACCATTTCACAGTAATCTTTGAGCTAGTGTTTGTCTATACTTGTCATAGATGTGCATCATTCTGCATCATCAGGGTTATCTAACTGCACAGAAAAACATTGTTTCAGGAGGAAGACTTTATGGTGGAGTTCTCTTTAGAAACATACACAGGAAGAAACTAATTCCTTGGAATTAATGATTTTTTTACAGAAATAAATTTCTTTTGTTCTTACCCATGGGTACTCAATTTTTTGCCTGTGTCTAATTAGCAGCTGTTGTGAGTTTCTTTCTTATTTTTCTTTCTATTATAGGAAAGTGATTATTTTACCTTTCTTTTCTTTCATATTAATAGTTGTCACTGTCTTGACAGGCTCCATAGAATTTACACAATGGTTAAAATCTGATGTTCTTAATGCATTTGATGGTTCATTAATATGTGACTATTTGTGAATGACAAACAATTTAAAGTGTTATTTATAGGACACATACACAAGGAAATACTTCAGTGAGAGAGACAGCTGAATAACTGATTATGAAATCATTAAATTACAACTTATAATAATGAATTCTTATGCAGATATAGATAATGGCCTGATTCTTTCAAGACAGTATAGTTCTTGCATGTAGTTTACTCTTTCCTTTTAGATTTTAGATTTAGAATTTAGAATTTAGATTTTCCTTTTAGTTTTAGATTTAAGCCCAGTATAGTGGGCTGAATATGTGACTGAGCATCACGGGAGAACTGTAGCTTGCTTTACTGAATTGTCTAAAGTGTAAGCAGCTACACTTAAGAGAGTCATATTTATGATTTTCAGGGCTGATTCATCTCATCCATCTGCCCTGACATAGATCAGATTCATCAGACTATACAGAATTTTTCTCTCTTTATTTGCTAAATTACTGGGCCAGACTCAGACAATTACTGCATGAGAATTATAATGCACTATCAGTAATGTAAATGAGAAAATCCAAGTTCATTTTGAAACAAAAGAAAATCACCTGTATTTAATTAAAGATTAACTTGGATTAATAACATGGCACATATTATATGCCATGACACTGTTAAATGATGTGAATAGCAAGAACCTTAAAACACAAATATTTTTTCTGAAATAAATACATTTTGTAGCAAATAGATGCACATACTTGCTATGCTTGTTCAAAAAGGCGAACTGGAACTCCACGTAAAAGGGAAATCCTTTTCAGTGGGCTGCATAGGGAGATCAAAGCAGATTCTTTTTTAGGAAAACAAAACTAAATGAGGCTCCTATTGCATGCATTGCAGGGACCCAAGGCAAATAAACACTTTTCTTAAATGAAATATCTAAGCCTAAAATTTCACAAGATTAAAAATTCCTCATTTCCCTTTAACTTTATTTTCAAAGCATAAATGGAAATTATGTGAAGTTATTTCCTGTAATGAGGATTTGTATCAGCAGTTTATTCTTAGATTAGTGCAAACTGACAGTATCCCATTTTCCAAAGGTCTAAGGAAAAATCAAACTTTTATTATGTGTAAGATCAATATAGTTACTTTTCTTTTTCTAGGCAGACTGGATTATTTGGCTAATCTCTGTCATACCTTTCTACTCATTCATCTTCTGGACACTGAACCTGTAAAGCCATATGCAATGCTCAATTTGATATATTGAGCACTTTCCTGTGTCTTTTTTTGTTTGGTTGGTTGGTTTTTTTTTCCTTTTTGTTTTCAGAAAGTACCTAAGTTCTCTTCTTACTGTGCAGACACAGTCACTAGGTATGTTTTCAACAAAATGTAGTTTTCACCTGTCCTTAAAATTTCAGGATATTCTTCAGGGGGTTTACAATACTCTTATTTGCCATTGGCTCTCAATCCCAATGGATAATGAGACTGATGACACGAAAGTGTTGTTAATCAATCTGTTCTTAGAAAACAGTTACTTAGGTGTGCCAGTGAGACAAATAGTGAGACAAATAGTCAGCCAACAGGCTGAATGTTGGAGTTTCTCCACTTTTCTGAGCAAATGTCTTTCCTGGAGATGTGTGCCTTTTACTGTGAAAGTCAGTAAGTTCCATTTGTGACTTATTAGGTTAATACAGAGGAAAACACAAAAATCCTCTTTGATTATATAGATTAAAATTAATTTGGCAGAAATTAGTAATAATATAATTAACTGGGTTCAATCTTCTGTGACATTTATTCCAGTTGGTGAGAATCCCTTTTTAATAAATACAATAATCCACGGTAAAAATTCTTTCCATTGTACTTTCTTATGTCATTTCCTAAAGGCATAATTATTCTGATTTAATATAGCATTACCATGTCACAAATCATTGATCACAGACATTTGTCTGAAATAACAATGAACCTTAGGCACCTGAAAGCACTGAAAGATGGTGCAAAGATTATTGTCATTAACTCTTGTATCTGTAGCTAGGAATGCTAGATAGAAGTTCAGGTTTTTGGTTCTCATTAAATGGTGTGCTCAGTTTGATGTAAGCTTCTTTCTCCTAGAAAGCAGGGAAAGAGGAATGAGGACTGTTTTATGAACTTACACGTGGTTGTACCTGATCATGCTTGGTATATGTGGCCTCTTCACTTGGTTAGCATTATGAAAAAAGCTGAATTTTGATCTATTCATATGTTAACAAATAATTTTAAAATACAGTTAACTGGGTGGATTAGCCAAACTCTTTTGGTAATGCAAAACTTTATTAAATTGAATTTGGTTAGAAAGGTATTGCTAATGCCTTAGATAATTATATTTCATTACTGCATATGTGTACATGCAGGTAATAAAGGAGCATGTTGGGACTGGAACACAGGGTCCATAATTTGAGCAGCAGAGCTGTCCTGGGACAGTCCTGTTAACTTCAGTGGAATTTCACAGAGAAGAAAACACCCTTATGTTCATGAACTGATGTCTTAGATTTCCCCTTAAAGGCAACATATGGTGAGTATCAAAAAGCTATTTCCTCCTAATTTTCAGCTTGAACACGGGAGATGTTAAATGATATAATACAGAAATGTGCAATACAAATGTATTGGCTTGCATTGCTGTGCAGACATCAGGTCAATGAATGCTGAAGTGCATCTCCAGAAAATAATTTCATTTCTCCTAAAATTATTTTATGAAGTAAGCAATAATAAATAATATCTGTAAACCTCTTAAGAAACGAAAAATTATTGCTAAAAATCATTCATGGATATACAGTAGATATAAAATTTGCTGGAATTGAAGGTTATTTGTCTTTGATTTTGTCTGCAGAGATCACATTTCAAAAAGAAAATTAATTTTCAGTCCTAGAGCAAAAAGATAATTTTTCTTTACATTAATGATGCTATTATTCTAGCCAAAAATTATTCAGGTAATATACTGCTAGACCAAAGTCTTTGCAGTGGCTATGGATAACAGATAAACTGTGACTTTGTAGAAATACTTTGTCAATGGCACATAGAAAGAGCAAAGAGCAGATGATTTTTTTGCAGTGCCCCAGATGCAGATTGTACCTCAGCCATAATCCTCCTTCTGCCATCACCTCTGGGTAGAACAGACTAGTACAACAGCTCTATACTTCATACCATTATATGGCCAGGTGCCACTGTGTTAGTGCAGTTACATTCTTGGGGAAAGAAATAATATCAAGGCTCAGCCTACTCTCTTCACACCATTATGGAAAGGGGAAGTAATGGCTCTGCAGAGGTTGCTTTCCCACCTCATAAATGAGGATGGTTTCCCACTGGTAATGTAGACAAACCTGTCTAACAGGCAAAAGGAAGGTTACTGAGGTAACATTAAGTGGAGCTGAGCAAAACTTGAAATTACTGTTCCTTGGGGAAATTCAGCTATTTCAACACTTGGTTTTTGTACCTAATTGAGCTGAAAAATTGGACCTTGTCAAAGACCAGTATATTGTAAAAGCTGCTTTGGTTGTGAGGTGGTGACATTTTATTTTGAGTTCACACAGCATTAAAATGCAGTTCTCTATTGCTCTGTATTTCTGTATACATCTTACAATATATGTGAATGTATATGCTAATGACAGTGCACCACCTGCTTCCATCCAGTATAAGCATCCATTGGATTATAGTTTTCAGAGGGTGCTTGACCATTATACAAGCAGTCAAATTTTGATGATAATAGTTATCTGGCAGTATCAGCATTCTATTAAGGAATAAATAAAATGCACACAAACTGTTTGCAAAAAGTTATTATTAATGTGCATTTGAACAAAACCTGATTAAAACTGTAGGGAAGTAGATCTTCATATAAGAACTCTAAAATGACTCAATGCATGATCCAATGAAAATCCTTAACTACTTCTGCCAATTCCTTCCTCTACTTAGACTTAATAATTGCTATTAAATATTTTAATATAAATGTCTGGATTGTGCTTGAAGGCCTTGTTTCTTTGCAATGAGGTGGAAAGAAACTACAACCTCATCCTAACAGACAGTGGTAAAATGAGTAACAGTACTATTGAAATCTGCCACCATTTTAATTATCACAGGAGCTGTAATGTAAAGAACTCTGAAGAGCTCTGCAGTAATAGCATATCTTAGCTATCTGTGAGTAAGGTAGCCAGTCAATTTTTTTGCCTGCTAAAATTATTCCTAGAAAAAAACATCTGGTGCAGCAAAACCACAAGGGAAATAATATTTTTTATAAGTTATTCCCTCTAGAAAAATAGTAAGGCCTTCTGTTTATCATTATACTTATGAGGTAACTGCAATGAAATCATAAAATATTATCTTATGAACTGAAGAAGATTTAGTTTATTTTTTCAAATCACAAAACAGCCCACTCTTTCAGGTGTATTGCAAAAAAGGAGTCAATTTCTTTCAATGTATTTGGGTTGAAAGGAATAGGATGGTTGGGTGACACAGGGCTGTCTTTGTACTGGGGGAAAAAAAATTGTATCGGGACATGTCATTAATTTAATGAGCTCAATTCAAATTTCCCTTGTTATATGGTACATAATGATGAAGTATATGCAGAAATTTTAGATTTATTTTAATGTCCCTCTGTATGTGAAAGTACACATAGAGACATTGCAGACGACATAATCCATACAAATATCAGTAGAAATTTTGCTGACTTTTTTTCCTGTCTCTTTCTTCTGCCAAAACAAGCACCTAATTTCTGAATGCCTTCCTGAGAACTATTTCTTTACTAAAAGTGAAGGGGAAAAAATAAGGTGACATCTACAAAGCAGTATGCCCTTTTTGAAAGTTAAATGAAATCTTTAGGGTGCCTTTTTCAAATCATGTGAATAATTTAAGAATGCAAAAGACAGACTTAGTTTTTATATTTGCTACTCAACTTTATTTAAAAATAGTAGATGAGTTATTGCATTTAAGTGGCTGTGTTTTTCAGATGAGAGGGTCCTGCTCTGAAGATTGCCAGTGAGAATTCAAGATGAATTAACTTTTTGCTGCTAAAATGTAATCCTAGTGAGGATTACTTTCCCACAAAAATAGTCAGTCTTTTAAGTATGCTCGCTAAAGAGAGCTAAAGACTTAGGTTATAATATCTGACAGCTGACAAAGGAAAGTGACTTATTTACTTTCAAGACAAATGACTTTTCCCTAAAATGGTTTTACAAAATGTTTTTTGCACTTACCATTGAACACAGTTATAAAAAATATGGGTTCTGTGAGTTAACTGCAGATCAAGTTTTGTGCCATTATGTCACTTTGCAGAGGTTGAAGAATATAGATGAGGCAATAAACATAGAATTGAAATGGGAATAAAAGAACAAATGGGAATAAATAGGGGATATTTAATCTGGGAGCTAGGCTTTGTGCTGGACAATGAAGAATCATCGTAGGAATGCCTGGGCTTCTTAAGTAGATATAACTGGAAAAAAGTAAAGTAGAAATGCTACAAATTATGAGATTCCTAAAGAACAGAAGAGATTTGGAAGAGTGAAATTCTAAATGTTTAAAGCAGACCTCACTAATCACTTACCTCTAAATGCCTACTGTCTCTCATGAGAGTCTCTGCATTCAACACACAGAGTGAGGTACTCTGCTTCAGTTCAATATATTTACACTTTTGGGGAAACATGAATGATGAACCGCACATCAATGCCCGCATGAGTATAAGGAAAAATGGAATCTTAGGGCAGAACTCATCCTTCATGATCCTCACTTGCTTCTATAGCCCTTAGAAACTTTATGTAGATACGAAGAGCAAAATAATTGCTAACTTTAATTTTCCTTTAAGTTTTGCACAGGCAGCCAGGGTTGACTGGAATGCCCCTCTTAGCCCTTCTGAGGGTGCCTGCCTACCCAGAAAGAGATTGAGAATTCAAATGTTACTGCACATTCATGTGTAAAACTTAATCAAGATCTGATAAAAATAAGTTAATAATATCTTCATATTTCTTCATTGTACCTTTGGTTAAAAAGAATATATTGAAGATTTTATTGCAGCCAAGTATTTAGTTAATTTATCAAAAATTGATATATAAAATATCAAAAAGACATTAGCCACTGTATTTCTTTATTATTTATTTGGAAGTTTGAATGAATAGCTGCGTGGCAAACATTTTGATGACTAAGCTTAGGCTATAAAAATCTGAAAATTAATTTATTTGATGCATATTTGCAATATTATATATATATATATATATATATATATATATTTAGCAGATATTCAAAAATCTATGAAATATAACTAGGTGCACTCACTAAAAGAGACCACAAAAATATAGAATTCATGTAAACAAATCCTGAAAAAGGGTTTATATTAATTATTGACTTATGTCTATAATAAGGTTGCTTCTTGTTTAATTGCTGCTTCATGGATATTTCTTTTGGTATTTCCATTTATTTGTCTGACAGAATTTATTTGTTAAACCATATCTGGAATGTTTAAGTCCTCTTCTAAGATAAAATTCTTGGTAGTATTACTCATTAGAGAAACTTCAAAGGGATCTCTCTCTATATCCAAATCCAGAGTAAATAATAAAGTATTTTTATTCAGACTTAAGGATCTTATGTTTTTCTTTCACCTTCTGAGAATCAAAAAAAATTCTGATTGTAAATATGTATAATGTTCCATAGTTATGCAGGCAATAGTAACAAAACCAATATGAAAATTATAGCAGCAATAATGCTTTATTATTTTCTTGCAGTCAGAATCAAATGTCAAAGTAGTGAGTTTTTCCATCATAAAGATGGAAAATAAAATATCTATTTAGTGCCTTAAAATGTATTCTAAATAAATATGAAATTAAATGAATAATTAACAATAAAAAATAAGACAGCTTTTTTCTTCCCCCCCAATATTGCAAGAATAAAATAGCTTTGGGAGACAGGTTTCAGGATTAAGTGTAAAATGAATGGAGCCAGATGTAACAAACAGAGAGCTGTTTTATAGTTACTGCTGCGTTTTGTAATGCAAACATGGAAATAATCCCCACAGCTATTGAATTTTGGACAAAAGTCAAGAATATTAAAGTGATTTGAAAAGAGAAAATAAAAGTTACAGTCAGACAGAGTATATTTAGAAGTTTTGCTGCAAGAGAGAACTGCCAAAGAACATCTCATCTGTCCTGCGATGCAATATATAATTGCAATAATCAGTAATATCTGTGAGGTAAATTGCTTTGTTACAAGAATGAAATACCAGTGTCTCCCTGCTAAGTCTGTCTGTAAGGCCAGGTTAGTGTGTGCATAAAAATAACTTACAGATGATCACACAGAAAGCCCTGAGTAGCAGTTTAGGTGCCATCCAAAAGCATAACATTATTTGAAGTACTTGGGGTTCACAAATGCACTCTCCTCTTAACTCCCTCATCTGTTGCCTCCAAATAGGTAGTCATTTATTGCTTTATTATACAATGAATAAATGAGCATCACTCCATCTCCTTCCTGCAGAGTATAATTCCATCTCCTTCCCATTGGCTCTGCAACTGTGAGCTGAGTCCAAGATTCATATTATCCATTCTTTCATGTCCAATTGCTTCTGAGGAAAAGTGAATGGGTTATTTCTTTCATTCCAGTGTGTGTGGACCTAAAGTCTGCTTAGAAGAAATGTAAGAAGAATATTCTTTTTGTCTGGTATACTACTATGGGAAAGAAGCCCTAATTTATATTCAGGCAGGTTCCTGAATTTAAAACACCAGTTTTACTGTCCTGCTATTGCTCAGACATTGTAGAGCAATGGGTTTTGGGGTGGCACAGATTCTGCAGAAGCAAAACAAGCTTGTAGAAACTCTTCCTCGTGTAACATAGTGCACACGTCTTTGCTGCTTATAAAAGATAAGAAACAGAAGGTGCTTCATGTTTTTAATTAATAATTCTGAAGTTCTTGGATCCACCTTTAATTTTAATACACACAAATGCCAAATCTCCAATTGTTGTCCTATTTTATTAAATACATCACATTGTCAGATATTTGTGCGTTGTGTAGGTTTTTGGGAGGTTTTTTGTGTCTTTTGGGTTTTCAAACTTAGGGATACAATAGAGGTGGTTTTCCTTATTTCGTACTTCTGTAGCAAAAGTCAATGGGTCTTGTAGAACTAGTATCACTTAATTATTGCTAATTACTGCTATGAAATATTGGCAATATTGCTCATATTGCCAATATTATACATTGGTTGATAATGTGCATGTTGTGAAGCTATTTATTCCATCGTAATTCAAGTCTGTTTATCAAATACTACAGCAAAAGTCTGTAAATAGATTTGAGTAAATTTCCAGTGGAAACTGATATCAGTTGATAACAGTGATGTGGGATACATCACTGATAAAAATTAATTTTATTAGTGATAAAGCTTTTAAATATTAAAAAACCCTTATTTTAAAATTATGAATTATTTCAATTATTCTTGGTTCCAAATGTTGACTGTTTAGGGGAAATTGCTGTAGAATCATTTGTACTGAGAATTTTAAAAGGATAGAAATCATAACACAAGTCAAATTCACTGAGAAATTGAAGTATCCAAATAAATTTAAAACACCATTAAATATAAAGGTCAGTTTTGTGTTGGATGTAATTCTTCTCTGTAGTGAGAAGAAAAATAAAAATGATTGTTTTGTGTATACACCACTGCTGAAAATACAGGGTTACTGAGCTGAAATGATAGAAGCCAAAAAGAGTCCAGCATGTGTTAATCTCTGTCTTTGGCACCCACTACATTTGTATACTGTGTTGATAACAATGTATGCACACAAAACTTCATTTTCCATTAAGTGTCATCATGCTATCTGTAATAAGGAAAAATGAGGCAAATGTACCATAAGTAGACAAAAATAAAGCTTCCTTGTAAAGATTAGAACAAAAAGCTGATTTCAGTGGGTGTTAAAACATGGTTGCTTTTAAAGTCATGAAATAACATTAAATGGGGAAATAAAATGGCTTTTTGACAGGGAAAGATATTTTCCAATACAAGGAAAGAGCACATTTTATCTTTCTACTATCTTTGGTTTTGAGGAATTCACTACAGATTTTTACCTCTTCTCCTTTATGCCTTTTTTGTACTAAATAGATGCAATCTTTATGTTTACATAAGAATCAGTTTTCAAATTTGTGTGTCTTTTTCTCTTCCACCTCTTCTTTAGATATTTCTGTTTTTGCCTTCTGAAGAGTCTGAATGTTTCTGTTTTCCTTGCTTGCTCTGTTTGAAAACACAAATGCCCACTCCAACACTCCTATTACAGCTCATATATTTTTGTTTTGCTTTGTTTTATTTTCCTCATCTTTGTTTTGGGGTGGCGTTTTGGGTTTTGTTTTGTTTAGGTTCAACCTGATGACGTATTGTACTAGACATGACTCCAGATTTCTTAACCAGCATATTCATAACCCTGTCTGTCCAAAGATGAGTATCAAATATGTTTAAAACCTCACTTGTTAAAAATAGCATTTTACTACTATTTGCTAATTTTTCAAATTTTCATCAACCACCACCTTTGGAGGGATCTTGATGTATAAAGCCCTTGCCTTGCTTTCCTTTTCCTTCTATTTTCCTTCCCTGAAGTGAGGCAGTATGGTGGAAAATCGCAATGTATGTGGAAATTACCATGGAATTACATGTTACTTTGCATTCTCACTAAAGCCAAAGGAGTTCACCATGATTCCTGTAAGTATATTGATTTAATAATTTATAAAATCTGTATCTACTGGCAATACTTTTTAAAGTAGTAAACAATTATTACTTCCTTTATTATTCACTGTGAAGGATCATGCTGAGTGGAAGTTATAAGGGACATATGTAGAAAGCAATTCCATGTTAATGTATTTGTAAAGTTGTTAGAATTATGTTACTCTTCATGCCAACTTCCTTTTCCTTTCTTTCGATTAAAATAAATTGAGCTGGTGGTAAGTCTGGAGAAACCAGACGGTGTGGTGCTATGTTTGGGTGTGAGAATGTGAAAAAAAATTGGAAAATAAATGTGTTCAGGATGGAGTTTGCTCATGCTTGTATATGCCTGTATGTGTGGTCTGGAGAAAGTGGGGGTACGTGAGGATGTGGATAAAGGAAGAGTATAAAGCATAGATATGTGCAGGAGGTAAAAAAAAATGAAATATGGGGTTAAAAATTAAGGGTTACAGAATTGATTACAAAGAAGACACATCGCTATCTGATGCATTCTTCTTAAATGTCAATAGCAAGATGATCAGAAGGCAATGATGCATGTTACTTTTCATTTATGTCTTTGGTATTACTTTTATGAAATGGGTATTTGCTTTAATAAACCTACAAGAAAGTACTGGAGGCAAACTTTGGTTCCAAAATTTGGAAGATATTACTTTTTTAGCCTCAGAAATGTATACCTTGCTTGAAAAATTAAAATATTATTTTAGTAGAAATAATATTCTAAAAAATGTTCTGAAAAAATTATTTTATTTACATGCATAATAGTAAACATAAAAAGAATAATGGCTTTAAGATTATAGCCACTCTTTTAACAGTTGCTTACATCATTGCTTTTTATTTCACCTACATGTTAAAAGTCTTTTTTTTTTTTTCTCAGTTGAAAGAGTTTACATACCTGGTCACTGGTTTCTTTGAAGGACAGGTGTATTTAAATTCAAGCAGCATAACAGGATTCAAATGTAACAGAGGAAAGGTCTTCAATTAGTTTTAGAATGTAAAGCAGACCTGTTTAAAGTTCAAAAATTTATTTTTTTTTACCATTTCACTTTTTTGTGAGTGTCTCTACAGAGGCCATTGACATAGTACGAGTGACCAAAGCACAATATTGTACTTTCAGACATTCTTGTTGGAGAAAATATGAGGATTAATTGGACAGCTCTTGTGACCCATGACATACACTTTTTGAAAACTGGAAACAGGTTCATGAATATTAGAAAGGTAAAGAAGTATTGATATCTGAAGTCTTGATTGATGCACACAGAGAGGGCACTACAGAGAATCTTGGGCTGCTGCTGTCTTTGCTACTTGTATTCTATATTTACTGAAAAAGATTGCTTAAGAAACAAAAATCTAAAATAAAATGAGATAAGGGTTGCTACTTAATATTTCAGTTGTTGTTTTCTTATAAATTTATCTCTCTTTTCTTCCCTTTGTCTGTTGTTAGAAACAGGCTTTGAGTTACCAAGGTGTTGTCTATTTATAAGTTACACTGGCACCTGGTTTGCTGAATAGAATACTGAAAAGCATTTCTGGCACCTATTTGACATTTTCAGTGTGAAACAAACCTTGTGCTAAAGGCCATTTTAAAATCACTTCACCTTCAGAAATCGTTGAGTTTTGAAAGATTCTCAATCAAAAGCAAAAATTTGTTATCCTTAGTAAAATTTGAAGATTTTTGGTGTCATAATAAATGTGGTTTTCTATTTTGCTTGCAACTGTGCAGCATTGCATTGTTCTGCCAAAAGTGCACGCACCTCTGAAATCACTGAAATGAGGTACGTCACAGGATTACAGAACAGCTGAGGGTGGAAGAAATATCTGGAGATCATCTAGTCCACTGCCCCTACACAGAATAGATGCATTGAGAGACAGCTCTCAGGGCTGTGTCTAGCATGTTTTTAAATATGTCCAGTATGGAGACTTCACAATTTCTCTGGTCAATATACTGGAGTTGCTATTGGCATTCAAATAAGAGGATAGTTTTTACCACATGTCAATAACTCCTGGTGAATCTGTAATGTCAGTTTGCTCCTCCATGTTCTCCCTGTTTGTGCTTCCATGTAAAGGAACTGTGGCTAGGTAAAGGTTAAAGTTAAGTAAAAGTGGTTTTAAAGCTGTTGACAGGGAGTTTTGCCTTGATTTCATACTGGCAGGAAGAGCTCCACCTCCACCTAGAGCTTGCTGCCCACTCAGTTTGCAGTGTCAAGGGAAAAAGAGTTCTTCAGTAGAGGAAGAAACAGCAAATTTTGATCTGTTCATCCCCCAGGCTGGATTAATATTGGGAGTGGCTCCAACGCAGGTGCTGCACCTTGCACTTAACCTCATGGGATTCCCATAGGCTCCCTACTCAGCTTGTGCATGTCCCACTGGATGGCATTCCAAACTTCAGGTATGCCAATCACACCACTCAGCTTGGTGTCATCTACAAATTTTCTGAGGGTGCACTCAATCCCTCTGTCTATGTCCTTAGTGAAGATATTAAATAACGCTGGTCCCAGTATGGACCCCTGAGGGACACCACTTGTTGCTGGTGTCCATTGGGACTCTGAGTGATTGACCATTACCCTCTGTATGTGACCATCCCACCAATTCCTCATCCACTGAACAATTCACCCACTGAATCCATCTCTCCAATTTAGGGAGAAGAATGTTCTGGGGGACCATGGCAAAGGCCTATAATTTCCCATAATAGTACTCCGGTCCCAGAACTCTTCCCATCAGGCCTCACTTATGCCAATGATGCCATAACCAAAGCTTTTACTTCCTCTATTTATTCCTCTTATTGTGTGAATTATGGTACAAATATATCTAATGCAGTCCAGTGTACTCAGCACACGGTGGGCCACAGTACAAAACTTCAAACACTGTCATACTGTCCCAATACTTATCTCTAGTATGCCTATTTTATGCTTCCTTCCTATGAACTTATTTTAAAGCTCTTTAACTCTTTAGTTTTACATTATTTCTCCAGATGTTTGTTGATGGGCACAAAATGCAAAATATTAGTCACTGTTATTTAATTTTTTTCCTGGCCTCTGAGGTCTTGAAAGGATTCAGAAGAATCATTCCCTTTTAACAGCATATATCAAAAACATATAATATCATATTGATAAATATCAACTCTAAATATAAACCATTAATACTTATAGACATTTCTAAACAAAGAAAGAAACTTATTAAGAGCTAAAAATGAAGAGAATTACTTTGTTTACAATCTGAAAGTTGAAATGCTCTCTTTCCTACCATCAAAAATCTAACTCTTTCGATATTGACAAGGTTTTATATACACTGCAAATTTCTCTTTTACCTTCATATGTTAACATGAAGTCAAGAAACTAATTTGCTTTTGTTGGAAAAGAGCCAATTAGAATGTTTACAAGGCTAGAAGGTGAAGGGTCTCTGTGTAAAAGGAAGGGATGACATTTCTGTCTCATGAATACAATGATTTAGTTCTTTGACCTACTGTTGGCAAGAGCTGGTTATATGGTGAACACTTTCAGGTCTGACACATTCATTAAAATAAAACAACCTCCAGACCCTCTCTTGGCAAAAGACAAAGTTGAATGTTTAACTTGTGTGAGATTCCCCTCCCCTCAGATGATGTATAATGTGACTTTGAAGGTTGACTTAACAAAAAAAAAAGGTAGGAAGAGGAGAATGTCTTTGCTTACCTTCCCTGACTCACAGAGGCCATGCAAAATTTAAAAAAAAAAAAAAAAAAGATAAGGAAAATATTTTGAAAGGGTTTTAATGTAAACACAAGCAGCTGGTTTAGACAGTGCCACATGTGCACAAGGACATGTCAGTAAGTCCATGCTGAAATTCATTTTGTGGCCTGGTAAGAAAGGTCGGAAGGTTTAGATGTTAAAAGTACATTAACTCTTTGCTTATTTGACCATTAAACTGTCAGCATGAAACTACATTTTAAACTTACGATGGTCTGAAATCTTAGTGGTAAATGAAGTCTGAAGACCTCTTAACCTGCCCAAGATGTGAACCAGAGGCTGGTTCAGCTTCACTGCTATCTGCACTAGGGCAGAAGAATAGATGGTAGGAGGTGGAAAAAACATCTGACTCTTATCTTTGCTTGGCAAAGATGGGCAGCATAAATAATTGCCAGTGCCAAACGTGGATTAATAATATATCTTTATGTGTCTTTGCATTAATGTGAGACTAAGTTGATTTCACACTTTTATCTATAAAAGGATTGCAATTTTCTTTCTATGCATTCCTATTTAATGTGTGCTATGAAAGGGCATTTGAGTAGCTCAGTTCAACTTATTTGCTTTTGAAAATTATTTAGAACTTTCAATGTCAGTTCATATCATGATAAATTTAATTGTATCTATTAATTGATAAAGTTAAAAGTCTATTAATTAAAGCCATTGCTGAAGTCTTTGTGTTTGCTTTCTTCCCCTCCAAATATTCATCTAACATATTGTTTAGGCATAATGAAGGATACAAAGAAATAAATAAAATAGCTATCCAATATAGTGTTGTACATTATTTTCTCTGTGGTATGTCTTAAGTTCCAGAATATACTTTGTTTGGTTTGCTATTTAAAAAGTGAGATAAAACATATATATTAAAAATGATGCATGAGTGCATATATTTTCTTGTGATTACTTACATTATTAATCAGAAAGCCTAAGAAAAATATAAACATACATATAAAATATAAACATGCATATAAAATATAAACATATATATAAAATACAATGAACATCAAAACACAGTCAAATAATAGGCAAGTACAATGATCTATAATAATTCTCTGTGTAAAATTGATGGAAACAGATTATTTATGGTTTTAATGCGTAAGATATAATTATAATAAAGAAACAAAACTCATAATTAGAAAATCTGCAACGCCTCTTTTGCCTACTGAAGCTTATAATATCCCCTTTAAGAAACATAATTGCTATATATAGTTCATTTTGTCATTTTCCTAAGTGCTTTTGGTCAATCTGGCAGCTTGCCCTGAGGCATGGCCTTTACTGTGTGTTAAATCTTTACTCTCATGGACAGGAAAAACACTCAAGTGTCCCATCTTGGGTCTTGTATCGTAACATTTGCACACATTGGACTGCCAGCCACTTGAACTCCTGGTCTGAACTGCAACATTTCAAATGGCTTCATTGTCTTCAGGAAGTCAGTATGGAGGTGTTTCAGGATGACAGGGAAAGGAATTTTATTCTCAATAATTGTCCTAATCCTACTTTAATCTATCACTGTCTAATAATTTCTGGCTATGGGCTACTTCTTTGTATTCTTTCCCAAATACTCTAAAGGGCTCTAAACTGATCTAAACCAACAGAAGTCACTAATTGCCATGAAGAAAAACAAATTGTTTTCTTTAGAAAATACCAGAATGAAAGAAATGAGAGGCTCTATAAACAATGTAACTTACTTTTAGTTAACTATTCAATCCCCTGGCCTGACAAAACCCAAGGGGCTTATCAGGGCTGTGGGATGTGTATGAAAATACCATTCATTGCAGCTACAGTGATCAAGGACATTTTCATGTGACATGCACCACTTCCCAATACTGAATGAAATTAACCCTGGATTGAAGAAAAACAAAAACTTTCATCTGTTTCAAAATGGCTCTTTTTTTTTTTTTTTTAAATACTGCTGCTTTCCTGATAAAAGGTTCTTTAGCAGGTCTTTCAAAGTGACAAGCAAAACTGTGTTATAAAGCAATTATACAAATTTCATCACCCTCAGAAACTTCCCAAGCAGAGGGACAAGTTTAGCTGTGTTTTAATTAGCAAATTACAATTGTCAGAGACTGTAAAGTGGCACTGATGTCAGTCATCACTGACAGGCAAACCTCTATGTCATAAAGGTCTCTTCCTTGTAACACATGAAACTGCTTGCTGGGAGTAGTTAGTTCATGACCCATACTAACCCTTGAGCTGTGCCTGAGAACTGCTTCTGTCAAAACCTGATACAGGCTGAAACTGTTTTAGGAGCTGTTTTAGCAATTTAATAGTGATGACAATCAAGTTTCAGAGGCTGAAACATTCTCTTACACTGCTTAACTTGTTAATATTAACATTATCTTCATGACTGCTGCCCATAGCATTTTGTTTAGCTGTAGGCATTGGCTCTATGTATGCAAATGAAAATTATTATGATATTATGATTATGATTATTATTGAGTATTATTATGATTATTATTATGATTATTAACAGAGCCTGTTGAACCTCCCTCTCTGAGAAGTTAAGTACAAATAAGACCTCCAACTATCTAAGCCTGAGTGACTGTAACTAAGACGACCTTTGAGGTCCATCACTCCCACATACTGTCCTCCCAAATGTGGGCAAACAAAATTTTTCCTGATAGGAAGAAATACTTTTCTTCTTTTCAAGGTAGGCCTTCTGGTTTTCAGCTCCCAAAGAGTTCAGAATTTCTTGAAATTCATTGCCTCATTTGGGTCAAAATCTTTAGAAAATTTTAAAACTTAGCTCATCTAAGATTCTTGTTCAGAGGAAGCCAAAATGCCATCACTTATGAAAGCAAGATATCTTGATGCCAAAAATAGACTCATAATTTATGAGTAAAATCAAGAAAGTTAAATAATTTTGCTTTGGAGTATTAATAGTTATGCCATACATAATGCTTTCACTCTGGTTCACTCCCTGTTAGCTTCCAATCCTGGAAACTCAGGTAGGTAAAAAGTAAACTCTTTTCCATATTGAAACTAGGCCTATTGAGAGCATTTCTGCTGTCTGTATGGACATACCTAATATAATCAGTAATTTCTGTAGATGTATTAGCCTTTGTGGTTTTGGTGATGACACTAATAACATCGCCTCTTCAAAATGTAAAAATGTGGCTTTCACTGATTATTTTTAACCACCTGAATCAATGTAACATTAATTAAATAACAAATGATCCATGCCTTTAATTCTCTGCTGACAATTTTCCCCACTTCTTACCCAGAGTGCTTTCTTACATGAAAAAACATCTTTTTTCTGGACAGTGTTTGACAGTAAGTGCAAACACAGCAGTGGAATGTCAGTGAGCTCTTTTTAAGTATTGGAAATGCAGTCTTGCTGCTTCAGGTGATAAAAGGGAAAAGCTGTGAAATAAACACCTTAACCTAAATCTATGCAAATGTTCTTCAGCTTTCAACAGTATTTTTCTTGCTTTATATTATTCTAATATCAAATAAACAAATAGAAATTGCCATCATTAAAAAGCATATAATTTTAGAATAAGCATAAATACAAAAATAAATACATACCATCTGAATTTCCTACTCTGAACATAGAATTTTACATTTTTTAAATTCAGAATACCTCAGCATTGTTCATTATTGCCATTATGGATTAATAGTGTTAATGTATTAAAACTAACTGTTACCAGATATTCTCTATTCACCTCTGCTTTACTTGAACCTAAAATTCAGTGATTTAAGTTTGTATACTTGATCATGCTAAAGTGAATTAAACATTTGATTTGAAAAAAATAAACTCTTTGGAAACTTTTTATGTCTTCAAATAAACACTTAAAATGCACTAAAAGCTTCAAGAGCATTCAGTCTTTCTGAAAGTGGAGCCCCAAAACTAAGATAATAGTTCTTTAGAAGACTGATCTCTTTCTTTACTCTTGCTAAAATACCTCCAAGTTCTGTTTGCACACTGTTCTGTCTTTTCACTTAATCCAGATCTGTTTTATTTCAGAGTGCAATCCTACAAAAAGGTAGCTCATTGCAGCAAGGCTATCACTGTGTCCTAAATTAATTGCCATACAGCAAAAGGCGTGTTTACACACTACACAAGGGAGGCTTTTTACAGGAAGGAGACAAAGATGAAACCTATTTACAAAAGAGGTAAAAACATTCTATCAATGGTGACCAGTTACAAAAATGAGTGAAGTTTGTAGTCAGGACAAAAATATGTTCCTACTAAAACTTTTGATTTTATTATAAAGCAGGAAAAGTATGTAAGCAACATTATGATGGAAATGATTTACTAACATTTCCTATCTTTTTCAGGAATACATATTTCCTTCAGTGTAAGACCTTGGTAACATTCTAGGAATAGTGACTTTTCTCATCATTTTGAAGTGAAACAGAGTTTTGTGTGATGGCAAAGTCTTTTTACAGCACACTATTTTTTCTTATTATCTATTATCTTTCTTCTTTCAATGCTTATGTTTTTTTGGTATTTAGATGGAAGGAACATCCATAACTCAATTTTTTCTTTCTTGTTTTCTATTATGTACAAGTACAATTGACATCTGGTTGGAAAAAAAAAATTTCTCACTGTAATTTAGTAGAGTTCCTGGAAAATGTTTAGGTAATTGAAATAACTTTCATTTATATGGAAAACATTGAAATTTCCTTCAGTTCTAAAGAAAGGGAATTGTTTAATGGTCATGTATTGTCTTCATATTTGTACTCTGGGAAATGGCAAGATTTTCTTCCTGTCTTTTAAATGAGTCCTGTCTTGGTGGATTGTGCAACAAAAACATAGAAGTCTTAAAATTCCTTTAGCTGAAGGACTTTTAATCTACCATGTGTGGTATTGGGAAAACAATTGCAACTAAGAAAGCTATTCTATGAATATTTTGGGCTTGCTTATATGATGTAATAACTGTGTGTTATGAAAGGATGAATTTGTATGCAACTTATTTGCAGCTTACTAAACTGAATATTTTCATAAGGATGTTCACATTTTGTCTCTTATACCTCTCTCTTCATATGCTTTTAAGTCCACTTTGCAAAACATTTAAAAATCAAAGTGGCAGTATTGTTAATGTAGTTAGGAAATATAATGAGATTAAATGAATAAAAAAGTGGAGAAAATTTATTTATTTTAGGTATAGATATTTGTGCTTAGACTGATAGAAGATGCTTGAAATGTTACCAAAGAACTCTTGGTAATCTGCTATATATTAGTATAAGAATTGTAAACAAACAACATAGATTTCTTAGAAATTTCTTTGTTGAAATAAAATCTAACCCAAGGTGCGCAAAAACTTTAGAAACAGGTTGAAATTTTCAGAATTACTGAACTGATGGAATTTAGGAGCCTAGAGCCTATTTTCTTTCAATTTATTTGAATGCTTCCAAAATACTAGTGATAAACACTATTGTATCCTTTATAACTGTACTATGTATTTCTGTTTTTTCCAGCAGGCTTAGGAAAAAGCATGGGTTTACAAAGCTTAGCTTTTGTGTTTATTTCAGTCAACTTTTTGCTCTATATATTTTGCAAATTTAATGACTGGGGTTTGTGTTTTGTTCCCCTGAAAACAAGAATATACAATCTTTTGTTTATGCTTTATATTTCATAATATATATGTTCATCTCAGTTAAGTTATTTATTAATTCTTCCTTTCAAGAAAATTCTTACCTTCACAGAGAAAATTCTAATCTTTAGCATTATTTTCCTTTACTATGCCTTTATTTTTCATAACATATACTCTGACTAACTTATCATTTTTCAGTGCTTTTTACTTCTGGCACTGTGCAGAGAAGGAGGTTAGTCCATGAATCCATCATCTAGGCAGAACAACCAGTGAATGGTCATTCATGCTATTGTAGCTTCTACAAAATGCTCTGTAGGCCAAAATTCTCTTATCTGATGATTGCATATGTGTTCCACTGACTTTTATGGGGAGTTTGAGAAAAAAAATTAAAGAGTGAATTTGGCTCATTTAATGCAATATTTAGAACACTTTGGATGAAAATTAGCTACTGAACATGCAGCATAGTTTAATATCTCATCCATATTGTGTATTGCTTTACTGCCAAATCTTGTACTTTAACTAGAATATGAAACTATCAAAGAACCATCTGTAGATCTAAATATTTGGATACTTCTCAAACACATTCTGGGTTCAGTGTTGCTAATGGCAGTGATTGTTTTGACAAAGTTGGCACTTAACTAATAAGGGCAGTGGAACTGGAGCACAACTCCACAGACATAAAACAATACAATTAAAGTCAGTTTTCATAAATTTTCTGAAACTGCATTCCACTACAAATAACAAAATTTTAACCATTTTACTCTTAAAGAGAGTATATTATAAAATATTCTCAGCAAATAGAAGTGACAAATGCTGCAAGTTCAAGTTTTGTTTCAATAAATGGACTCTTCCTTAGCATCTACTCCTCTACTATGTATATCCTGCTTTACAAACCCTTCTGAATGACCTAATTTCATGAGATGTGTATATCACACTTATGCCTATTGGAGACAATGTAACTCTTTCCACTAGACCAGGATTTCCATTAGACAAGCAGTCTATATGATAATTTTTTTTCTGGCCAGTAATATCTCAATGTTTTGATAATCAGTCTTAAGAGAAAAAAAAATTTCATAGTATCTGATAATAACAGTGCATAACATCCTTCATAATGTAACATTAAATATCAAAAGGCATGAGCCAAGGAAACAATTTTGAAATGTCTCAGGGACAAGCAGGTGATTGCAAGCCATCAGCGTAGACAATGAAGGGGAAATAAACCAATCTCATTGCTTTCTCTGAAGCTATGATTGGCTTGGCAGGTGAAGGAAGAGTAGTGGATGGGTTTTACCTTGACTTTAGTAAAGTTTGTGACATGGCTCCCATAAATCCCTCTTCATTTCAAATTGATACTGGACAATAAAAATTGTGTCTGGTACAAATTGTACTAGACTCTGAGGCACCACAGATTGTGAGGTGGACTGAAAACCAGCTGAACTGAATATAAGAAAAATCTTTTTATGGTGATGCTGATCAAACCCTGGAACAGGTTTCTCAGTGAGGTCGTGAAAACTCCATTTTGGAGAGATCTAAAACCTGACTGAAAGGAGCTCCAAGTGGCCTGTTCTACTTGCTCCTGCTTTCACAACAGAATTGGAATAGATCATCTCCAGGTGTCCCTTCCAACCTAAGCTATCCTGTGATTCTGGGACTGTGTGAAGGACTTTTTTATCCATCAGTTTCTTACTGGTTTTCTTGAATATAAACACTGATATACTCATATTTATTTTCTTGGTTTTTCTGAACCTGCTGTTTTCTTGTCTGTCGTCATACTTAAAGCATGGGTGTTTCCTCTACTGCTTGATTGAAGTGTTTCCAAAGGCTGTGCACAAGATGGTCAGGAGAGACTGACAGAGGTTTTCATCAGAACATTATTACCATACAAAGAGACAGAAAAGTAGATGCAAGAGTGTTTTCCACATTTGTCTAGGATTAGAAGGAAATCCCTGTTGCTGTGAATTTATACCATTGTCATGAAAACTCTGTAATGTGATACTGCTTGGGTTTCCTCATTGTTTGAGTACACAAGTTATTTTGAATATTTTATACTGTTCAAATTGCTTACCCAACATCCAGAGATATGGAAATTGCTTTTCTACAATTTTTGAGCTGGTAAACTTGATCACAAGGCTCCCCAAGAAAAGTAAATGCAAAAGTTTGTAAGTACATCTGAAATGCAATACCTTTGTGTGAATTTCGGCAATTAATATGTAAATGATTCTGTGTTGTCAAAACCGAAATTTTTTGAACAAAACCATCAGATTCAATGAGAATGCAGTGTCCTGGAATTTCATTAGGCAGCTGAGGATTTTGGAACATCTACCCCAATGAAAATCAACCATTTCATTTTCAAATATACCAAAGCTAGGTAACTTGTAATTATGTACTCAAATCAATGTTACTCAGTGCAAAAAACTCTGCAATTTTGAGAAGACAACTACAAAATGGGTTATGCTTCTCTTAATTTTTCTTATGAAAGGTGAAACGATGCTACATGTTACCTTTTTTTAATTATATATTTTTTTGCCAAATGCATAACTATTATCACTTCAGTGTGTAGTCAGATCTGTAGAGGAAAGCAGTTTCTCCTAGGAGAATAATGAGGGTTACAGTAAGAATAATGAGGACTCCAAAGAGGATAAACTTTTAAAGTTGAGAGCCTGCACCTTGTTTAGACTTCCAGAGTTATATTTACCTGATCTCTCATCTACTTTTGAACATTAACTACAATTTCCAGGTGGTTTGCCTGCAGAAGGAAGCCCAGTTGACCTCCCTTCTATGCGAACTGCTTGTTTTCTGAAAGAGAAATAATTTAATTTCAAAGTGAGTGTTCATATATGCTATATGATTCTCCTGATCATTACGAAGCAGAAAAGAAACACTAATTATTGTCTGAAAGCATACAAAAATATTGTATGGAAAGAATTGGTTCACTTAGTATCTTTTTTTTTCAAATTAATTCAGTGAAGGAATGATAAATATTAATTTTATCCTTTCCCAATGGCACCAAAATGTAAATGAGCTAGTTATGGCTTTCTAAATGCAGTTATTAATCAGTTTTGTTGCCACATGTTATTTATTCCCGTATTTATGCAAATATTCAGGTTTGTTTCCCAGCTGGGTTTCATCCAGTTACAGCTATTGTACAAAGTGCACAAAGTACTGCTCTGCGCTATCTTACACATATACAAATACACAAACATCCCAGGGAAAAAAAGGCAAACAAGCAAAGTAAACACACAGATGCATGCACATGAGTGTGTCAACCCATACCACATATATGAAATACCCAGACAACTTACACTAAAATAATGTCCAAGAACTGGTATAGACCAGACAGACAAATAATGTTGTAGGACATTTTGGTATGCTATTTGTTGCTTTTCTTTTGTTTTGTTCCTTTAAGGAAAACTTGAAGTTTTGCAGTAAATTTCATTTTTGTGGGGGAGTCAGTGTCTTTAGACACCGTCACAATTGTTTCTCCTTATTCTTCACAGACTACTTAAATGAGAATCCATGTTCTCATATAATATTTTAAAACATTGTTCTATATTAAAATTATGCACTTCCACCAAAAACTCAATGAAATTCTCTGTGCAAGTTATAGGAATTAAGGTGTATTCAACATACTAGTTCTCCAAATGCACCTAACATAATTTGTACCCATTAAATAAAAGCATTTAAAATTTTTTAAGTTCAAAAGTTTTCCTTCAGCTGTATCCAAGTGAGCCTGCTGACTATGGTACTATAACACAAGATTAAGGGCAAAACTTGGTCTGACATTACTATCATTTATTCTATTCTGAAAAGGTACATGTGAATGCACTTCACAGCTTCCTTGACTCCAGTCAGTGCAAAACTACATACTGGAATTTGGTTCACTGCACTCCAAATCTGCTTTAAAAAGTTCAGCCACTGTGGTAGGTCAGAGACAGTTACTACCTCCTCTGGTAAGCTTCAGTAACAAGCTTTCAAGTTATGACCTCCTATAGGCTCCTAATTTCTAAAGAATTATAGAACCAGCTGTCCATAGTGTAAAGTTAATGCTGTCTTGAAATTCCCTGCATAAAGATGGCAATCTCTCAAAAGTTTTGCATTATTGTGATGATTGAAATCTCACTTAGGATGAAATACTGTGAAGTTATTCAGTGGCTGCAGTCTTAAAGACATTTCACTGTAGAACTATTTTAGGTGTTCAGTTCTTGTGCTTAACATAACTGAGATATTTGTAAAAAAAAAAATAGAAAAGAGAGTTCATAATTAGCTTAAGATGAAATAAGTATGGGTTTGTGACTGTGGTCACAAGGGTTTTCAGGGTGAAGAAAAGACGAGAACGTTGACTCCATGATCAGAAGGCTTGATTTATTCTTTTATGATATATGTTACATTAGACTATACTAAAAAGCAATAGAAAGGAAAGGTTTCTTCAGCAGCTAGCTAAGCTAAGAATAGAAAAGGAATGAATAACAAAGATCTGTGTCTCAGACAGAGCAAGAGCCAGCTCTGCCATGAGTGGTCAAGAAATCCAAACACCCACAGGAGACCAATCACCTGTTGCATTCCACAGCAGCAGATAACCATTGTTTACTTTGGTTGCTGGAAACTGCAGCTTCTCACAAGGAAAAATCCTAAGAAAGGATTTTTCATGAAAGATGTCTGCGACATGTCACCTTTTTTTATTTAATTAAATTAAAAGGAAAAAGTGTTTGTAATTTTCTCTGCTGTACTCATGCCGAAGAAAAAGACAAACACTTGACAGGTTATCTGTTGCCAATCAAACTCCACTCAAGTGCTCCTGTGGAATGAACTGGGAATTTCTTCACCTGTAGGACATAAAAGTCTATCATATTACTAAAACAATTCTATAATATAGGAAAATGCAAAAACAATGCAAAGAAAATTCAAGTCCAAGCAGCTGAGTTTCAGGAAAAGTCCATGGCTTGAAGATGTTCCTCTTTGCCATATCTGAAAGTTTCTTTTGGTCCTGAAACAGGCTTGCTACAGAAAAGTCCATCAATAGTTATCAAATGTCCATTGACAGTCTTCAAAGAATTTCGAGAAAATTTCTGAAATGTCTTGCCACAGCCCTTTATTGAACAACTTGGGCTGAAGCCAATCCCTGGCTCCTCAATGCCTCTGCTCAATGCCTCTGAGCTGCTGCCAGCTCTTTCACCCTTTTTTATTCAATTAAATTTTTTTTTTTTTTTTTTTTTTTTTTCTTGTCGGAAAGAGCAGCAGCAGAGGAGCCAGAGAGAGGCCCTTGGGGGCCCTGGCCCATGTGGAAGGATCAGGAACCCCAGACCTGGCCCACTGAAAGGTGGCCCAGGACCAGAAGGGGGAAGCAAAGCCCCCAAACCCAACAGGAGGCCGGGAGGTGGCCCTGGCCCAAGCAACCAAGCCAGACAGCCCAGGCCCAGCCCCCGAGGCAGGCTCTGCATTGGCACAGACCCGCACCCTGCCGTCAGTACAATGGCAGAAGGGGTGACCAAACGCTTCCTTTCCCCAAAATCACCGAGGCATGCCGGCAATGGGAAGACAGAAGCTGTCCCGAGAAACTTCGTCTCGGGTCTGGGGATGTCCTTTCCCCACAGCAGACAAGCGATGCTCGCTTCCTGCTGTGCCCTCTGACTCTGCGATGCAAATGCACCAGGTGTTCCTCCCATCTGCCTCACAGCCCCACCTCCACCCCCTCTGGGCTGGGGACCAGGGGCAGAACTTTCGGGACCCACCTCCCCCTCGCCACTGGGGCGCGCGAGGGGCGGCAGAGAGATCCGCATCCCCCAGGGGGAAACCCCGGACCAAACACCCCCCAACCCGCCAAAAATGCTGATCTTGAAAACAGGCAGCCGCGCTGCGCCCACAGCCAGCTGTCGGGCCATGCCTCCTCCACGGAAGGACAGGCTGACGCCCTCTTCCTCTGTCCCAGCTCCCGCTGTAGGGGCAGCCCCGGGACAACCCGAAAAACTCGGGGAGGAAGTCACGCTAGATGCAGGAGGCGCCGCTGCAGCTGCCGCCGGCTCCAGGGCAGCCTCTGACGCAGACACCGGGGACGAAGTCCCCACAGGCGGCAGAACTGCCGGGGCGGGCAGCGGGGCCGCCTGGGGAGGCGGCGGGGGCGGCGGGGGCGGCACGGGGTCGGCAGCATCTTCTGCGCCGGGCTCTGACATCGGCCGCGGAACCACAGTCGCAGAAGGCGGCGGGACGGCCGGGGGGAGCGGTGGATCGCTGTTGCCCAGCAACATCGGCGCTGCCGCGGGAAGCGGTGTCTCTGAGATCTCAGATGCAGACGGGAAAGCCGGCGGAACCGCGGCCGGAGCGCACACAGGCTCCCCGGCAGGGGCGGCCGCGGGACGGGCCGCGCGGGGAACTGCCCGCACCCGCGGGGCGGGTTGGGGCGGCGCTGGCGGCACTGGCCGGGGCGGTGCTCGTGGCGCTGGCCGGGGCGGCACCGCCCACTCCCATCCCCCCTGAGAGCAACGGGAGGGGGGAACAAACGGCTCCGTCTGAGCATGCTCCGAAGACGGAGTAAAAAAAACTTCGGTTGCGGGCGAAACTTCGCCCCCCCACTGCGGTTCAGGGGGGCTGGAAAGCAGCAGAGCGTCCCCCTCCAAAGGGTCTTCCCCCGGAATCGGGGGGAACGGGGCTTTGCCCTTGCAGTTAGCAATCCAGGGAAAAACAGCTGCTCTCCGTTTCAAGACTAGAAAGAGCAACAAAAAGGTTGAATAAATTGAGGGGCATCCGAACCCACGGCCCAAAAAGAATTGGAAAATGGAGTCCATACACTCCCAGACAAACACATCAAGGGCATATAGCACATTCGTAAAAAAACCAAAGAGCTTCGCCCATCGAAAAAACTCATACAAATCTGTCTCCAACAGGAGAATTCTGTCCTCTGCACCCCATTTTTGCCAGAGGGCAATAAGTTTCTCCTCTGAAGGGGAGAATGGAACCTCATCCTCTAGGGGAGAAGTCCTCCAGATGAGCAGCCACAAACTGCGAATGGCCTCATCTTCAGGAGGGCAAAACCCAACAGTACCTTGTGACAGTGTCCAGGACTCTCTGGCTATCTGCACGGTGCTGCTGAGCTTTCTGAACATCTTCCTGGAGGCTTTTCAGAAGGTTCTCTTTGTGGTCAGCCTTGCTGAGAACTCTGTCCAAATTCGGATCTTCAGTTCTTCAGCTCCTGGCTAGAATCCACTTCTGTGGTCACTTGCGAAGCAACCATCAATGCCACACATTCAGGGCTCACCCAGTGCAGCAATGCTCCTCTGGTGGTCTCACCAAGTGATGATTGTCCTCCTCAGTCGGGGGTCACCAATTGTGACTGTGGTCACAAGGGTTTTCAGGGTGAAGAAAAGACGAGAACGTTGACTCCATGATCAGAAGGCTTGATTTATTCTTTTATGATATATGTTACATTAGACTATACTAAAAAGCAATAGAAAGGAAAGGTTTCTTCAGCAGCTAGCTAAGCTAAGAATAGAAAAGGAATGAATAACAAAGATCTGTGTCTCAGACAGAGCAAGAGCCAGCTCTGCCATGAGTGGTCAAGAAATCCAAACACCCACAGGAGACCAATCACCTGTTGCATTCCACAGCAGCAGATAACCATTGTTTACTTTGGTTGCTGGAAACTGCAGCTTCTCACAAGGAAAAATCCTAAGAAAGGATTTTTCATGAAAGATGTCTGCGACATGGGTTCATTGTAGAAAAAAATAACCATGGTATACTTGATGTCTTCTGCAAGCAAGAGACTTTCTGACACAGTCATTCTATCAGTAACTGTAAAAGAATTGATGAATATTTTGGCAAATGGTTCCTTAAATTTTCTTAGCCTCAAGGAATTATTTTTGTATTTAAAGTTTGTAGGAAATTGGACTCTAACCATGTACTTCAAGTGCTAAAAAAAGCATTTAAAATCCAATTGCTGACAAGGGATGACTAAGAACTTGTTGCCAGCTTTTAGCACACAAAACGTTTTTGCACAAGAGAAGAAATAAGTCGAAGGTTAGGAAAACTTATTACCCTTCATAGGAACCCAACAGGTTTTTTACAACTTTTAATCAAAACCAAAATAGTAGACCAGATATGAGTACAGTAGAGCTGCTGTGACTGTACAAAGAACTGGTGGGTAATCTCTGCTGAGACTTCATTCCTTAGGGTGAATCTCAGCTACACTGGTACTCATAGTTCAGTACTGAAATTTATTAAAGACTTTTTCTTTTCTTCTTTTAAAAAAAGAAAACAAAAGAAAATAAACACTTCCTGAAGGGCTTGGAAGTTAGTATTGAACTACATAGTGAAGGATGAAATGAGTAGAGGTTAGAATTTTATCCAAGCCAAACCTTGCAGTAGTTGGCTACTCAGACGGAATTTCAGACTTAACTCACAGTGACACTTCTGGAACTGTCTCCAGCTTTTTAGTATGTCCTAGCAGCCTGCTGACCTGTGCTCCCATTGGACATTTCTTGGTATGTTTGTTATTTCCCAAGAGATAACCCCACACTTTTCTTGTACATTTGGGTTGTATCATGGAAGGACCTACCTCTCACTCTGTGACCACATGTGCTGGTCCCTGCTCTTTTGGGACAACTCATGGAGAAGGCATGGCTCTACACTTCAGTGAAAGATGTGCTTGCTCATAAGGACCTGGTTACCTGGGCCTGAATGCAGGGCTCACTCCCCTTGTTGTTCTATATCGCTGGCATTTGTTGCCATTTACCTCATGTAATGTGAAAAATGAAACTGGCAAGGCCTATGGTTGAACACATGTTGCCTTTGGCTGTTGGAGTCAATGCAAGGAATCAAGTATTAAAAGAGTTTTGAAGTTGTTAAGAGATGGTCTCAAGAGACAGTTACATTTTTCCTCTTTTCTGGTTTTGTTTTCTTTTTTTTTTTCCTTGTGGTAATAACTAAGCAGGACTAGAACTGCAGAAGTCACAAAAAAGACAAAATATACTGATTCATACCTCCTTTGGCCTGCTCCATCTCTCAGGGAACCCATTGGGAACTTCAGTATTTTAGAGCTGTAAGAAAACACCACTTCCTAAAAATGACCAGCCTGCTGAGGTTTGCTTTGGGATATTTGTGCCTGGATAGAATGGCTATATTAAAGTCTACTTTGTTGAGCTTCATCTTGCTGGGAAAATATGAGTATTAGCTAAACAGCTTCCAGTTTTGAACTTAGAAAAGAGTTTTGGAGCTTGAGGTACAACTCCTGCTTTTAATTTCTTAACCTTAAATTTCCAATATCTTCTGTTTTAGTACAATCTATGTTTTTTTCTCACATGCCATTTTTTATTATTGCAACAGAGCTGTCTTGAAACTCTTCATTCATCATCACCTGTAATGTTAGCTCCATTTCCTAAGAAATTGTTGACATCTGTTTAAACACTGATACTTTCCATTTACATGGATATTTAACTCAAGCTTGGTTTTGTGTCAAAAATACTAAGTCTTGAAAGGATACCAGTTTTTAAGGCTAAATTGTAACTTTTTAAGCACTGATGTATTAGCATGAGATTGAAGCATTTGCCTCCATATCATTTCCACTCAGGAAGTAGTTAATTGAAACTGCAACAAAACCAGATGAGACTAGCTAAATTCACAAGGTGTCTGCCACCTCAAAGAAGGAATACATGGACTGAGTATATTGAAAGTTTTATTTATTTTTTTAAATCAGTTAATTTTTGTGGGGACATTGCTGGGTACCTGGTTCAGCACTCATAATAGTTAATATGAATATTTTTATTTTAATGCATTTTTTTATTCAGTGCTGGACAGCCAAAATATTAAAAATCCCAAAGGTAGCCTTTGACAAAGGAAAATGTCATTTATCCCTCATGTTTTAGGTACCATCTTCAGGCAGTAAGAAATGCCAGGAGCTAATTAAGGAATTTCAAAGATAGATAGTGTATTTAAATGTGCCACCTTTTCTTAACTTCTCATGCTGTATTATTTAAAAGACAGGAAAAAAGATAATAATTGTCAAACAAATCATGTGTTGGAAAACTTCACAGTCAAAATTTGGGGACTTTACATATTTAGTTTATTTTTTCTGACCAGACTCGAATAGTCTTCTTTTACATGCTGATATCTGCAGTTTCTGCTTATGTTAACATGAAAATTATATTAACATTGAGCCAAGAGAGTGACCTGCTGCAGTGACTGCCAGTGCAGGAGTGAAGTGAACAGGGGAAGATGAGGAGGGTGTGGTGGTGCCCTCTGTCTTCAGGGAAGAAGAAGATCTCTGTTCTGGAGACCCTCAGCCCCAGGGGAAGTGAAAATGGAAGGGGGAACTGCTGTTCCCACATGAGAAATGGTTGTTCTTTGGTACTTGGCAAAGCATCCTTAAAAGGAACCCTATAAGCAGTTTTGGTCCATGGACAGTGGTGAGAGCACTGTTCATGGAAGGAGGATGTCACGATGGCAGATTTTCTCCAGGCAGTGCCATGTGTAACATGGAAACACAAGAGATTTCAACTGTGTTTCCTGGTACAAGAGAGACTCCTCTCTCCCTTGATGAACTGAGAAGTGATTATGTGAGGGTTGGCAGCTTGACTGAGAATTCAAGGTTTTGTCTCACTTTGCTTTGGTGGAAACTGGATGGGAGGAGAAGAAATGTTTTGGAAGGTTTTAATTTTGAATTTTGTGTGTTCTTATTATATTGTAGGTTAATAAAGTTTTTTTTTCGTTTATTCCTAAGCTTGACCCTGCTTTGCTCTGTTTCAGGTCACATCTCATAGCACTCATTTAGGAAAAATATTTTTCATGGGTGCACTGGCACTGCACCAGCATCAAACCATGACATTGCCTTAGACATTGTAATTAATTGTGTAAGTACCACTTTGTATTAATACAGAATCAGTTCAGGTTAAGTCAATACCATAGGTAATCAGACTTAATATGTTATTTAGCAGTGACAGATGGGTAGGAATGTGCAAAAGATCATATGAAGCATCTGCACTGTGGGGTCTCTATCCAGATGTTCCCAGATGTTGTCTATGCCTGGTGAGCTACCACAATGTTTGCTCTACCAAAACCACTGGCCAGTGGAACTGCAATGCCCATTGTGCAAGAAGGAGAACTGAAAGTTCACCAGCCCCAGTGCCCTGCCTACTCGACTGCCAGCTGTAACGCTGGGGTCTGTGACACCAGGGACCACCAGAGAGATCCCCAGGGCAGAAGAATGTGTGCTTAAAGGGGAGGGGAAATAGGCCAATGATTTTGGGGAAATGATTATTGTATATATGCTTAGTCTGGAACAGTCAATGAATATGTGTGCAGAATAGAGTATATAAACAGAAACTTTCTTGTACTCAGCATGCAAATATTTGGGGGGACCTATTCCCCTGTACACCAGCCAAATAAAGAATGCCTGCTTCTTAATGGTACAAAGGTGTTAATTTTACATTGGAGTTTTCTTAACTTTACAGATTTTTTGGTAACACAACAGCTGAAAGGAAGTAAGGAACAGGGTCATCATTTATTGAACAATTTTCAGTTTGATTCACAGAGCATGTCAGTAGAGAAATTTTTTTTATTTATTGAACCTTCTGTCTGCATGACAGAAACAACTCCCCACTAAAACATGTTCAAAAGAAGACTGAAAATCCTTTTAGAAATTGTTGGTACATCACAGAGCAATCATTTGTTTGGAGTCATAAAATTTGAGCTCTTCTGACTAGTATGGTTAGATTAAAATCCATTTTAACTGATCATCTTGTATAGAATAAGTCACCCAGTAACCAACTTTCTGTGGTCCGGACATCTCCCATTTTGCTTTCCTCATCCATCTCCTAACTTCTTCCTCTGTTGAATTTCATCACAACTTACTGAGATTTTGACATTGTCTACATTCTTTGCAAAGAAACTGAGACTGAAAATACATGCAAAAAGAATTTAACTTGGAGAATGAGGTTGAATAGAAGTGGAATAAAAATCATGATACAGTTGCAAAAATTCTTAGCAAAATGAGATCAATTTCTTATGCTTTTATTCAGACAGTACTTCTGAATCACTACCATTCAGAGTCCTTTTCGGTGCCTCCCTTTTTTAACTAAAAACTTAGTTTTGTACTTGACATCAGCTCTTAATCAAGAAGACAATTAGTGTCTTACTCTTAAGACTGTATTTTTTAGTTAGAGTTAAAGGTCATTTGATGAATCTCTTCACCCTGATATCACTCAGTCTTCAGCATCTTCACTTCTGTTTTGGTGTTTTCAGTTTAAAGCCATTCTCCTCGGTCCTGTTACTACATGGTCTTGCAAATAGTCTCGCCACAGATCTTCCTCTTTTTCCAGGTTGAATAAACCCAATTCTCTCAGCTTTTCCTTGTAGGAGTGGTGCTCCATGTCTCTAATCATCTTGATGTCCACCTCTGGACTCATTCCAACAGGTCCATATCCTTCCTTTGCCAGGACCCCAGAGCTGGATGCAGCCCTGCAGGTGGGGTCTCACAGGAGCAGAGGGGCAGAATCCCCTCCCTCCTCTGCTGCCCACGCTGCTTTGGATGCAGCCCAGGACACCTTTGGCTTTCTGGGCTGTGAGTGCCATTGCTGGGTCATGTCCAGCCTCTCATCCCCCAGCACCCCCAAGTCCTTCTCAGCAGGGCTGCTCTCCATCTGTTTATTCCCCAGCCTGTGTTGATATCGGAGGTTGCCCTGACCCAAGTGCAGCACCTTAAACTTGGTCTTGTTAAACTGCATGAGATTCCCATTGGCCAACTTCTCAAGCTTCTCCAGGTCCCTCTGAATGACATTTCCAATCTCAGGCATGTCAACTGCACCACTCAGCTTGGTGTCATTTGCAAATTACCTGAGGTTGCACTCAATCCCTTTGCCTATGTCATTAATGAAGATGTTACATAACATTGGTGCCATCTCAGTAATCTCTTAGTTCTCACTTTCTGGCCTCAGAGTTATTTTTCCAGCTAGAATAACTTCAAAAAAGTAAAGTAGAAGCAGAATATAAACCAATTTTCTAAATGTCCAGACCTGAAAGCCGAAAGATTTTTCATTTTAGCTCTTTCCATATGATTCTCAGCTGCCCTGTTGTAGGAGGCACCACTCCAGTTGCTGTAACCAGTATTACTCTACTGCTGATCCTGAAGGATCTGTTTGGTCAGATAAAATTATTATCTCCGTACCTAAGTAAGACCTGATGACTGAATCTTGACAATATCCTTACCATGGTTTCAGTTTCTCTGTGTGAAATTAACTGTTGTGTCAGCCAGAGGTCATAGAACTTTTGTCCAAGGTTCTTTTTCATTATTGTTCTGTCCCAAACTGTTGTGTTTTCATAACTCTTAGTGGCCTGAAATTACTGCTACCATGTTTATTTTAAGTCTCAACATTGTTTCTAAGTTTATTTTTCCTTACCAGAAAAGTGGAGCTACAGTGGTAGCATTCCAGGTAATAATCTAGCTGGTGTTTGCAACCCTCCTCAGCATTTATGGTTAAACTCTCCATTCAGTTTTCAAACATCATAACGTATCTGCTCTCTGTAAAAACTAAATCTTCTCTGTCTGTCTCTAGTATGTCCAGAAAGATCTTCTGCTCTTTTAATACCCTAAGGAAGTCAGGTCTTCTTTTGCTAAGCACAAGCCTGCATACAGCTAAAGTATATATCAACAAAGAAAGGAAATTTGACTAGTGGAACCTTACTTAACGTTATTACTATGAAAATTTAACTTTTAGAACTATGTCAATGGTTTTCCTATTAGTAGTAGTTTTTGAAAAGAAGAAAATAAGGGAAACCTTTTTCTTTTGTTGTTGCTTTCTTGGAAATCACACATTCCTTCTACATTTTGTTTTCTTCATGTTTCTTTTTTATTCACTATCCCTCCTTCCTAAAAAGCCTGTTGTTTTATATTACTACATGATTTTGTCACCCTGGATTTCAAACCTGCTAGCCATCTTGCTCTACTTGTAATGCTGTCAAAGGAAAACAGATTTCCCTGATTCTTTCTAATATTTTCTATTACAGAAGAGAGAAATAGCACCAAGCAAATCTCTTTTTAAATTTTCAGTAACTTTTGATATTTGGATTAGAACATTGCTAGGAATACTATTAATTGCCCACACACAGACAAAAGGAAAGAAAGTTTACTTTTTTTTAAAGCTTTGAAGACCTTTACACATCAATGCATTATTGGTATCTGGTCTGTAATTTTACTTTTTTCCTCACAACTTTCCAAAATTTCTGATTATAAATATAGCAATATAAATAATAAAATTCTTAAGTAACCAATATAATTTGGTATATTTATATATACCAAATATATATGTTTGGTATATGTACAACTGCCGTTAGATGAGAGCTTTAACTCCCTAAGCTATTTCGATATAAAACAGGCTTGGATAAAAACTTTGTTATCACAGAACCAAGAGTTAATCACAATCCCTACTACTGAGCCCTGAAATAAAAGATAAAGTACAGTGCTATGTTAATGCAGCTGTCTGGGAAGGGATTAGTTTTATCTGTACATGTACATACCCAGTCAGATGTTCAGTAATGGTAACAGATACAAGTTCTGAGCATTAATCTTTAGATTCTCAGCTAATGTACAACTTTCACCTACAGATGGGTTTATGTTACTCACCCAGTTGCTGAACAGTGTTAGATTTTCGTTCCAGGATTTGAAAATTTACCTTAAAAACTATATTACGCAGTTTATTCTATGCAAAATGGTGGAAGCATTTAGTTGCAAAATAAAAAGAGCTCTTGATTTTTCAAACTTAATGTATTTCTATTCTTGCAGTATCTGAATTATAAGAGCATTGCTTTAAAAAGTTGGTTTTTTTTCTTTGATTATCTACATAATACAATTCATGCACTGATAAAAAGCGTAGTGTATTTTTGTACTTCACTGACAGAATTTTCTCATGGTAAAATTTACTTCAAAATCTTGCTGTTTTCCTGGTTGCATTCTGCTTTAAATCACAGAAAATTGCCCACAGTATTTGAAAGCACAGATGGAAGGGAAATGACCAGTCTCCAGGCATAATAACAAGCTATGAAGGAAAAATGAATTTTCTTTGATTACTTCAATTCAAATGGTTTTACTGTGTGGGGCAAGAATTGTGACTCCATACCAAACAGATAGTTTACTCAGCAGCAATCATCCTTTCTAGCAAATTTCCTTCAAGTAAATGCTCTAAGTCTGATAAAGTGCAATAGAAGAAGACACCAGGTGCAAAGAATTTCTGCAATTAGACCCAGATATCTTTGGATCAGTTTCTAATCAAGTTTCTTGGAAAAGCAAAATATCTTCCAAGTAACTGCAAGTTCAACTTGTGAGATACCAAGAAACACAGCCAAGAAAAAATAACCCAGATTCATGAAACCAATCTTCTTAAAATTTACAGTTTTACCAAGGACTTCCAGTTGCTGGTGGGATGGCATTCCTGATGGCAAAATGATTTCTATTCTAAAGTCATCTTCACATGATAAAATTTTAATAGCTGCAAGGTTATAAAATAGCTATTTCACTCTTTTTAGTAGTCCCTGAATAACATAATGTCCCAAACAATATTGTTTTCTATACCCTTTCTTGTAGTTCTAGGTAATATTTCATAATTTTCTACAGTTTAAAATTTAAGTAAACATATCCTTCTTTTTTTTTTTTTTAAGGCAAATAGTCTTTATATTTTTGTTACTGAATTTAGGAAGAAAGGAACACAATTCCCTTTTTCATAAATATGAAAAGAAATTACAGAAGAACATCAAGTAGAACAGTTCACTTCCTCATGAGCCACATATAAGAAAGGACCTACATCTTCCAAGAACTGTCTTGGCTCAGCTCTGTTTAGTTTATGACATTTGAGACACCACAGCAGGTGTTAATTGCATCCCATTCTGGGATGTTTACTTTGCATTACTGTATGGAGTAAATGGAAGAAACATAACCATGCTAGAAATTTCCAGTCCTGCAAGCCAGAATTTCAGACCATTTACCTGAAGTTCTGTGTCTTTAGAGCATTTTGCAGACTATCTCTGAGATAAAATTTACTTGTAAAATTCATCTTTTATAAATCATCACAGCTAATGTAAGAAAATTTAATGCTGTGAAGTCTTTTTAAGCAATACCTTTCAAACTCCCAAAATTATAAACTATGACACTTCTGGGATTTTTTTGTCCTGTGATGGTAACATCTTCAAAGCAATTGTATTATATATCGAGATTGTAATACCTTAAATGTGTTACATGCTAAGTCATTTGTTATTCATGTCATGTCCCACCACATAAAAAATAGATTTTCATTTTATAGGAGATTTATAATCTACTTCCATTAACTAAAAGCTCTTTGTTTTCATTTTAATTTATGATTTCCTATATTTTAGCAAAGTCTCATATTGTCTTTTCCTTAGAAATAATAAAGCAGACTGTAGATGTTCTCACATGTGCTTAATAGTACTCAAGGTTATACTGTCTGCCCAGAAAACTTAAAATTAAATTTAATATGGAAAATAAGAAAGAACTTTGAGCTTTGTGCCTTTAAAGAGAAGATATACAGACCCTAAACAATTTCAGAAGTATTTGAATATTTCCACAGTCCCTCTTCCTCTTGAGAACATGTGCTGCAAAGACTTTCCCTTAAGGAATTTCTTACAGACCAGCTCTGTTAAAAACATTCCAGAGGAGACACTGAAAGACAGGATGACTGTTTTCTATATTCTTGAATAAGGTTTGTCATTTAATTACAAAGTAATTCCTCTTCCCTTGCACAGTACTTTTATTCATGTCTTTAGTGCCCCCGAAAAAGAGAAGACATAAGTTCTGAAGTGATGCAGCTTTGCCTTGTGGCCTTCCCAGCTGTAGCAGCCCACTATTGCTGATAAAGTGCTCCACAACACAGATTTACAAACTGTCTGGCTTAGAATCATCTCTTTCTTCTCCTGTCAGTGAACTTAAGGACTCAGTTCCTGAAAGATGTTCAGCAAATGCGGCTCCTGTGAAGTCAGCACTCGATATGTTACAGGAATAACATGTACCAGAGAACAGAGGCTTCTTTTGCCTGAACCTAACCTTGGTAACCAGAAAAAGTCTCACACATTGTGCTTAAATGCAAGGTGGATTATGTTCTTGTTGTCTTACTTTGAGCTTATGGTGTCATTTTTTCCATTTTACCTCTAGGGCTATTTAACCTGGAAGCTCCGAAGAGAAGAGGTGAACATATTTCTGAACAAAATCTTATTATGGTAGCCGTATGTTACCTCCATATTTTTTGTATAAAATCTGAGCCTCTCAATTGCTGGTATTGTATTCAGGGCATCAAGAGTGAGGAAAAAGCTGCTGGAGACAGAAAAATTGAGAAACAATTTCAGGAAGAGTAGACCTGTGGTTTTCTGTACACTGGTGATATCTATCCTAGATGCCTGTGTTTCCCTTTGGAAATTTGCTCTGTCTGGAGTAAGGAAAACTTCTAAAACTTTGAGTCTAACTTGACAGGAAGTCTGGATTTCCTGTATTTCTTAACATACAGCTTTACAGTTATTCTTAGAATACCTACTTGATGAAATGTGCTCCTAAAAAAGATAAAGGCATAAGTTACTTGATTTGATCCTGGAGCCAGCAGGTTGAAGCAGGCAAGAAAGAACAGCAGGAGGCTTCTCCCCCCAGTGCTGAAAGTAAATGGATTTGGTTGCCTAATGGATCATCTGGGGTCCATTTGGAACACCCTTGGAATGATGCTTTTTTCCCTCGTCAAGGAGACTGATGCTGCTGGAAAAGCTGTGTTGGTTCAATGAAAAAAATCTTCCACTGACAAAATTTTACATGTTTCATTTTGGTTTTTGAGTATCTAGAATTTCATCTGTATTTCATACAACAAGAATTATGTTGTACTTCAGTCCCAACAGTATTTTAGATTTTCAGTGATCTTTTTCCAGAATGAAATTTAGCAGAACATTATTTAAAGGCAAAGCTAACTTCAGCATATCTGAAAAGTACTGCATTTTACAGCCTCTCAAATGAAGACAATGATCTTTTCTTAAGCAATGTACATGTTTGAAGGAATATTTACAAAACACAAGGAACTTATTTACTCCTCAAGTAAATAGAAATGTTACATAAAGAGAAAGAAGGACATCTTAAAGTTATCCTTATAAAGAGGTTTAATGAGTTTTAATGAAATCATATCTCTTTCCTGCTACCATGAATTGCTCAAAAAGATTTTAGAGACACTATTCTTACCCCAAATTTGCTTGTTTTTTTCTTTGAATGATAGTAAAATAACTAACAACTCAAAAATAAATGAATTTTTAAGCATTATATTATTTTCCTAATATACAAGATCTTAAGGCATTAAGCTTGTGGGGAAGGTCTAGAAAGATTTCAACTATGTGTTCTGAACTAGATTTCAACCCTTGTTCATCTCTTTTGATGCAAATACATCAAGCACAGGCTGTATAAAGAGTATAAGCTTCATAAGGCTTCTACAACAAAATTAATTAATATACTGGATAGATAGTGGTAAGATTTTTATGTGGAGATAGAAATGTTGTAGCAACTCTATTGTTTGCTGTTGTGCAGAGACACTGAATGAAGATGCCTTTACTGGAAGAGACTTTTATACAGATTTCTCAGATGACACTTGTAGCTTTTGTTCTAGAGATCAGGAAGTAATTGTAGACAGTCTACTAGTTCTTGCTCCTATCAGTTTTGCATTGCACTACTTTTGGTTTGTGAAGTGTAAACCAGCAACATAAGTTACAAAAAAGCTCAATAAATTATAGAAATTAAAAGAGAGGGAAAATGCAGGATGCTGCATGTGAGAGCATTTGTGTGGGCCCAAATAACATTCCTGAACATAAAAACAAAGTTAAAACATTAAGCAACATCAATACCTCCAATACTTCCATATGCTGCTTCAGCTTTTAAACATTGGATGTGACAATCTGCTCAGACACAGCATACGGTTCAGTGTAAACACAGCTCTTAAAGCAAAGCTTTAAACTCAAGATTTCTCTTTGAAGTGAACAATGTGTTCATAAGTGAATGAGATACTTACATATTCTGTGGGAGTTTCTGAGCAACCCTCCATCTTTAGATCCAAAAGCAACATTCTCTCAACATTCTCACAGGGCTTTCCACGAGAGCATTCCATCAGAGAGGGAAACCATGTGCATTTCAGACATTCTGGGATCAAACCTCTGAATGAGCTTATCTGGATGACAATTCAGAAGCATCTTAGTCTTGCTAAAGTTAATGTGAAACACCGAGTGTTGTCAATGTAGAATGGGTTTAACTGTCAATTTTGTAAAGACTTACTTGCTGAATTTTATGCTTGAAATTTATAGAGATGTATTTATTCCTCTCCAAATATATACTCCTCAGGATACTCCTGAGGGTGCACTATAGATAAACAAAGAAATACTTTGCTACATGAACAATATGGTATAATCATGCTTAAAAAGAAATAAACCAAAACAGGACAAACCAGACAAAGCAGAAAAATGTGCTTCTGTATTCTAGCAGTGTTCCTACTCTTTTATTTGTTTTAATTTTAAGGAAGGAGGCCTTTGGGAAGGAGCTTTTTACGCATTTTTTTTACCATATCTAATATTATATATTGCCAAGGCATGTCTCCCATCAGGTATTCTTGAAATGAAACTAATAATAAATAAGATGCTAAAAATTTCTGGATATTAAAGGAAAAATAGAAGTAATAAAAAGTAATACTAAAACAAAGACAGCCTTTTTTTCTTTTTTTTTTAATGCACTGTGAAAATGCACTGGTTTTAATAAAACCATGAATTGTTCAGGATTCTATATTTTGCTTTACTTTTTTCCACCATAGAAGGATAAACTGTCCAGGGATACAGATTAATACTCCTGTGGAAGCACTGAAATATAATTTATTTTTAAAGCAACTACCTTAGTTTTTGTAATTCACTTAGGAATCTGTGCAAAGGTTTTGCATGCATTAAATTATTTTTTCACATTTCCTTCAACCCACAGCGGGACAATCAGCTTCAGGTTTCAGCTGTGATTCAGTCTTGATCACAGCACATTATTATACCCACACAACCGTCATTTGCTTTTCTTTCTCCAGCTATAGATGATTGGGTTTCTTGCAGCTTTCTTAATTAAAAATCTGCTTATTTTTACTGGACTTAGGTTAAGAAGATTAAAGGATATGATGAATATAAAATTTATGACTGAAATAGAAGTTTATCTGGGAAGTAAAATGGAAGTGAAATACAGGAATATATTCTGCAAATGTAGCTTTGTACAGAACAGGTCACATTTCCAATGGAAACTTTATAGCTGTCTTTAGACATCTGCCTTTGTATTTGTACAACATGTTGATGAGTTCAAGGTATCATATGTACACATATGCAGCTTAAAATATAGCACAGATACTGACGATACAATTCAGCAGCAGGTTTTGAAAACCAGAGCCGTATTCAACTTAGTTACAGAGTCAGCCCAACTTGATTTTTCCAGCAACTGACATTTTACAGTTTCATCTTCCTGCTCTTATGAGAAGTTAGTCAAGATAGTAGTGGATTGCACAAATATCTGTTCCATTATGCCAGCTGAACATGGTCCAGGCAGCATGTCTAATATGTAAAAGCAGGAATACATTGTTTGTAAATCCTTTCAAAAAAACCCGAAGTAACATATGGATATGTGTTTTATTTGGCATTCCTTTTGTATACCTATGAACTATAGGGGAAAAACTATAGAAAGTCACTAATTAGACTCTGAGCACATAAATGCATGGGATAGTGAGTATTGGTCCTTTCTGAAGCCATGTGGAAAGACTGAATGAAGACAGTGAAGAGACTAAGTCACACTTCTCCTTGTTAAGTACCTGTGCTTTACATGTGGGACATGTGAATTCTGCTAGAAAATACTGAATCTAGTGAGAGAACTCAACAGAACTTATCAGTGTCCTGGAGTAACTTGCTCTCTGCCCTTTCTGCTGGCAGTCCTGTAGTTTATTTGAACCCTTAAATATTTCTCCTACAAAGAAAAACAGTTTTGCATGTTGGTTATTTTCTTGTTTTCAACTCTATTCTCAACTACAGCTAGGGAAACCAGTTGGAATGAGGGCAAAAAATTACTAAATAGTCAAGACAGTAAAGACACCTGAAAGGAAAAATGCCTCTACTTTATATGGGAAGTTTCTTGTTGGTTTCAATTTTTTCTGGTAATAAAAGCTAGGATAAGATATAAATATGTCACTAGACCTTTCTTATGCAGATATGAAAATTTTAAAGGTTTGTACAACTTTATGTCACAAACAGATACCACCTTGATTAAATTGGGAAGACTGAATAATGAGATAGGCATTTCAAATTTTGCTGCATTTACATGAAATAAATGGTGACTTAGACAAAAGAGTGAATGGATATTTAAAAAAAAAAGATACTATGTTGGATGAGAGATTTTGGATGAGCAACAGATGTGAATCAGTTGTTTATTAAAACCATTGATAAAAAAATGTCTTCTGATCAGCAGGAAGAGGATGGTCTTTTCAGCAGCAATTGCCACTTCTGAGAATTCCATCATTGACTGCTGTTATGAAAACAGCTGCCAAAGTATGAGAACTGGGGACAGTTGGGGACAACTGGGTTTCTGTTTGTGAAAAGAAACACTTAATCTTTGAATTTTATGTACCCTCTTCTTTTCCTATCTCTCCTTGAATTTGAGTAATGAGCCAGATAGAATTGTGTCATGAATCACAAGTGGGATTGCATTGACCTACATCTACAGCATTAAACAGAAAATGCTGTCGCTGTTTGAAGATTCAAGCACACTTGATGTGCTGTAAAGCCAGCGACATTATTAAAGAAAGAAAACTGCCAGAAACTAAGAGGAAAACCATGTATATTTAACTGAAATAAAGGCATACAAATGTAATGCTAAAACCTCTAAGCTAAATCTACATAATCTTCAGAAATAGCATAGAAAGAGAGAAAGAAATGGTGTAGAAAGAGAAAGAGTCTCCTATTTTTGGAGAAAATAGGTCACTCAAGGTGGGTTTTTTTCCATTCAATTTATTCATACCACAGTTTTGTATTTAGTTTTACTTTTTATTTTGTTCTCTGCTTACAGCAAATATACCTTGTGCTGTGAAGACCCAGAATATTCTCCCTCAGAGAATTTTACTGGCAGCAACAGAAGCATGCTGCAAGGCAGTTCAGATTTATACAATTTATACTTTTAAACTTTCATCAAAAAGATGCAGTCCCATTCTTCACGTGTACACAGTAGCTTACTGCTGCTTCTTCACAGCTTCCTTGCTTATGCTAGCAAAGCTTTCACCACCAATGGAAGATGAGCTAGCTCAGCACTCTGCCTTGTGTTTAAAATGCCCCACAATGCCAACAGTTCTTAGGAGCAGCACTGCAGCTTTGGTCATTAAACTGCTGCAACAATGCTGATGAGCCATCAGTGCCCATATATGATACAACACAAGCCAGCATTATATGAATTCTTCTAAATGCCAAAAGAACATTTGTGGAGACCTGTGGGCTTCGATTCTCCTTAGTCTTGGGTTGCAAGAAAAGAAATTCAGAGACTGATATAGCTGATGTTCAGTTGTTTACTGTTGGCAGATTATTTCAACCTGTGGGATTACATAGATGCTAAATGCTCCAGATCACTACATCAATCAGCAACATTCTTCTTGTCATATTGGAGCTTTACTTAATTAAGAATCTCCCACATGAGGAAATGTAATATTATCCATGGAAAATGAAACTGCAATACGTTAAACAAAAGGGCCTCCAGGACAATGAATTTTCAAGTGTCTTCTGATTTTTGTGGATTTTAGCCAGTAAAAGGATTGTGCTAGGTTGTAATCTGAAATAAATATGTTGCAATTATGATGAATTTAAGTGTACCTCAGCAACTTAATATTCTTAAAAATGTCAACATGAAGACTTGCATGTTTTTTACTCACAGGCTGGTGACAAATGAACTCATGTAACACTGCTGAAAGTGGTTCATCAGCTGTGAATGTAGGTACATAATGGCATCTGGCTAACCCATCACTGTGTTACATTCAGAATATTAATCTAGATAGAAGTTGCTGCTGAAAATTTTAAAAGCAAATGAATTGATTTATTCACTTTATGAAGGAGTAAACAAGTAAATGCTAATTCTTTTACAAATCTTTTAAATAGTCTCTAATTCCTTTCAGGGTGAAATCTAAATTTTAATTCTAATCTTTTTCAGAGAATCACAGAATCACAGAATGGGTAAGATTGGAAGGGTCCACAGCAGATCATCTGGTCCAAACTCCTTGCTCAAGAAAGGTCTTTGATATCTATCTTCCCAAAGCTTAATAAGGGAAGACAATTTTTTACCAGAATTTCAGCCTCCATATTAAAACTTTAAATCCAAAGGATTTTCTCTAAAAAGTCCCTTAAAACCACACTGATAGGACAGGATCTATGTATACAGTTATTGGAAATGTTTCATGGATCATAACTGTAATGATTACAGTACTTTGGAAACTATTAAAAACTGAAAGCAATTTATTTTAAATTGTTTACTTCTAGATTTCTTAATGAATCCTTGTTATGAAGCAAAGACTAATGTTGCAATTTTCACAATTATTAAGAGACCTAAAAATGTAGTTTCCACAATTTTTACTTTTTTGCCTTTGGCTTTCACAAAATTGCAGTAAAGAGACTAGCAGATATATGGAGACTGCAAAGTGAGCACACTTTGGGAGATTTTTTTTTAAACGTACCTAAACTGTTAAGACATTTCATGCTTTTCATCAGCCTTGGCTACCTAGGGGCCTCTCCATTTCCCTTAGGCAGCTTTTAACATTTAATTCTCCACTTTCCATTTCCCACTACAATTCAATCTTTTAAGAAATGGAAAACCTATAAAGCTATACTAACCCTTACAAAAAAAAAATAAACAAAATTATCCTCCTAAAAGCCTTCAGAAAACTCTCCCCATACTTCAGACCAAACACAGCAATTTATATAATTTCTGTACTCACAACTTCATATATCTGTATTATAAAAGTTGTACCACAGATACAACTTTTATTTTGAAATTTTTTGTAATATCCTTAGATACCATTAAAATTAATAAAATAAGAATAATATCTAGTATTCTCAATTTAATGGTTGAAATAATTTCTTTATAAATTTATAGGCATATCTCAAAACAATATTTCTGGTTAATTTTGAATATGTCTTTTAAGAACTCTTGTGTCTGACCACAAAAAAAAAAAAAAATTGAACATATACCAGAAGCCAAATTACAGGTTATAGATCAAAAATACATGGATAAAGATGTTTTTGAATGGGCTGTCTTACACAATTAAGAAACAGTGTGTTATGTTTACTAGAAGCAAATGTTTCTGTTTTCTTCCAGCATTTTAAGAAAAGGCTGGGAAAATCAGATAATAATTCTTTCTTTTCTTCTAACATATGGCTGAATAATTATTTGATGTTCTGTTTCTTCTATGCCTGTTCAGTCAGAAAATTTGCAACTTGCAACAATATATGAGTAAGAGATGTTCTGTGGCCAACTGCGACAAATTCTTTTACTTTATCATAATATTAGTATGGGCAAAATTAATGGTCTTTTATTTCATGCTCCAAGACAAACAGCCTTGCAATGACAAGTATTTAAATTAAAAAAATGATAGATTATACTTCTGTTGTAATTCTTTGAAGGGTATTAAAACTTTTTGGCAACTGCCTGTAACCAGTTATTCCTACAATATCACAAGCTTCAATTTCATGGAAAAGTGGTCTGCAAAGGATGCTTGTTTCACTGATCAATCTTTAACTTCTCTGGATGTTTTAGTGTGCTAAATATAATTGATTGCATTGTAAAATGTAAGATATTCCATATCTATCGATAACAAAATAACCATTGTTAACCACAGTAAAATATTTAGCCAGCTTTTCTTCTTTACTTGGTTACTTTGTGTTTTATTCTGAGATTTTCTTCTTAAAACAGGTATAACAGCAGGATCTGTATGACTGTCTTCAGTTCTTAGAGCTTACTTCCTGGGGTATTATCATAACGAAGTTTGTTTTAGTATGTTATTAGTTATGCCAGCCAGGAACCTGCTGAATACTGGATTTATGCACTTGTTTTATGGGCATTACCTCTAGTATCAGGATAGAAGTTAGCATCTTAAATCACTGCAATTAACACAAAGGTATTTGATAAGATGATTATAAGAAATACAAATCTCATCAGGCTTATAACACTGGTTATTCTTTTTCACTTGGTATATCAGTCATACTGATGATACTTTTTTTTTCAGAATTTTTTTTAGATATTTTAATAGGTACAGAACTTGGTTCCTTCTTTTTTCCCAAAATAACCTTTACATTACTTTTTAAAAATCAATCTCATATTTATTCTTGCTGAGATTGATTTTATGTAATTTTAAATGTCTCAAAGATGTAATCAGAGTGTTGAGCTATTTTCTAGGTTGTTTTATACCAGGGGGAGATAATAGGCACTCTGAAAGTGCTGCACCTGAGTCATAGAAAACTGTCTAGATAGATATGACTTGCATATCTAGATAGATATGTGGGTGACAAATGTGTTTGTGGGAGGCACTTGAAAACTGTCAGTTATTTAAGGTTATGCAAATAGCATTAGTCAAATATCTGGGTCAAAATATTTGAGTCCAAGCTCCCTAGTTTGCATATGTCTACCTCATTGTTTTACACAAAATATTGTTAAAAACCCACACAAATCCAAACAAACAAAAAGAAAGCCAAAACAGATTAAACTAAATTTGCAGAATGGTGTTCAAGAACAGTACAAAGTTAGGTCTGCATTCCCTCAAAGAGGGGAGAGAACAGGAATTAGGAATGCCAATTTTTAAAAAAGTGCTGCAAGCCATAAGAATGGGTGACCATGAAGTGAAAAGTGACGACACAGCCTTGTGCAATTATTTTTTTGGCACCTTTCAGATACTCAAGTGCCAAAGATGTTCTTCAAAACTGCTGGATCCAACAGCAGCTTGTTAACAGAACATAACACTTTTTCAGATAGAACCTCAGATATGATTTCTGAGTGGTTTTAGGTATGTAGGGAGGTAGATAGACAGACAGACCTATGCCTGCTTGAATATCTAGGTGAATTTTTGCAAGGAAACACCATTTACCTTGCCTGTCTCTGAGTACAATAGTTGCTGGCCAGCTACAAAATTATTATATTGATGAGAGCTCTGAGCCTCTATGAAAAATTCTTCCTATACTTTTTAAAAGATACATATTTTCCGGTCCCTTTTGTAATATATTTTGCCTAGTTATTGTTAGAAGCAAAGAATGAGCTAAAGCTCAAGTTAACAGAAAGAACAAGTTCTGCCTTGTCCTCATGCAGTTGCTATAACCCCATACCAGAGGAGTAATTATTCTTAGAAATTTATGCATTCAGATATTACTTCAAGATAGTTTACTGCATTCTGCTATTATGAATATATATTGGAATCTAACTGGATAGGAAATAGAAAATTAATATATTTCCAAACTATATTAGCAGCACTGTGTCTCGGTTTTACTGGACAAATTTCTTTTACTGCTCAGACACTTTGCCTGACATCTCTCCATAGAACTAAGGGACCACAGAGATCATCTGCTTTACATGTGGTCCACATGCATACACATGGCAATTTTCTCAAGAAAATTCCCCTAGCTTTGGTGTTTCTTCCTTATTTATAATACTTACCAAATATTTGTTTATAAATATTTTCAAAAACATTTTAGAGGAAAAATCACATTACAGATTGTAATGTGATTGTAGAAAAGACCAAAAAAATATAGAGATGTTGTTATTTTGTTCTATTCATATGATTGCTATTATGAAGAAAATCTGAGGCTTTATACATTGATAAAAACAAAGAAGGAAAACCTCTCTAACTCAAATATGCCATTAAAAATTTTAATTTTGTGGTTTTACTCTGTGAATACAGGAAAGATAATTTAAATGCAGAGGGGAACTGAAACTTTTTTCAAAAGGACAAACTGGTAGAAAAAGTGTACAAGTGCACTAAGTTGGATGAGATTTTACTTTTCCATTCAAAAGAACTTTTCCATTCCAAACTTACTTTTATATTTTTTTCACCTAGTTTCCTGATAAATATTTACATTTTACTAGGCCTAAAATATCCCTAGTTTGATGAACTTTAATACACATAAATGTATTTTTAAATAGAAGTTTGTAACAGACCTGACTGATAATGCTGTTGGGTTTTCACTTCTGTAAGTCTCGATGCAGAAAGTTCTTTCTTTTAGCAGTAATGACATCCATCTCTGATAATGGGAAAGGTACAGGGTTTACATTCTTCTAGGTTTTATCCTCTTTGCAATCTTTCTCCATAATTGTGATTCACTGTTTGTTTGCTCCCTCTTGTATTTGCATCCTCAGGCTACTTGGTCTGGTCACAAAGTAGGTTCAAAATACAAGATAACAATGCTGCCTGATTTCTGGCATGATAGTCTGTCACTGCCAGAGTCAGTGAGGATTGTGTTATCTGTCAGTGGAATCAAGAACTTCAAGGGTGATCTCTCACTCTTAGCCTAATTGTCAAGGAAAACCACAATTAACTTCAGGACAGACTGGTAACTTCTTTGTAAAAACATCTGAAACTGAAGATGACAGTCTTTGATTTTGTTCAAATGCACCAGAAGATATTAAACTGGTAAGATCGGTAAGTGTCCAAACACTCATTGACCACTGAAGATGGGGTTCTGCTTTGCTCCCCCTTTTGTGAGTTACCTAGCTAAACTTTTGAGGATAGTCACTTTTCCAGCCCAGAACAGCAGGATGCAGGTATGGTGTGACTCTGCAAATGAGCTTGCAGTTACCCCTTTCCTAGTTGAAAATATGAATGTAGGAAAAAGAGAAGCAAAGATATATTTTTAAATGTTTTTGCAAAGATAGTTGAACTTTCAAAAGTCTGATATCTTGTTTAGTTTCTGGTATTTTCCTCCTTCCTTTTTCATTTAAATTATGGAAAAAGGCTTTAGGCTTTTTTCCGTTCAGAATATCATCTCAAATTTAGACTCTCACAGGGTAACTCCTTTGACACTATTATATTTTTATAATGAACTGTTTTCAATAGAGACCCCATTTTTCAAGGATTTATTTAGGCATCTGCAATTTAATTTGCTTTACATTTTATCCTGGCATGATCATGTGTTTACCTACTATTATTCCTCTAAGTGTTTATATATACAAAGACAGAGCACTCATTTATATAGAATTGAAAAGGAGTGTGCATTTGTAAAATAACCATACAAAAAACCTGTGAAGTTTCATAGTTTGGCTAATGGTTTTAAGTATTTCAGAATAGCTTTCTCCTCAAGCCTAAGCATACTGCTTTGCACATTATTTTTTAACTGAATAAAGGGAATTATAAGGTTTAAAAATATGAAGAGTGGCTTAACCCCTTTATGGAAAATGTGTTTTATTAGTGTGATCGGAAAACATCAGAGGAAATTAGAGGAAATTCCACATGATTTATATTTAGGTAACTACTACAGACAGAATGGACTCTTATTTTCTACTTCATCAATCTTTATTCATGTTCTCCAGCCCCATTTTCTAGACCTCAGATACCCAGGAACAGCTTACATAGCACTAGATATCTGTGTATAGAGTGCAAATCATGTCCCAGACATCTACAGCCTCAACTATTAATGAAGACTTTTTTGCTTAAGCAATCTGCTCAGCCTGACACCAAAAGAATGCTGCTTGTGTGGCTTTTATGAAACCTTGTAGATCAGTCCTTCACCACCTCTTGATGCCTGAATTTCTTGGTGTCAGCGATAAATAAATAAAACCTTACAAATGCTTGTTCATGCATCTTAGTGCCCATCAACTGGTACCCTTGTTTATGACCATATTGCATGAGATTTTTTTCAGGTGGTTTCCAAAGCTGCTCAGCTTCCAAGATCAGACAAGAACAGTTGCATCATGGTGGTTTGAATTGGATTGAACAGATTAAAGGATATAATGAACTTCTTGGCAAAACCAGTTTTGTTTTTTGTTCTCATAGGTAAGAAGCTTCAGTGCAGACTTTTTCCAGAGTGCCATCAAAACTAACTTACTAAGAACAAGAAAAGGGTCAGTAATTTGGTTACAGACAAAAGGGACTTGTTTCAGAAGAAGGGTTTTTTTTCTTTCTTTGTTTTTTCATTTAATAGATAATTAATTTATTCCTAAATTCAAATCCTCCCTGGATTTTCCTTTGTTCATATGCCTGTAAATATACTTCTGTGCAAGAAAGACATACACATTCCAAGTAGTGAACTGGAAATCAAGAGATGGACTGCATGGAGAGTCTGCATTAATTACCCAATGTGTGGGCAGACAAGGAGACGACAGCGGGTTAGAGCCAACAATTTTAAATGTACCTTATGGACTTAATTACCAAAGTTCAAAAAGTCTTCAAAAGCCAATTAGAACTGTTATTTGTAATAGCTAAAGCAATTAATATGGAAATATAGCAAGAATGAGCCCTTTAGTTTGAGAACCCTGAGGAATACTTCGTTACAGGTCTTTCAAATCACTTTCAGAAATTTGGACAGAAAATTGAATGGGGATTTCCTGCTGTTGTGTAAGATAAACAGAACATTTTTCTGCATGAGTAACAGCCTGTAGTTGCAACTCTTTGTAGTGAAATCTCGTATCTGAGTGAAACAAAAAGTTACAGAAAAGGTATAACTGAAGACCACTAGCACTAGTCATGAGCTAATGGCACATTTGAGAATCATTTACGTTGGGAGATTATTATTGTCTTCTAATAACCTTATTAAGGCTCTATCAGACAGACAAGGGCTCTGGAAATGGGAATAGAACATTTAATTCCATCTATTAGATTTAGTAGAGGTAACGAAAGAAGGATATGTTTTTGCTGTATCTAAGCAGTAATGCAAAGCATTTATTACTTTTTCTACAGCACAATAATTAAAAAAAAAAAGGTCTGAGAAAGAATCTTATTACTGTCTTTGTAGCCTTGAGTGTATTCCAGACAACATCTGTTACACTGTTGGGTACAGTAGCAGCAGAAATAAAACACTATTTACAGAAATGCATAAAACTTAATTTCAGAAAAGGGCAGAAGTCTCCATCTGGAATTTTTCAAAATTAAATTTATACAAAATCTTTAAAGAACTCTGAGAAAAACCTTCCAGCATTCTAATGCAAAACAAAGACATGGAACAGTATCCATTTTTCCAGGTATCTCCTTCAGTCAATCCATTAGAATTGTCTCAATAAAATACATCAGATTCTGTCTTATCTATGAAAGGAAAGGCAAATTGCAACTCTTGCTGTGGTCAGCTAGAATTTTCCAGTATGATCCATAGGTTTTATCATCTCCTGTCTCTTCATGAGACAATGGCACATGCATATATCTGAAGGAACACTTTTAAGAAAACAAGGAAACAGAATTAAAGTCCATCCTTCCTGACAAAATTCAAGATAAAATCCACAGTTAATCGGATTGAGGGCATACCCAGGATTTCTGTCAACAGAGTTTGTTTGGGCAAAGGTCTTTGTTTGATCTAACTTAAAAAAATACTCTAGGATTTAAATGGTCCACATCATGATATTTTTCTGTACTTATTGCACCTTGGAAAATACCATCTTTTAACTGTTTAGTATATTACTGGTCTAGTATGGTGGTTAGTATACTATTGGTATTTAGTATATTACTTTTTACTTCAGACACTTGGTCTATATTAAAACTTTTCTGTCTTCGAACAATCTTCAAAGTTAGTAAGTGACTAGCACCAAAACAGGGAAGATTGCCACTGAAAAACATATACAAAATGTGCTTGTAAATTAATTACTAAATGATTGTCCATAAATATGTATACATGTTTTCATGCTGTCAGATCATGTTTGAGAACTTAAAAATAATATTTGGATCTTAAAACTCATTTATCTGGAAACTCTGTTACAAATGCAGACAAACCTTATATTTAATATTTTCTCATTTTTTGGCATACAGCCTAACACTCTCTTTACCCTTTTTTTCTAAATAGATCAAGAAAATATGATAGAAACACATCTTGAGGCAGATCCTGAGCTGGCCAATATATCTAATACAGTGGGGTTTTTATCAGTTGAATATTTGGCCCAGTCTTCTCCATTTTGCTGTGTTTCATTGATTGCTTCAGCAATGTTTCCTTGTATTCTACTGACCACCTTTGTGTAACCTTCACCATTTAAAACATACAGATGGTAATATATAGCTCCTTTAATAACAACATCAACATCAACAACAACAAAAACAACAACAACAACCTGAAAATTTGTGGCTTCACGTGCACACCTAGGATGAGAATTCTCATTACAGTGCTCTATTTTTTCAACCTATGCTAAATAGGGATTAAAAGTTCCAATATAAATCACATTCTACAGGGGATGCTGTTTTCATGGGAGATGTGCATTCGAGTTGCTCAGATCTGAGGAAGTAAACTCACAACAAGAAAAAATAATTAAACACCAAATTGTGAGGCAAAAACAAGGAACATCCTATTTCATTTAGAAATTTCCTGTGAAGAGAAAGAACTGCCTCCCTGTTCAGTTCTTAAAAGAGCGACCATAGGAACTTCACAAAAAGGATTCAGTGGTTTTTATGCTACATGAGGAGAAGCTTTAAATTAGGTACTGAGATCTTTCATATCCCTCTCTCAGCATTTTTATTGGTTTCCTTGAGATGTTTACCCAGTATACTGGCACTAATATATTCCATTAATTTTGAATTAACTCCATCTACTACATTGTTAGGTTAGTTGTCTTCCTAAGGGTTATGAATTTTTCCAACTGTTCATGTTAAATTGTCAGTCTGTTTTCAATATGGATCCCATGTTTACTTTTCTAATATTGATGGGAGTAGGAAAAAAAAACTCAGGATGTTTAAAGGTATAGTGATTTCTGACAGTGAAAAATGTTCATTCCTCAGTTTTTCTATGCTATCTCTGTATTAACATTCAATGGTCATACACATCTGTTGCAAATATAAACCAGATGCTGAACTGATTCAGGTTAAAAACAAATCTAAGAAAAGGATTATTTTTTTAGTAGAATTATTCCATTTGGACTAAAACTCCATGAAATGCTGTAGTGGTGTGTAAGTGATGGCAAAATACAGTCCAGAATAAGAATGAAAAGCCAAGGGGAAGGAAAGAGGTGGGAACATTTCACCTGGAATTGCAGCCAAAGTAAATTATTTGACAGAAATTTGGCACCATTTTCTTTTTCTTTTTTCTGTAATGGGTGAGTGTTAAAGAAAAATGTCCATCTAAAAGATATTTAATCTAGGATCCTTGTCCTTCACTAGTGATGATTTAATACACATCTGCAGAAGATCTTGATGTAGTTAAATCTCCTAATTGTCCTGTGGTGCACGAAGTCCAATTCCTATTTGGATGAATTGGCACTTCTTCTATAAACATTTCAGATGTAGAGTGAAACCCTTTTTTGTCATCTCTGAGGATATACATGATTCAGCTGGTAGCATATGTAAATAAAAGATTTAGCAGTTGTGCACATTTTGAATTACTTTTCCAATGACTTTTATAAACACAAAATTTTGTAATTCTGGCTAAAATCTGTAACATGCTCAGGCATCCTAAGTTTGCAAATCTTAGACTTTTTTTTTTTCAAAATTACATAACTCAGAAAAATCTCATTGTATTGTTCTAAAGTGGTGCAGCAAATAATTTTCTGAATGATTGCACACAAATTAAACATGAAAAATAAGCAAACAAGGTTTTTGAAGCTCTGTATGTTCTGAAATTGTTATGTCTACAGGAGCATCAATAACAAGCCATAAAACCCAAACAGGATGCATATCCTTTTGACAGAGATCTCAAATGGGCATTTTGAGAGGGAACAGTCTGTCTGCAGTTAAAGGGGAAGACTACAGTGAAGTCCTATGTTATACTCTTCTCAGTATGAGAACATGTGCATCATCCCATCTTGTATCCTATCATTGTAGGGTTTATTTGTCATATATTAGACTATATTTGACTCAACATTGATTCCTGGCACTTCTGTTCTTGATTATGCTATACAGGTTGTTGTTATAATGTGGTAAGACCTTACAAGAAAAGCTGCTCTTGGGGTTTGAAGAAAGCTCAGTAGTGGGCATTGTAATGTAGCTTTATGTTTATAAACTGTAACTCAGTCTAATGTTTCTAGATGAGAAAAGCTGGAATATGACAGTCAAATTTTATTGAAGGAATGGAAACAGTTTAAACTGATTTCATTCCAGACCAATGTCACATTATGGATTTTCCCAACATATTTGTTTATCTTCTTTGCCAAATTAACTCTGCCTTCTTTGAAGTATCTCAAATACTCCGAAGGCCGTATCCTTCACTGATGAGATGATGGATGAGTTTACCCATAATGTCCCTGTGGAAGAATATAGCAAAAAAAGTCATTTTGGTAGCATGTAAATATTTTCACATTTTGAAGCCAATGTGAAAAAACTGCTTCTGACTCTTCTCACAGTAAATGGCATTCTGAAGAAAGAACTTTCTACCTGTATTTACTGCAAAAATTGAAAAGTGAAGGCCTAGCCAAGCTGCCACAATCTATAAATAGTAGAGGGATAAGCCAATTTTTTGAAAATTCATTGCACCAATTTTACAATGATTTTGTGCTGTAATATTAAAAATAAAATTTCATATTTCATGAATAGTCTTAGATCGATGAATAAGACCAGGTTCCCCAACATCCCATAAAACCTGGCCTTGAACTTTTCCAGGGATGGGCATCCAGTCGTTCTCTGGACAACAGGTTCCAGTAGCTCACTTCTCTTATAGTCATGAAGTGTTCCACATATCTAATCTAAATCTCTGCTCTTTCAGTTTAAAAAGATTCTCCCTTGTTCTACCATCATCTGTGTAAAAAGTCACACTCCCTTCTTTAATAATTTATAATTTTTTTACACTATCCATATTTGCTATACAATTATTTCCTTTATAATAAATGAGTTCATATTATCTATTTTGTTGAATTCTGTGGATTTAATAACTCATAATTTTAATAGGTCATATCCTGATCATAGCTTTATAAGGAACATGGGTATACTTGACTCAGCTGTTTTTTTCAACAATATTGTGAACAAACATTTACAAACTATTTCAATGTTCTGGTAACTGTATCTTTCCTGATTTAAAAGTATCTGTTTTGCTATTTGTCTTCTGGAAGAGAAGATAACAGTAACTGTGGATTAAAAAATTATCAGACAAGAAGATAAGCTCTAATAAGGTATTGTTCAGTCTCCATGACACAAAATAGATCTGTATGTAATTCAAAAAAGTAATTCATCGATGCAATAAGCTCCCAACCTGCAATCTTTAGATTAGGATGTGTGTAATTGAAAACCAAAACAAAGCATGTGGACTACTGGGATGGATTTCTTTTATATTGTTTCTGTGACTTAGTGACCACTACATCATATTTTGAAATAAATCAATTGTTCTCTTTCAGAGACCACTTAAAAAAATTTGGAGCACTGTGAAATGAGAAGATGGATTAGTCACTAAACCTCATGAGCAATCAGCTTAAGCCCTGAAGCCTGAAATGTGATTACTCACATCACTGTCCAAGCTTGCATAGAAACAAATTTTAATAATGATTGTAAAACTATCCATTCATTTGTTAAATCTGGCATCCTAGATGACCTTCCATGGAAAATTTTCTCCACATGTTGATTATACTCTGGGTTAGGAGAAATCCCCTTTTTTTTAATATTAATTTTGCAGTTAAATTTTATCACATGTCCCCTTCTTTCATATGATACACTCAAATTTGCTCTCATTAAATTTACTGGAATCTTTGCCCATGAGAGTACCCTTTGTAAGAACCATGCATTTCTTTTCAGCTGCTTATACTGAAAACACATATAAACCTGTCTAATAAAAAGAAAACTAATTTCACTGAGTTTGAGTCACAGACTATTGAAATGATTCATTTTAGCAGGGTCTGAATTATATCTTTTTTCAGGGAATAATCAACAAAACATAAACATATTTAGCCTTTTAGCCATATTTATTTAGCCATATTTAGCCATATTTATCCTTTTCCTATCTCAGCTAAGAAGATATTATGTGGAGTTACGAATTTAAAACTGAATGACAAAGAGCAGTTCAGATACTCAGATATACCCAAAATATGTCTTTGTCCTCTCTGAAAACCGACCAAAATAAAGAAAATATGGAAAAGTTATTGAATTAGGTCATGAATGTGAAGGAGATAAAGTCTAAGATGGTTTTGAGGTCATTTAATGTCTCTGTTCTTGTAATATTTTATCCTTCTTAGTATGCTCAGTAACTTCAACCATGTGAACCCTATTTCTGTCTTGAAGGAAATAGCCAGATCCTGTTAGCCACCAAACTAACACCAAGCATGACTGTGTGTCTCCACACTGCACCAGAGAGTGATGTGAGGAGAGTTAAATCATTCATATGCTCTTTGTTTCTGTCTTAATGAATTACGTTTATTTCAGTGACATGGGGAATAAAATATATTTTCTGGTTACAAAGGGCTGCCATGAGCTTGTAGAATCAAAATCTAGACAAACCACAGAATAGACAGTGGAGCCATGAATGAGAATTCCCATCAAATTTGGTAGGGTCCTGCCAGTGCAAAGGAAGTGCAATTTACAGAATAAGCTTTCTGTGTGGATCATTGGTTGGTTTTTCATGGAGATTAGCAGAAACATTGTTTGAAGCAGGAGCTTTATTCCTACCAGTTCAATCACTGTCTAAAGGTGACCATAACAATGCACACTCAGTCTGTGGCAACTGAATTAAAATGTTTAACTCTCTTTCACTAAAGAAAACTAATTTTTATTATCTTGAAACTGCTGACTTCTAGGCTGTGAAGTCCTAACAGCATCTTTACATATTTTAGACAAAATTTTTAAAAATGCCTAAATAATAAGGAAGGTAGAGAACCAAAATAAGCAGTTACATTCCTTTTCTCTTCCTGTCTCTTGATTATTCTTTTCTCTTTGTATCAACGCATTTAGTTATCTGGCTTATTTAAATATAGCCACAACTTGACTGAGCAGTGGATGATTGATGCAGTTGATGACAGTCCCTTGGGCTTTTGGTTGAGAGATGAGATCCCTCTGAAACTTTCTCTGTAGTAGTTCAGATGGTGGATGCATCTGAGTGCATACATGCCTCATACTTCGTGAACTTCAAATTAAGAAGCCTATTTAATACATCAGCTTACTTAAGAAGACTTGAACTGTCCAGACATAAAGTAATGTTAATGATAACATCATGAGTTAATACTACCTATACAGGCTTGGAATGCCTAACATAGTATTAAAATGACAACATTTTATTATTTAAAATACCATCATTGGCTTTAAGGTTAATGTTACTTTAGTAGTAAAACCTTGATATTTTAAAGACATTAGTACAGGAATCAGATTGTGGAGGCACAGAGTATCTGTTCCTTGTTTATTTGAAGAGCTGGCCCACTATGGGGTGCTAAAAATGTGTAACTCATGCCCTAAATGATTTTGAAAATGAAACTATTACCTGTGAAATAGTTTGTGAAGGTGATTTTTACCTTCCATGCAACAAATTATTCCTATAGGTTACTGCACCAATACACATTCCTGATTTTTTTATAGGGAATTCTGAGATGTCTAACAATGAAACCTAGTTGTTTCCCCCAGTGTTCTAACACACTGTAGATTTAATCCATGTCCTCTTTAGTCACTGGGAATTGGCATTAGCTGAGTGTGACCTGTAGGATGATCAAAAGTTCAATACATTCTATGTGATTAAACGTATTTATATATTACATATATTACAGAAGGTAACTTTCAGGAAGAACTAAATATAATTTCCATATTTTAAGTTGTTCATCTATTTATATTGAAAATTATAATACTAATGTTATATAATAGAGATTCATTAAGTATTAAATCAGAAGACTGGGAAAATGCAGTTAAGTAATTCCAAAAAAATATTATCCATATTCTCACTTTTCATAATCTGATCATTTTTATTTCATATTATTGTCAACCTGTCATAATGTGAGGCAATAGAGACAGTGAGTAGTTGAGGAAATTGTTGTTGAAAAAATTGCTGTTGAAAATGAATCACTTCTGGGAAGCCATGAGTGCTCAAAGACCATAGCATTAGTTTTAGCCAGCCCAAACTAAAAATTGAGCACCCATTTCTTTTCCAGTACATTTGACTGAATCCTTTATATTCGGGCATGCTATCTTTTAAACCAAGGTCTGTGTGTTTTTGTTACCTATTCCAAAGCCTTAAAACCCTGGGGGACTGCTTGAAAAAATAGTATTCTACTGATATCTGACTAAACAGATAAAACTGAGTCTGCCACCCTCCTGTGTCTGGAAACACACTTTGTACTTCCATAACCTTATGAGTCCACCTTTCAATAAAACCTGGATATATGATACTGTGGTGCACACATTAGTCAGGGCAGCCTGAGCAGTACAGAAACTGAGAAGGGTAAAGAAGCACATTCATAAGCAGGCAGTATACAAGGGCAGAGCACATTCACAGACAACAGCTAGTACATTCATAAACACTGAAGTGCTATTTGACCCCTTAGAGTCCCTGTAAACAGCTTCATGGGGTTACATACCTCTGAATGATTTCCAGATTTTTATGCATATGGTGTAGATGGTATATAAATTTAAGTCCTGCTACATTCAGTTTTGTTTTACCTTGGATGCTTCTAGAATGCTGCATAAAAATATGATACACTCTTAAATTCTGGGTTGTAGATTGATAATCTATAAGAATTTGTGCTTACAAGCAGGAGATAGATGAATGATAAGAGTAATGGTCACAAGTTTAGCAAGTAATGTTAAAAAAAAAGGAAAAACACTGCTTCTTGTATTGAAATGTTGCCTTCAGAAAAAATAAAATCTGCAAAGAGAACAGCCAGTGTTGAAATTTTAATCAAATGAATTGCTGTAATATTTCACAGAAAACACCAACCACACTGAAAAATCAATTTTATTGTGTGCTCTTAAGTAACATATAGTGTTAGGAAGATTATCAATCTATTGTTAACCAGCTTGTGAATATGCTCTATGATTTTCAGGGGAAATCCCCCTTCCTCCCCCCCAACATCTGGAATTAATAAAATTGTGTAACTGTAACCTAGGATGCAAACTGATTTATTAATCAAATGATGATAGTGTGATGAATTCCACCCTTTTAATTATCATACTGGACTGGCATAAGCCCTTCTCACTTTATTCTATATCAGGAAAAGGAGGTTGTTTTTCTAATATAAGAGGTTTCAAATACTGAGTCAGAACGAGATAGATCAGAGAACAGTAATTATGCTTACAACATTCAGTCTACCCAAAGAATACCTAAAACAAGGATATCCAAATGCTCTAATACTTCAGTCATATTGAAATCCATGAAAGACTATATCTTAGAAATATATCTACATGTTTGAAACAAGGAAAACTACTGGCAATCTCCAGACAGCAAACTTTGACCCCCAAAAAAGATGACATTCGCAGCAGACTTGAAATCGATTCCTACAAACAGGCTGGCAAGTGATGGATTGTTATTTGCAAAATCCTGCATGTTGGGAGGAAAAACACCAGATACACTGAAAAGCAAGTTGACAGAAAGGGACCTGAGACTCCTGGTAAATGCTAAGTTTAATATGAGCCAGAAATGTGCCCTTGTGGAAAAAAAAAAAGGGCTAACAGGGCCCCAAACTGTGTTAGACAAAGCATGGCCAGCAGATCAAAGGTAGATGATTCCTCTCCCCTGAGCACTGATGAGGCCACCACTGGAGCACTGCGTCCAGTTCTGGGGCCCCCAATACAAGAGAGATACAGACATATGGGAGGGGGTCCAGTGAGGGGTCACAAAGATGGAGCATCTCTCCTATGAAGAAAGGCTGAGGCAGGAATTTCTTTTTCATCTAGAGAGGGCTCAGAATGGAACATATCAATGTGTACAAATACCAACTGGAGGGGTCAAAGAAGATGGAGTCGGGCTTTTTTTTCATTCCTTCTCCCAGCCTAGTGCAAGGACCTTCCCTGGACCTGGCTATAATTACCGCCAGTTTGCAAAAGAAAAGATAATACCTGTTTGGTAAACACCTAATTGCAACAAAGAAAAGAAAAATTAAAGAGAAAAATTATTTGGTTAAGTGAGATGTGAAAATAATAGCTTAATTATTTCCAAGTTTTCACATTTGGAAACCACAAAGGTAAAACCTCATTCTGTTTTAAAGATATAAAACCTAAATATTAGGCAGCAGAAGAAATTCTTCCTAAAATGAAACTTGTGTTATGTTCTGGCTTTTCCAGAACTCCTGATATAAAATATCTTTATTTTCTCATTTTATTGCTCAAATGGATTTGCAGTTCCTTTTTATTCCCCCTTCTCTTATATTTTCCATTTTCAGTCTCTGAAATGTTTGTATATTGTTAACAATGCAGCAACAGCTCTTGGCTTTAAGCCAGGATTTTTGATACCCAGAAAGCAAAGAGTATTTGGCAAAGAATTGCTCTTAAGACTAAATTTTTTGAGACGGTGCTGTTCAAACTCTTGCTGTGTATGACAGAAATCTGTCTTTTCAATTACTCCTGTTTACTTTAGGGATAGTTTTGCATGGTTTCTTATAATTAAGTCCTTCTGATTTCACACTTTATGTTATTTACAAAGGAAGCTGAAATTACATAAAATAATAAAGTTCTAGGGATGATAGCATTTTGCCATGGATCTTTTTGTCTTGGTTTTATATTTCTGCTTCCCTCACCAATAATTTATTTATACATCATTTAGTTGAATTCACTGACTGCCACCAGCTAATTAATATAACCATTTAATGAGTGTATTTCGTTATTCCATGTATGGAAAGGTAAATCATACACTTTGCAAAGATTACAGCCACAGATGCCCCATTTGATTAAAAAAAAAATCTTCATCTTCTAAATGGACTGAACAATGTCTTTATTTTCATTAACATAAAGTTTTGCTGTTGTCAAAATAATAAATTGTTAATGTTAATTTCCAATTTCTTTATGATGTTGCCTATCTTTGCATTTCAGAACACCCATGAATCACTCATGTTTGTCCCCAGTAGGAAAGACTGCTTTAAAATCAAGAGGAAGAGTAACTGCATTTTTACTTTAAAGAGAAATTTAGATCCTGCTCAGCACAAAGCAATTTCCTGAAAGGTTATAATTCCACAATTACTGAATGGGAAATGTCCTTGTAGTGGCTTTTGTGGGAATTTCTGGAGAATTTATCCACCAATTAAATATGCTGATGCATGTGTATTTCTTTATCATGCAATACAGTTATTATCATACCCTTTTTTACATTTAGCTAATTGAATAAGGTTCTGGAAGACTGAAGTGTTTATACTGCATTGTTTATACAAAATGTGTTCCTGCTCTATTCCTTGATTCATAGACCAGTTTCCCATGTCTTAAAAACTTTTGCATATCTGACAAATGACAGACCAGTGCTAGTCTAGAGAAAGAGGAAGATGGGATGCTGACATATTGATCTGAATGAGCAGATGTTTTGTCACATAAGAAGAAGGAGGGGAATTTTTCTTTTAGACCTGTCTCAAGTGACTTAGGAAACAAAACTTGGACTTAGAATTTATTATATTATTTAAAGGTACTCCATTTCTCATGTGGTAGGTATGTAGATGGCCTTTTCCAAGTGCAGTAGCAAAGGGGAAGAGTCAAGATTTCACAGGAATCTACTGGGACTCCTGAAAATATACTCTACTGGAATCTAAAATCCCAAGCGTTACACCCAGTAACACCACAGGTTAATTGAATAAGCACAAGGACTCATATCATTGAAGAACACGACCCGTGCAATGAAATGTTTGCATTTGGATTAGGACATTTATCAAATTGCACAAGGACCACAAACCTGAAAAGACCCATGAAGATGGGCACATATGTTGGAGAAAATCAGAAATATTATACTTGGACATGGAATTATCTTGCATATTCAGTGTTCTTACAAGTGAACCTTTGTACCAGATATCTGTTGTGTAAGACCCAAAAATGAACAGGTTTGCAATCGCATTTGTATTAACAAAAATCACATTGTATTCTCATATTTGTGCCTGAGGTATGAAGCATATCCTGTTTTAGAAATTGAATTTCCTTCTTCTTAAATTAGATTTTTGTTTATTTCTTCTTCCTGTGTATTGCATACCAGTTTTTTGTTTATTACTTTTTTATTTTTTAACCATCCATACCTCTTTCATTCTTGAATTCTATATTAAACATTGCATTTGTCATTCTTAACTTCATGTGTCTTAAAATGTGTCTAAATTTTTATTGAACACCTCTCTTCTTATAAGTTCAGTTGAGCTATGATGTTGAGAGGTTAAAATTAATAGTGACATATTTTTCTTTGTTATAGAAAGGCAATGCAATGCAGAGAGATGTATTTCTTACTTTCTTAATTTTCTCCTGGATTTACTTAACTGGAGATTGAAATGATCTGGTTTTCACTTTAAGCCATTTTATCTCATAATTGGAATGAGAAGTCTTTATTAAAAACATTGTTTTCCCATCTAGATATACACTAAGATTAGATTTACTATTGTTAGAGTAAACAAATTTAGCTCCTTAAGTCTTTCAAAATAATGCACATTTCTAATCTTTTAATCAATCTCATGCTTTTTCTTTGAACTCTCTCCAACTGATCAACATCTTTTTAGACCTCTAAAAAGGGGATAGAGCTTTACAATTGCAGTTGCATGATTGCCAGATTCAAAGGTAATGTATCCTTCCTAATTGATAGTCCTCTGTTTAAACTTCCAAGGTTTTCTTTAGATCTTTCAGCTACGGATCTGTAGTGAGAGCTCATGTTTGGCTTATTATCTACCACAACCTTTCTAATCCCTGACAGAACCCTTGCCTCCCTGGATAGATTTCTTACTTTATGGCTCATCATATGAAGACAGAGTTGTATATTTATGTCTACCTTATCAAGCTGTCTGGATTAGTCTGTTTTGTGGGGTTTTTTTCCCCTCCCCTTTACTCACTGCTTCTGTCATTCATTTTTCATCTTTAGCTGCAAGAATAGATCAGATTTTCCTGATATAATTTAAAAGAATTAACCAAAAAGAGTATAAAAATGGATCCACAGGAAGTGCACCTGTTTCAGGGTGATTCTCCATTAATAATTAATTTTGGAAACATATCAGCCAGTTTTATAATACTTTTAATGTACACCATGTTGGTTTTGTATCAAATGACACAGTTATGGGAAAGCACATGACACGGGTGTTATAGGAAGGCGAGTGAGATTTTTTTCTTTTTTTTCGCCAAACAGAGCATTTGTTACTCTTTTTCAATTAGTCAAAGAAGCACCTGGGAAAAATTACCAAAAGTCACACCATGTGTGGCAGACAGATTTCTACTTCTAGATCATTTGTGGCTTAAAGATTTGTGATAGCAGTTTTACATGACCCAGGGTGAACCTCCATTAACTGATTTCCTGGTGGAGTAATTAAAAGGAAATGATTTGCTTTTCTGGTCTCTGCTTGGAGTTTACGTTAAGTCTCAAAGGTGAAATGAATAAAAGTGGAGGAAAAATACACAAAGCTAAAAATAACACAGAATCACACATTTTCTTTAGTATTTGGTGTGTATGTAATTTTATGGGATGGAATTAGGCAGTACTATAATTAAACTCACTCAAACCCCATCGGAATATTTGGCAAAGAGAACAAAACAGTTTCTAAGCCTAGTATTTTTTTTTTTGCAATCTTGACCTTCCAACTTAACAAGAAGAGTGCCTTTGTTTCAAAGTAAAATACTACTATGACTTTAAAGCTTGCCTCTTTTTATAGCCACTTCACTCAAACAGAACTTACTCCAGTTTCCAGAAACAGTGCAACTACATTTGTGCTCTGTGGATTTTTACTAGATTCTGGAAAATTTTTTTTTTCCCTTTAACCAGTGTACCTCACTCTCTCCATCTGCACCTATGTGAGGAGAACTGTACTTTGTTTGAGTGTATGTGGTGCATGCATGTGCATGTTTCCCTTCTCCCGTGTTCTGAGCTCTGACTGTGCTCTATTAGCTGGAGGGAAACTTTAGAAGCGGTATCAGAGTTCAGGAAGCAGGAACTGGCTTTTGATAAAAGGCTTCCTTTTTCTCCCCCACAATACATCTGGGGCCTTTCACAGTTGATTACTGGAATAGCAGCTTAATGCAGCATTGACATAAAACTGAGAACTTTAACATTTTAACACTGGAAAGAAAAAATTGCTAACAGCAGAGATATTAATTAGAAAAAGGTGGCCTGCTTTGGTTGACCGTTAGTCCAAAAGTTCCCTAAGTTTGTCACCCTCTTTCAACATTTTTGGGAAGTTTGCTTAGAAAATGGTTTAAAAGTAAATGAAATAGCTTGCCGGAAAGAAATGCTACTCCTGCTGCTGCTGCAAACCAGTTTCTGCCTGAAACTCCAGATGGATCATATGGACAGAAATTCCACCGGACTGAAGAGTTCTTTCATGCTTATTTTTCTCACAAACATAAATATATTTACAAGTAAAGGTTCAAACTGCTGATTTTAATCACTTGATTTCAGCAAGAATATTTTTTGTTCACACAGATATAGTTACTTAATGTAAATTAAGACTGGGAAAGTACGATATCTAGAAAAGAGAGAAATAAAAAAGAAAATGTAACTTTTGCCTTAAGTTCTCACAATGTTTTTTGCACTTTAACATTTTGCTGTGGAGCTATAAATATGTTTAAAGTATAATATGATAGAAGTATTTATTTAATTTACATCCCTGTCTTTTTTTGGCAAAATCAAAAGAAGAGTTACTATTACTATTAAAACAAAATTTATATTAAAATATTATAAAATTGATATAATAGGAAATTTCTAAAAACAATTTGGGATCAAGTTAACAGCCTTCCTATTGCTGCTTGAGTTCTGTCTAAAACATGTCCAAATGTGTGGAGATTTCTGTGCCTCACCTTCAATCAGGATTAAAAATTTTATTTTGAATCATATAATTCAGCTACAAATCCCTGGGATTAGGAATTAGTAGGTTTGATTTTTCCCTTAATTGGATATTGTAGCATAAATATGTTTTGGAAGCTGGGAAAGAGAAAAAAATTACTGAATTAATCACCAAATAAATACATCTATGTAAGTTTTACTATATAATAAATAAAGAGTGAGTTGACACTAGTTAGTTGATGTAGAATTAATTTGAAGAATATAAAATCAAATATTAGCAAAAGCAATAAGGGTTTCTCTCTAGGATGCAGTAAAACCAACCATAGTACCAGAAATATTACATAAAATGCAGAAATGGACTATAGAATCAGACAAAATGTACAAAAATTCTCTGTTAGAAAATGTACATTGTAGAATACTGATTTGGCTGCAGATTGGAGAATCAGATGTATCAAATTCAACTCCATGCCTAGCTGTGTATTCAAGTGTGTATTGAAGTGCTTTGTTGAATCAGGCCAGAGTGTTCAGTACATGCAGGCTTAAGTCGTGCCTCATTATGAAGGACATGACTCATTAATTTGTAAAGGGCTACTAGATGTCAACAGGGGGAATATAATTCTGCCATGGTTGTACATCTAGTGTGGACAGGGTATAGAGAAAGAGCTTCTAATTCCCTAGAACAGCCAAGGAGATCAATTAATAATGACATTAGCTTGCATCTTGCTGTTTAGGCAGTATTTTTGAACTGGTGAAGTTTTTTGGAAAATCAGGCTTTCTGTTTTTTAAAAAAATACATAGACTTCAAAATGTTACTATAGTATAAATTAACCCAAATATATTGGAACTCCTTGTAAACTAGAATTTCTGTGTTAAAAGCAAAAAGGACTTAAAAAAACTGCAATTGCTTCATTGCAGCCTGAATAGTGCATTCATGTTGATTTTTCAATCTTTGTTGGCAGAGGAGTATCTGACAGGAGTCTGCATTGAATTGCTGCCAGAGTTCATATCGGTGGACCAAGGAAGAGCTTTAATGCAGTGTGCTGGTTTCAGCTGGGGTAAGAGTTAATTTTTTTATCAGTGGCTGGTATGGGGCTGTGTTTTAGATTTGTGCTGAACACAATGTTGATAATACAGAGATATTTTTGTGTTTACTGAGCAGTCCTTTCACAAAGCCAAGGCCTTTTCTGCTTTTCATACTGCCACATTGGCAAGAAAGTTTGGGGTGCATGGGAGGTTGGGAGGAGACACAGGTGATCCCAAATGACCAAAAGGATATTCCATACCATGTGACATCATGGTCAGTATATAAAGCTGGGGGGAAGAAGGAAGAGGAGGGGAGGTTTGGAGTGATGGCTTTTGTCTTCCCAAGTCACTGGTACCTGTGATGGGGCCCAGCTCTCCTGGAGATGGCTGCTCATGAGCATCTGTCTGCTCTTGGGAAAGAGTGACTGAATTCCTTGTTTAGCTATGCTTGTGTTTGTGGCTTTTGCTTTCCCTATGGAACTGTCTTTATCTCAACTCTCGAGTTTTCCAGCTTTTACCTTTCCAAAGTTCTCCCCAGTCTCTCTGGTGGGAGAGCGAGCAGCTGTGTGCAGCTTGGCTGCTGGCAGGGGTTAAACCACAACACGCAGATTTCCTCCATTTTTCTGAACCAGCTCTTTGTCTCACTGTACTCACAAACACATCAGAAAAGTGAAAATGTCACTATAAACTTCAAAGTCTTGTGAGTTGCCATGTAGTGCTGTTTCATTGCTAGGGCCAAACATTTGCATGATTGTACAGAAAATTGTTAGGAACTTTAAAAATAAACTGAGAGTCTCTGCCTACTGTTAATACTTCTTTCAAAATTTTTATCTTGGATAACTACTTTGAAAATGTCATGTCACAACTTTTCAAATACCTTCATTTTATAATGTGTTGAATGATGAAAAATATATTCTCTATTAATATCAGAATTAAATATTAAAATGTCAGTCAGACTTGTGAGCTGTGAATCACACATTTTCTCTGCACTATATTTTTTGTTGTTATTGCAGGATTGTAACTGGCTGAAAAAAGCATATGAAAGTAGATTGGTTTTCTTTCTTTAAGATTATGGCTCAGGTCTTACTGGATGCAGCATTCCTATTTCTTTAAGGTCTTTCTTCTAGTCTGTTATAACCAGTTTGTGCAGCTGAATGTGAATATTTGATTTTCAGATATTCGGGAACACATGCAATAATATGCTTCACTTACTTCAGCCTCTCTTCTCCCTTTGTAAAAATCAATAGAGAATTATACCTGCTACAGAAGGAAAGGCTGGATGTGTTAAAGAAAGGGACAGTTAAGCTGTTCATTGGAATTTTCTTTGTCTGTCTAAGCAAAACAAGTATATCAAATAATAGGAAGGTCTTTCATACTATTAAGTTTTTAAATTCTGAATCCTGTTTCTTGTCTTTTACAGTACAGTCTTCAAGGGAATGGTTTATTTTGATCATCACTGTTGTGTATTATTCCAAGAAACTAATCACTCAAAGAAAAGGACATAGAAACTCAAAAAGAAATTTCACAAAAGTTACATGAACTTTAATAATGCAAGAAGAATTATACTTCTTCCTCCAGGTTTTGGTGCCTAAGTGTATAAAAATAAAAGCTTTTCTTATCTCAGACTTTGGTTCGTATCTCTGAGGCATAAGCTGTGGTTTACAGTCGGTCTCTGAAGGATTTTATCTTACATCTGCGGTTGAGAAAAAACCTCAGAATTTAGTTGAACTAGTAGTGATAGAGAAAGTGATCATTCTCTATTAGGTCAAGATTGTCAGAGTATTCATTAAAGTCTCAGATGAGCAAAAATTTAAGCATATACATATGTGCACCACTATTCTTCAAAGCACTCACTGTGACATTTAGATATATGTCTGAAATTGAAAATCTTAAGCACTTTGTTGAATATGGGATACCTATTAAATTGATGGCTCTTTTGTCTGAAATGGTTTTCACCTCAAACATTCTAGTTTGTTATCCAACAATTTTGTGGGCCGTGAAATTACTAATGCAGCAATCTTTTATTCTCTGTAAAGACTCTTTCTTCCTTTATCAACTGCAAAATAAAAATACAGCCACACTTTAAAACCTCTGACTTATTCTTCTTTTTCACTGGGTTGGAATTTGTATTTTATTTCTATGTATCTCTCAGAGTTACTGAACTGATATGAAATACTGAAATGGAAGGAGATTATTAAATCCCTTCAGAATACAGGCTGCTTCCTCAATGCATAAATAAACAAATATAGCACAGCTCTCCAATGATATATTTCTGTTCTTTCTAACAAAAAATAAAGCCATCACTTAAAATGAATCATAAAGAATCTTTGTGATAACTTTTCCCCACATTTTTTTAAAATTCTACTTAAACAAGCGACCCAATTATTGTAAATTATTATAATTAATGAAAGCAGCTTCATCAGGTCCCTTATATTGTTAAGTAATATGTTAGCAAAGTCAACAGAGTGTGAAACTCCTGAAATTTGAAGTCCATGATCTGTAAAGATTTATGTGAGAAAATAATTTCTTCAAGGGTTTCTATAATTCTCTTGAAGTAGCAGTCATAGACTGCTGTCTTTAACCTTTATGTCCTTTCATGAATTGGTTTTGGTTATATTTTAAGGATATTGGCCCATAAAAAACTGGTATACCATGGTTCTCTGATATATCTCAGAAGTTTTTAGGTAGAATTCAAAGAACATAGGAAGCTTAGTAAGATATTTAAGACAAAGTACATCTGGCAGAAAGGTTATATGTCATCCATGTGTTTGCATACAGCGATATGTAAATATATAAGGTGAACAGAAATTCAATGTTAATGCAGGCTTTGCATGTGATGGGGAAAAATCAATGGAGTGGCACCTTTAAGCAGTCTAAAGTTGGCACAAGAACATTACTTTCAATAAGTCATATCTGAATAAAAGCCTTAGAAGAGAAGAATATCCAAAATCTGCTGCATGTATCTTCCTTTCCACCATATCCTCCTTTTCCCAATATGGCTTAATGACTACAACAACCATGTCCAGGTACTGCCCCTCTTCATTCTCTCATGTTTGGTATCAGGTAAAACATGACTGAGTTTCTCAGATCAAGGTATTTGTAGAACTGTAAAACATCATACATGCATAATATCTGCACCATCTGAAATTTTTTGAACTTATACCAAATTCATGAAACTGGATGAATTTTACTTAAAAGAAATGAAATTGTTTTCTTGAAATATTTTCTAAATTACGTATCTGTATCTTTAATTGCTTTGGGAACATGCATTTCTGTTTTCACATATTCACCCATCAGTATGATAATTTGTTCTGAATTTCAAGAAGTGTTTATTAGATCGGAAAAGTAGATTAGGAAAGGAGCATGCTTTTTCCTCTCCTGGAAGCAAGCAATCCCTCATGCTAAACATAAGGGCATAAGAAAGCCCTTCACAGTATATTCTGAAACACAACTACTGTCTGGGTGTTTCTCCTATCATTAATTTATTATTAACCATTACATTTCATGCTCTGATTACTCAGAATTAATATTAAATTCAGTGGAATATATTTATCCTTGCAATGGCTGTGTCTTGCTATCAGAAGGACAAAAATCTGTTAAAGAAACCTACTCCATCTGAGGTACAGTTTTATAAGATGTAATCATTCTTTAATTCAACCATCATAATGAATTAAGTTTATATTGAATCACACAATTTGAAATAAAACACCATTTTAAAGCAAAGTGTTTAAAATTGATGACAACTGTGATTGCTTAATAACTGCAAAGACCCAATTATGCTGACAAAACAATTACAATCAGGTACCAATCCTAATATCTGTACCAGATGCTCTTAAGTCATGATTTTCCTTTGGGAATGAAGTTAAGCTAGGTGAAAACTTGAAAACCAAAGACTAATCTCTTCTGATGATAGAGTTTTCTAGACACAAAATTTCTTTTAAAGAATATCGTTTCTCAAAATATAATAGATGTGAAAATTAATCATGAAAAGGTTACGACAAAACATAATCATGACAAAATAAAATAAGTAGAACAATCTGTAACACTAAGTTAAAAGTAGATGTGATAGATAGCATCTTTTTGGATGCTATAATTTTTTCATTTTTTCCCTAATTACCTCTATTAACTATGGGTTTGTTTTTTTTTTTAAAGTCTGGGGATAGTAGACAGAAATGAGTTGCGCAGAGACCACCTGCATTTTTGATGTGTTTCCCAGTGTGGGATGAGTACTTGGGTCTTACCTACAAAGCTATCCAATAGACTATTGTTGAATTCTATAGAAATTTTTAAATGGGTGATGTTTTGGGTGTGTTCACAATAAAGACTTTCTGAAATTGATCAGAGACCTTCAAATAGGACAAAAACCTCTGAAACTTCAGAGTTAGATCTGACTTTCTGTTCCTTCACATCACATCAAGAAAATAACCTCAAGTAATCAACCTTATGCTGGAAGATTAGACAATGATATTGCTTGCATTTTATGGAAGATGTTACAATTATTACTTCTTAATCACTGAGGCAGAAATCATATAACTCATGCACTTACCGGCTGACATTCTGTGAGTTTGTGGCTGGAAACAAATAATAAAGGTGGTTTTACTGACAGAGAGCATTACCAAGTTTAATTTGTAAATCTACCTATCTCCTTGACACTTATTGTGAATTCTTTTCTGACTTTTCCATTTTTCTTTATTCTCTTCATGGAAAAAAAAAAGCACCTACAATATGTTGTGAAGTAATTTCCCAACAGATCGAAATGTGATTTAGCCATTAAACCATCTTGTTTTTCTAGATATATTTCTTTTCACCTCCTCACTGACAGTCAAAAGCATTTGAAAACCTGTGTGAAATCCTGGAAAGAATCCAAGTAATTTCTTCATTCAGGCTGCTGGCCAATATTGTCCTTGAGTTCGGCAAACAAAAACAAAAAATGAAAGTTTGCTACATCAAATCTTCTTTTCTTAGGTCACATGACCTAAGAATCCTTAAAAAGAAAGGATGCTTTTGTGATAAGGAAATTGAGGGGTCAGATTTTTTCTTGCTCTGGTAGTGGCTTCTCTTATGGCACCAGTTAAATTCTTTAAGGTGAGATTAAAAAAAATAGTCAACTCATTAAAAAAAATGCTAGTTTAATTTCCTAGCAGAGAAACCCAGACATTTTCTCTAGCCCTCTTAAACACTTTAAGTACAGTAAGGACCTAGAATTAACTTAAATGTTGGAAGTTCAATGAGCAAATGAGCATTCCAGAAGTATTGCCACCTGACTTGTACCAGTTGGCTGTGTAATGAGATAATATAGAGTTAGACTGGAATAAAAGCATTCACTTTTCCATTTTCTGCAAGATTAGACCACTGTTGGTGTCACTGTATGGTTGGTAACACTGAAAAGCAAAACAGATGCAGAAAAGGGTGAGTGAAATGATTATCAAATGCAGAACCCCAGATTACACTGCTAGACACCCATCACAGGGAATATGAAAGTTCTTTCTGCTTATAGTGTAGTGATTCTGAAATTATTTGCTCTTGTTTTTGTTGCCCAATGAAACACTATATTTCACTTTATTAGGTATTAAGTAGTTTATTATTTGTTGAGAGCTTTTGCAAGTAAATGAATGGCTCGTATATCAGTTTTATACAACAAATATGTCTATAGGGCTCTCTGCACTAGGCAAAAACCATTACAGGCAGAAAGCACCAAGTAATGTTCCAGTATAAACTCTTTTGTTTAAGTCAATTCAAATAATTTTGTCGGTTAACTTTATGTAAGAAAGCTTTACTCTGGGTCAAGTACTACTTGACCAAGCCACTCTATACAAGGTTTTTTGTTGCCTGTTCTCCTACAGAGAGCAAAAACACCATAGTAAGCTCTCTAGTGTGTACTCTGGCTAACAACAGACTTGTCATCTTGTGCTTTAGTTATTCCTTATCAGGTTGTCTGTATGAGGTTCCTATCATATTGAATGGCATAATGTGGGCTCATAAAATCTTCCAGTCGAGTTTCAGCCAAAAGAAATACAGTCTCTACACTCCCAGGTTTCTTTACAGTGTGAACCCAGAATTCAGGGAGCTGAACAGCTAAGAATCCCATCAGTTATCAGGGTACTTCAGATGAAGAATGCTGCTTCTTGGTGTGCCAAACTGTTATTCAGTATGAAGACTGTTATTTGTTACTGTCACAAACTCACATGTACACATGCCTTCATATACCCTTCAAAGGCACAAGAACATATTTAAACCAGTTACACCTGTGAGCATCTGGAGAATTTCCAGATTCTCAAATTTTTTTCAGACCTTCCTAGCAGAGAAACCCAGAAATTTACTTTTTCTTTAAGAAAAGAGTTTTGCCTTTTATTCCTTGCCTGAGGGAACCTGTAATCAAATTCACACAAATATGGTTGATGAGGCAAAGAAAGAAAGAAAGACAGAAGAAGGTGATCTTCATGAAAGTTCTATGTGTTAAGTATGGATTTGAAATGAGTATTTACAGTTGCCTAAAAATTCTGTTTAAATGAAATTACCTTCACTATACAACTGCCACTAGGAAATGAAGATTGTTCCTTCCCAAATGTCCTGTTAATCTAAATACCTATTAGCTCAGTAGGGCAATTTTATAATCAAAATAGACAGATTTGTCCATTCAATAAGGATCCACTCCTGATCTACTGGTCTTGATATCACTGATATACAACTGTGGAATGAGAACTTGGTGAATGATGTAGTTTTTCCTACTGAAAATAGCAGAACTTAGTGAGTTGTATTATACCCTGAAGAGTATATGTCTCTTTGATGAGGAAGAGGTTTGGAGATTTAGATAAAAATTCAGATATCTGTAATATACACAGGCATCTAAAACTAGATTTAATAACCTCCCTTTAATAATATCTCAGATCAAGTTTTCACCATTTCATGCAGGGGCAAGAGTTCTAGCCAGAACTGTAAGAAGCATTCAGATAGGACAAAAAGTGCATATCCAAACTTAATTTCTGACATTTCATGCTATAAAGAGCCCTCAATCAGCTGCATTGTAACAAGGCTATGTATTCAAGTCAAACACCCCAACATCTGCTGTAGTTGCAGGTGCAGATCATCTAGATCTATAATTCTTCTCCTCTAGCAGTTGCTACAACTGAATAAACTCTTACACTTTTTTTGTAAATATCAGACAACTAGAAGAGGCAAAAAAGAATGAAATTACCTCAGAGCTGAAGGAAGTTCTGTCAGAGCCACTGAAGTTTGCCATTGATGATGGCACAGTAAGGTTAGAGGGATTTTTCCACAATTACCAGGCAGCAAGAACATTGTGATACATGCCTTGTCAGTAGGCATTAAGCAGTTGTTTGTGATATACACTGATCATGAGCACAAGAAGTTGAACTCTTCGCAAAACATGGAAGAAATGTTGTCTTTTTTCCATTTTATTAATTATCAGATAATAGAAAATGCTTTTTGGCCTTCTGATACCTCCCAACCCTCCTAGAGACATAGGAAGTACAGAGCAATGTATCCCTATTAGACTGCTCAGTGACTTGGGGAACGTTGTTCCATAAAAATCCTTTTATAAACAGACTCTCTCTCCCATGTCCGAGTTAGCTGAACTATGCTAACATTCCATGTACTGGCATCCCAAATCTCTTCCAATAGTTCAACAGTTTTCCTCTGCATTCTGGACAAAAAGGAGCTTCTGTAAGCCTCTTTATTCTTTTGCATGCTTGCCCTGTCCATGCTGTGTGTGGCTCAGGACACAGCTGAACCATTTCTTCTGGCATGCAGAGCAACCTTTCTAAGTTCTGCAACTCCCTGCTTCTTTAAGTAGCAAGCATGGGGTTGTCCTTGTGGGCAAGAAGAGAGGACTCCTCTCTTTTTCTAGGTAATGGAAAAAATGGATAAAAGATAAAACTGCAATAAAAAGGTATGGAAAAAAAAAAACCCAAAGAAGAGAAGTTATAATAATATAGAGCCTAAATTAGCTATAAAAATTTTACATGAGCAGTATCTGCCCTTCAGCCCTTTAAGAATGGAAAGCATAGGGTTTCCAGCATGAATTATTTTCAAACTGGAGTTTAAGATTACAGTATAACCTATCCTTGCATAAAATATATGTTTAAGTCTATGCTGGAATACTTCTGGTGAATAGGTTGTAGGGGAGAGATTGTACAAGTGCTTAAACAGGGAATGTAAGGCTTGCTGTGGGACTTTGAAGAGATAAATCATGACAATTATGTACTTATATAAGCAGACAGAAAATCTTAATTCTGGAACAAAATCAATGGAGCACAAACATCCTTTATATTGAAATCTTAACATGGAATAGGAAGAAAGAAGTTATTTCCCATCCAATTTACATCAAAGATTATGTTATGGAAGCTCATTGTACTTGATTCTAATTTTATTATATTGTCTGATAAAATTAGTACATAGTAATCTGCTCTTGATAAACCAGTAGCATTTTATTTTTACCAACACCATCAATGCAAATATCATGATGTTACAAAGGTTACGTGCTTATGCATGAATTTGTTATGTCATAGGCAGACTTGACATCTGAATAATAATCTGTTGACTTTAAATTTCTGAGAACCATACTCAAAGTTGGCTCAGGGAGAACCTGCCTGTGTATATAGGGGAATTTCTTGTGTTGCCAGTCCCATGACTATTACTGTTTACAATCATTTCAGCTGTCCTTGCATGAAAATATTCTTTAGAAAAATATTTTTTTCACCTTCCTAGATATTTCGGCTATAGCCTGCTGAAATCCTCTAACTAGTTTCAACATGACCTTGGTAAACACTTTTAAAAAGTCGGTTACAGAATGCTTAATATCAGCATTGTTGTAACAGGTGTACAGTAGATACCTCTTTTGAGCTCTATTTTTGGTTCAATCACTGAATTTTTGAGTCAAGATGAGCAAGCTCTACATTCTCTACTTGAATAAGTAGGATGTAGTGTACTCATTCCCCTTTCTCTTTTTTTTTTATGTATTAATTCCCATCTGTATCCCCTTTTTTACTGATATCTACTGCATACAAAGAGAAAATTATTGTGTTGTGGTTTAGCTTATGTTTTGTTTATTCTATTTTATTCTTTTCTGTGGTTTTGCTTCTTTCTCTTCTTTCTTCTTTCTAAGATATGGATGATTGCTGGGATAGATTATTCTCTTCAAAGTACCTTATGGAGGGCTATGTTTCATGTTTGTGTTGAAAAGCTTTGAAAGCATGGATGTTTTAGTTCCTGCTGCACAGTGCTATCACAGTAACATCCACTTTTCTGCTCCTCATGCTTCACTGCCAGCGAGGAGGCTGGGGGTCCACAAAAATTGGAAGGGGACACAGCCAGGACAACTGACCCCAGGTAACCAATACTAGGGGATTTCCCATACTATATGATGATGTGCACAGCAATAGAAACTGGGGTAAAAAGAAGGGAGGAGGAGATGTTCTAAGTGGCAGCATTTGTCTTTCCAAGTCACCATTATTATGTCTGAGGGAGTCCTGCATCCCTGGAGATGGCTGAACACCTGCCCATGGGAAGTGGTGAGTGGATTTCTTTTCTCACTCTCACAGCTTTTGCTTTACCTATTAAACTGGCCTTGGGAGTTTTCTCAGTTTTCATCCTTCATCTGATTCTTTTCCTCTCACACTGTGGGAAGGAGGGGATGAGTGACAGTGTGGCTGTGTGGGGTTCAGCTGCTGAAATTAAGCCACAACATCTAAGCACAAATTCAGATGTTATTTATCTACTTCTATGACAAAGTTGTAAAAAAATTTTTAACTTGGTATCTTCCAGTTCTGTGTGACCAAGAGCAAAAAGATCAGGAAACATTATGTATTGACAGTAATTCTACAGCTACAGTAAAGAATATTCAAATATTATGGTATCAGAATCACCAGACCTGTATATCTCTATAAATTTTTCTATATATTGTAAATTAATCAAAATTATAATATTTTCTGAAATCCACAGTAATTTTAAAATATCACTGAATATTATGCAAAATTATGAGATATGCCCTTACAATTTTTTCTGTTTTGTGACCTCCATGCTATGAGTTTTGTCTTTACTATTACAACAGTGCCAAACTTTCTCATCAAATTTTCATTCTAGACACCAGATTATTACAAAATCTTTCTCTGATTTTCAACTGATCTCACTAACCTACTAATTTCCTTAAAATTCTATTTAACAGTTTACTTCAAATTTTCCAAGCAAAAAAAGACAGTTATAGGAAATTGTCTGGATGCTTTCACTAATGTTTTTCTCTTCCATAGGGAGGGAGAGAGATTGTCACTGAAGTTTCAACCTCAGAGTTAGATTTTGCATGCCAATTTCACTTTTAAAACATGCATCAATTTTTTGTTTTTAAAGATCCCTATAGCTTAACAGGATTCATGCTGCTCCACATAGTTATGGTCAGTTATAAATTGTTGAAGAAACTTGAAAGCTTAATCTACCTGCCCATTTATTCTTGATTCCTACTTCTTTGCAGAGCTGCTGTAAATTCACAGGCTAAAAACCTAAAAGCAGTCTGTATTCAGTACCTCAGCAGCTTCCCAGCTCCTTGAAGCTAAAGATAATTGGTGTCCCAAATGAGCCAAAGAAGTCCTGTCTAGTTTGTTACTGAGCACTTAACCTAAGGCTGAATGTTCGGGCTGGATTTCCTATGTCAGGACCACAAGGGACATGATGAGAAGGTGGCTGTGGTGGAGAATGCAGTTTTTTGTTTTACAAGTAGTCCATTTAATGACTGAATCAGGTAACACAGTTCCAACAGACAGCATTTCCTGAAAGAGGAGGGAAATTGCAGTAGTGTTCATCAGGCAGCCCTCAAGAGTGGTGCTGTGCTGTGGCATTTTGCAATAGCATGCCCTCATCACATGAGTGTTTCTAGACAACTTGTGCTTTGTCCTGACATAATACCTGAAAGCCTTCAATATAAAATCAGCATGTTCCATTTTAACCTATTAATTACTTAGAATCTGCTTCTTTTAGTCTCATGACTCTGGGTTTTGTTTAATTATGGAAATCCAAGCAGAGCTTTCTCAAAATGCTAAGTTCTTAATTTGATTCCCAAATCCATTTAAAAGTCAATTAAAATATACATTCTGAAGTTCAGAAATTAGGTGTTGTTCCTGCAAGATGGTGAAAACTATGTCCTTGGTTCACCAAAACACCTAAGCTTGAATAACATAACACAACACAAAATATTAAGCATGAATATTAACTTTAAATATCTAGATAAATTAGATATGTATTTAGGTGATTTATTGGCTCATATGCATAATATTCAGATCTTGTAGAATCATGCTCCATACTACATAAATATATAAACACATACACACATAAGAACATATATTGTGCATTTAAAAATTCAGTGCTGCAATTTGATTTCAATGAACTGGTAAGACATCCTTGGTATAATTGCCCTGAGTGCAAAAATTGCTGTTCTGCATACACTGGTGTAGGTGTACTTATAGGAAAGTCCAGAAATGCTTGAAAGACTCTGCCAGCAGTTGTTCGCTTTTCATGCAATAACTCCAGCTAAATCTAAACAAAATGAATACTATACTTGAGAGCCTGAAGTCAATAAATTTTCCATTTCTGGGTGTAGGAAATGAAGTGAAATGACGTTTCTATCAAATCAAGACAATGTGTTGTATAAAGCTATCCTGAGAAACAAGTGAAACCAACTGTAAGAGTATGTACATTATGCTGGCATCATACCAGGCTGCAGTTTACATTTGGCAATGACACACTGAGGTTTTGTAAGTATATCAAACAGTACATTGCAATATTTTTCTAAACCATTGTAGCTATGTATGTTTTGTACCTCCTGCAATCCCAGCTTCACAGCCCAGATGCAATATTATTCAGATTTTAGAACGTCCCTTATGCCCTTCATCATTCTCTTTTGCTTACATGCTTTATTGGCAAACGTGATGCATTTAAGAAAAAAAAAAACAAGTAAAAGAAAGACATTCTCACATTCCAAGGAGTTTGAAATCAAATTTTATTCAACTAATTTTCTGTTTCCAACAGTCTTCTCTTTAGCATACGAAATCTTTCTATTTATGATTCATCATAATTAATTAAGTATCCATATTGAGTTATATTTTTAGAAATCTACACATTCATTTCAAACAAATGTGAACCCATCTGACATTTGACAGTGGTTTGATATTTCTCACTGGAATATTCCTATATTAAACATTTCTGGAGACAGCAGATGGGGATTTTATGTGAGATTTACATTATTTTCAGTTAACTAAATTATTTGTTGTCAAATTATCCAACAAATTTCATCTGCTGTCTTCTGAATTATTCATGACCCAGTCATAATTTTTGTAAACACTACATAATTTTTATAAAATAATTTGTACAAATAAATATTACTTTCTGATTATTGAACTAATTTTCCAAACCTACTTTCATCTTAGTCAAATGTCTGTCTCTGGAAAACAGGGAGAGAGCTAGTCCCTGAGAATGGCATCTGGTGATGGCAGAGTGTCACTTGTTGGAGGTTCCTCTGGTCCTGAGGCATGGCATAGGTAGTCTCAGAGCACAGGATGTCCTGCTAGGGGTTTAGGCAGAAAAAAAAGGCACCCCAGCATGAATCCATTTCAACACAGCAAAGCTCACTGCTCATTGGAAATGCCCTCTTTTAGAAATGCCTTGCTTTTCCACAGGGTGTAACCAGAGAAAGAGTTAGGCTTACATACAGGTCAGGAAGTAAGAACAAGAGTCATTTCACTCCCCACATAAAAGAAAGCTGAGAAGGATAAATTTTTGCACTCCAAAAATGGGGTGAATATAGATCCCTTCAGACTCTATGTCTAAAACGATGGTTTTAGTGTTCCATTTTTAGAGAGCCCTGAAAGAAAAGATTATTTTTACTTTCCGTAGTACTTAAAATACAGTTAGAAATCAAATTGAATTTTTGTTAAAAATAAGAATTTAGGGAGACAGAATAATGAAATGAAATTATGCCAGGAACCTTTCTAACACAACACTATCCTTCTACATGAGATAGCCCCTTAGGACTTAGTTAACAATCTGGAGAAATTACTAACTTGGTGCATGTTTCAGTGTATCTAAAAATGGAGTCGAACTTTTGCTTAAATACAAGGACTTCAATGCTGCTTCACATCTTCAGAAAAGGTGGTAAATTTAGTGCTTTTTAAAATTATTTTTAGAATTCATTTTTTGTTTAATTTAAAGAGCCCTTTAAGATGTTGTTTGATTAGTTTTGTTTGTTTGTTTGTTTGTTGGGGGAGTGGGGCTTTCTTTCAAATGCCACTATGGAGAGTTTTCCACTATAAAAAACTTCACTGATGGCAGACAAAAAAGCTGATAACTTAGTTTTATACATGGTTCTGCTTCCATTAATCTTAGTAGAATTTTTTCTCCAGCCCCAAACTCCACAGTAACAAGACCTCAAATATCAGACAGGTTTCAATTTAAGCTGATTTCTATGATATGATAAGATGTATCAATACTGATCTTAATTATGTCAGAGGCTACAAATATCTTTAATTTGATCCCTTATCATTGTACAGCAGGTTCATTTAATAGGAGAGTATCTCAAATTCATTAAATGATCTGACCAAAATTTTGAAAATCTAGTGAATCAGAGTTAAAAGCAACTGCTTAACACAGTATCTATTTTCTTCACTATCCCCAGGAAGAACTTTATGGAAACACCTTTCAGAATTTAGAGTTCCTATTATCAATTTACTGTTTTAACAGTATACTTAGGTTTTTTGAGTGTGACTGTGAATAAGACTAAACCTTGTACTTCTAAAGAGCTATTATTTGTAAATAGTGATTTCATTCTGAAATATGAAAAGAAAGATAAAGAGTTTATTTTATAACTTTTCAGACTACAAGAGTGGGAGAAGTTTTGAGGGAAAGTTCATTTTGTTTACAACATATTACATCCAGGCATAAGAGCTAAGATGACACCAATTATTTCTTTTTCTTTTTTTTTTTTCTTCACCTAAATATATAACAAGAAAAAATATAAATAAAAATCCATCTGAAACTGTTGCCTCAGAATGGAAAACCATATGGAGAAAGTTATTTAGTTTCTTTTAAGTGGGGATATATTAGAGCACAATCATCCTATAAAACTGTGTGTGTTGATATGTGCCAATGAGATTAGCTAGTTTTGAGCTTGGTCTCCTGTGGTTTGGAAACATTTCCAGGGCTGAAGAAGACTTATAGACACTTTTCATGCAAACAGGGAAGAGCAAATATATTTTGTTTGAGGTAAGGTGAATGAGGTCATGATACAGAGGGACTGGCTGTAGAGTAGCAAGAGGAGTACTGGACTGCTTCTTTTTTGACCCCACTCTTTCACGCAGTGTGACACTGAAATTCTCTTCTATGGACCTGTTTTCTTTGAAGCCCTTTGCCTGCCTGGAGTAGCAAGAATGAAAATAACCTAATTTAAAAATATAACTTATAGTTTACGTCACCGGAAAAAGAGGTAACTTGACGTCTCTATCCATAAATTAAGAGGGGAACCAAACTTAACTTCATATATTACATGCTCAGCTTATGACCTCTTAGTGTGATGAATTCTGGCTGAAAAGAGTGTTTTACTGAGGTCAGAGCTGTACACTTTGAAGACAGAATTTCCAAGTGGACAGGAGATTTAGTTCCCAGAAAAACAAGGTTTTCTGCTAAAGTTACAATCTAGATACACCTGGTTCAATTCTCCATGATTCAGCTTAGGGGCAGCCAAGATATACAGGCTCTGCAATGACCATTCACATGCATTCCTGATATGTGGGTCTTTGATCCTATCTGGTCTTTGGATTCCACTGTGACTATTAAATGAATTGGGGTTTTTCTTCCTCATAAGAGTGAGGAAGATAGGGACAATATTTGTGTGGAGCAAAAGACCTTGGAAGACAGAACGAGAGGACACAATCTTAAGCCATGCCAAGGGAAATATAGACTGGGTATTAGGAAAAAGTTTTTTATGGAGAGAGTGATAAAGTATTGGAATGATCTGCCCGGGGAGGTGGTGGAGTCACCATCCCTGGATGTGTTTAAGAAAAGGTTGGATGTGGCCCTCAGTGCCATGGTTTAGTTGAGGTGTTAGGGCATGGGCTGGATCATTTTGAAGGTCTCTTCCCACCCAGCGATTCTGTGATAACTCAATTAAAAAGGAGAAGTCAGACACGGTAAAAGTGAAATAGGGATCATACATGGAAGGGAAAAAAATACAGCAGAAACTAAGAGAAAGCTGATTGCTCTGAAAAATCTGCTGAATAAATAAAAATGGTGATATAGAATACATTACTAACCTGCATAATTGAGACTAAAATATTCACACAAATTAAAGCTCAATATGATACAGATATTCACATTCCCCAGTGGAGTTTTCAACACTCCTACCTAAGCCTGGAAAAAGAAATTCAGCTGAAATAATAATTATACAACAGGTTTTGGAATAAATAGATCATATTGAATGACCTCTCTTTCCCTGAGAAGGATCCCCTTGGGTAAGCATATAGTACTATAACCTTGGAAATGCTTACTTTATCTTTTCATGATTTCACTGACTGTCCAAAAGATATTGTGCAGTCCACTTGCACCTGCCAGCACAGCCCTGGGTGTGGCAAGGTAGACTGTCAGATGCCCTGTTCTGCACAGCTTCATAGAGCAAGGAAACAAGGTTTAACTTCCTCGAAATATTGTGGTGATCTTTTCCTTATTGACTGACTTTTGCCTCTTTTACCTTGTTGTTTCCAAGTATCCTACACTCCTCAGTGATCGGTGATGCTGAGATGGTTCTTCTTAGCTGACTTCCCTGCCTCAAAACTTTCAGAATTCTACCCTGGAACAGTTTCACAAGCTGAGTTCATTGCCACATAGAAAGAATGACATATATTGGAAAGCAGTTTGAATTAAAATCTGTTTTCATGTTTCCATTTAATTTAAGCAGCGGCTGGCATTATTTTTATATTTACAGTGTGAGAGAAAGACGTCAGAAAAAGAAAAATGGTTGCCATTCCTTCTTCTTAATTTGCTAGTTGAAATATTGTCAGTATTAACATTTTAATTCTCTTTCTCCAGCTTTCAAGAAAAAAGGTAAAAAAGAATTAAACTGTGCATAGGATTAGTTTCCTCTATTGACATGGTTATTACTGCCAATATCACAAGAAAAGCTTCTAATTAAAATGCTGGTAACAAAACCATAGGTTCTCTGTGCTGAGATGTATTTATTTGGCAGCTTTCATAGCATTCTTTATGGCTGCTGTTTTAGAGAAATGGCTGTAGCTTCCACTGGCATCTTTCAATTTCAACTTAACAAATAAAAAACTAGGAATACTGCTGAGGACAGCATGACTTCATCTAGTTACAGTCCTTGATCTGGTTGCCTTACTACAATTTAAAAATAACCTTGGCATTCAGAAAAAAATTTAAAATATGCAAACTCTGTTTGAATTCCTCTTATATATGTATATGCCTGCTTCTATTATTGCTTTCACGCCATCACCTCAAAAGAGCTAATCACATTGAAAGTGGATTACTCATTTAGTTGAAAGTATCTATATCATGGACTGCTGCACCTGGCATAAACCTCTCAGGTTCTCTTTGTAATTAGCAGAAAGTGAGAGATCCCCTTTGAATGCTTCTCATCTGCCCTGCTTTCAACAGAAACATTAAGAATGGAGTGCCTGAGTACACTGTGCAGTGGCAGAGAGGACAATGCAAAAAGTGTGGTGAGTCTTGTTATAGGTTATGGACTGACAAGTAACAGGGGAAAAAGTAGCTGAAACTACTGAAAAGCTGTCTCAGGTTATCCTCACGGGCTGATTTCATTGGCAGTCGTGCCCATACACCTCTCCCAGGACCTTCCGGGAGACTGGGATGGAGCAGTTATATGGGTATCCTACATCAAGCACCATCTGTAAAAAACCCCAAAGTTAATTTTAAAAACAAGAATTAGACATTTTGAAAGATCTAGCATCTGAAAGAAGTATTATTATGAAGATTCCTGAAATGGGTTCATGCATCAGTCAGACTCTCAGGGCCACTCTCAGGGCTGTGTGCTTGTGAGATGCCTGAAGAACAGCAAGAACCTCCTACAGGGAAAGAAGTGGTATCAGAAGCACTACAAAACACATGCAACATGATTGACTACTGATGACATTGAAACTGTGAGGTAGGTAAGGGTGCAGGTAAGAGGGGGAAAAGGAGTGGTACTGTATAGAGTACAGCTTGGGCACTGCAATTTTACCATACTTACAAAAGTGAAATGAAGTGATTGAAGAAATTAAGTTTTAATTGGGATTGCTTTATATTTTGCAACACGAAAGCAGTAATTTGGGATACGAAGATTAACTGAAATGCTTTTTTGTTGTATAACATGTATTTCAGTCATTGTCTATCTAAACAAACATTTCAGAATTATATGAATTTCCTATTAGGAGAAGATCAGCTATGCCAAGCTGCTTCTTGAAGTTTAAATCCAAACTCCACTTAGATCAGAGGATGTAATTTGGATCACTTTACAGTTTTTATAGTAGCTGAAAAGATTGAAAAGAAATCATCAAAGAGGATGCTAATTGCAAAAAAATTAGATGTCTGAATGGGTTAGAATTAGGTTGCAGAACTCTGGGAGAATATCTGCTCTGATACATCCTGCTGGGAAAATACTTTATTTCTGTGTATTAGAGAAACAATTTTTTGTATGTTTTCTTTATGATTAATAGTCTGAAATACAAAGGAACCCAACCATGGACTAAAGAATAAAAAAATTGATTCTTTCCAGTTGTTAAAGGTGTAGTTCAACCTAAGAATAAGTTATACAATAAGTTATGCAAGATCATGTGTATGTGAATTCTGGAATATATGTATCACCCATTTTACCACTTCTGGAAAGAATGAAAAAAAAATTTTCTTTTTTTCTTGAATAGCTCTATGAAGTAGGAAAGAGTTTTAAGTACAGTCTTGGTACTGTCATGCAAATAAGCACTTCAAATAATTCTTCTCAATTTATATTTCAAGCCAGAACTGCAGACTTAATTAATCTTCTCTTCATGGTAGATTTTTCTATAAAAACTTTCAATGTTTTTATAAGGAAGATTTTTTTTCTTTAATTTACTCTTTTATTAAATTTTCATAGACATCTAAGTGAACATTATACTAAATTAAATGAATGAATGCAAAGGAAGCTTAAACAAAACCAGAAAACTCTTTCCGGGCAATTTTAGAGAAAAACACATGTATATCGAACAAGATTTCAGTAAATGTCAAAAACAAGAAAATAATGCCTTAAAAGTGTGGACATCAAATAATCATCTTCAACCTTTCAGATTTCTTTCCAAAATTTGGGGAAAACTTTATGTAACAAACTTCAAGTAGCATTTAAATGTATTTAGAATCCTAAGACATTTATTAATAACACCATGTACATTTTAGACCACATATAAAGGTCTATTAAAAATCTACAGACTATGATGGCAACAGGTAACATTTAGACTGACAATCTATTTATCTCTTTTTTCAAATGTGACCAAAAATTGAAGATATTCTTAGTAAGTTGTAACATCAGCCACAGGAGGCTCTTCTTTTCTTAGTTCACATTTGCAACAGACAGATGTTTGATTTTCTTATGACAATCTTATGAACTGAAATTCTTCCTCAGTACCTCTGATATTAATTTCACAATTTCACTGAACAGTGAGCACTATGTATTTCTCATAATCCAATCTCCTCTTTAAAATATTTACACAGAACTGTATTCATTTACAGAGTTTCCATAAACTGTGTTCAGAACTGTTGCTTGGGGTAAACATGAACTTTAAATATTGCCCATGAGTCTATCTTAACCTCTCATTAGTTTCAGTGAGTTTTGCTCCATATTTTTTAAAAATTGTTTTTAATATTACACAGGTCTGAAAAAAATAAAGAAAATAAATTGAAAAAAGGCAAATTTCTATTCATATGTAGCTCTGCAGAAAGAGAAATCAGACTGTATTCCTAGTAGCTCAAAAGGAACTTTTTATGTGTTCATAACGTAAACATTATGCTGAAATACTTTTTTATCAAACTTTAGGTATTAATTGCAAGTGCTGGCTGATTTATACTATTTTTTCCTTTAAAAACATTGACTTTTAATCATTGGTCTTTAAAGAAATAGGAAAACAAACATGCCTTTCAAAGGGAGAGAAAATAAAAAAGTATTACTAATTACGTAAACTTTGTGGAAAGACATAAGAAAGGATTGGAGAAACATCTATTTGTTTTATCAACCTTGAATGTCTCTAGTTTTATGACAATCTCCTCTAAGTCTATTCTTCATGGAAATCTTATTTTTGTCATACACAGAGGTGAGGTAGGAAGAGAAATTTGAAATGATCCTTTATATTTGAGAAATAAATTCCCAAATATATCTCCAAAAGACATAATTTCTTGCACATCTTCATAGCTGGGATGGCAGAATGTTCCTTTATGTTTTCAGCTACCAGGACAAGAAGGTCAGAATCCAACCAGGTACTAATACATCTCTCTATCTGTATGCGTTTATTTATCATCACTTTATAATTAGACTACAAATAATTTGGAGACAGGTAATAAATTTTCTTGTGCTAGCTTAATGACTGTTTCAATGGTATTCTTGTCTCTAAGTTGCGGTATTCTATTTAAAAAAATCGAAAATCAACAAATCAGAACAATAGAAAGGGATGTTTATTAATGATGTTAATTAAAAAAGGAATTTTGCGACAGTGTTGTGTTGCTACATCACACCATGGCTTCCAGCTCCCTCTACTTGTGATTTTTTATTCTCTGGAGCACTGGAGACTCAGTCACAGTATCAAACAATCTAAAGCACTCTACTTTTCATGGTTTGAAGAATGAGGTTGTGGTTTTGTGAGACCCCTGAAAAAGATATAATTATATTTCCATATATTTTCCAGGATACAATAAGAAGGGTGGCTGCTTTCACCTCCACATCCTCTGAGCTCTGCCCATGGTGATTTTTGTCCTGTTTGCTATTCTGCAAAGATTACCATTTAAGTACAGAGCTGAATGAAAAGCACTTCTGCATATGCAGCTGTGATTAGTAAAAAAGATCTAGGCATTTATTTCTTACCAAATGTGGAAGTGTCTACACTGAGAAAACACCTGAATTCTCATGCAGTATTCCTTTGCACCCCCAAAGGCTTTCTGGATACCAAATTCTTAGGCATCACAAATCTGCACAAATTGGGAAACAGGAAAGACTGGCATTTTTGACTTAACCTTATGTCCTATACATTTTTATTGTGTTATTGTGCATTTATATGTAAAGGTGAGGCACTGAAGGATGGGATAGGCAACTATTTTAAATACATTTCAGTAAATCAGTATAACACTAAATTTTTCTTTGCTTATTGTTTTTTTCCTAAATCTCTTAGGGAAAATTGTTTTATCAGGAGACTAACCAAAGTAAAAGAAATTAAATACACTATTTCAAGAAAATTAGTTTAAGTTCTCATATATCCCTTTGGAGACTATTGAGCTGTAATAATTTATGAAAAACTCTGTCCATATATATATGCCACACCCTAGATATGATGACATAGTTAAAAAATAATATGATATGCTTGATTACAGAGGCTTGCCCTTTGTATGTGTTACAATTATGGATCTGGTTTGACCATTACACAGCAAATACTATCATCTGGAAACTTGGAATTCAAAGGTTATTTTTCTCATAAAATGGAACCAGTATGATTCATAAAAACCTGATGTTGACCTTCAATTTACCATTGTATCTAATTTTAATACTGTATTATAAAAGATGGGGTGTCCCTTTCTTTGACTTGGTTTCATTTTGATTTTACTGAACATTTTAATCACTTACCATAGAAAGAGGCATTTCAAAATAACCCATCCTTGAGGTTATGATGCAGAAACTTGAACAGATTTATTACTAACGTAACTTGAACAGATAGATTATTAATGTTAAACATATTTGCATATATTAACTTTTATCATAAAAAAGCAAAATCTTTTATGATTGCCTATGGAGCTCCTGACTTGTTAGATAACTCCTCCACATTTCTTTTTTCTCTTTATTGTTGCTCTTGTTGTTTTTCTCCTTCTTCTTATTCATCTTCCCAGTATACCAAAGTTGCATTCCTCCTGGGTTGATAGTGCCTGAAGGATGACGCTATAAAAAAGTACATTAACATGAATTAATTTTGTATTTTAGATCATGCCTTCAGGCTATGAGGATGTGCTGTAGATAAAATTATTTCCTTCACACTTCTGCACAGCTGTCCATTCTGTAGCTCTGGATTACGTCTGTGTGCTCAGATTACCTCTGCTCTGACAAGCAGATGTGGTGGACATTGTACGTGTACCTCTACTCAATTCTCCAGGCAGACACTAAGTTCTGTACATTTCCCCTCTACATACATGTTACAGGAACTACATGCTCCCCGGGATGTGGTAAAGACCAGCAACTATTGCTGGCACTAAATACACTGGCAGGTAATCTGGGAATGCCTAGATTCAAATATTGCCTGATCATAATTTTCCTCCTTTTCCCATCCTTATTTTCAAGAGTAAATACTTGCCTGAAGTCTGACTTCCTTTGTACCACTCCTCTGCTTTCTTTTCTTTGTTCACTTCTTAAATGAGGAGCCAGTGTAAGCAGACCTTCTCTTCTCACTATTTAACAATGGGAATAGAAAAACAAGGAAAGCATCCATAATCAAAGGACTAAGCCAGAAAACTATTCCTTACACCACGTCTGGTTTGAGAGGTAATAACGAGCTTTGGGATGATCAGCTTGGTTTCTCATTTCTACATGCGCTCTTGCCTGTAGATTGTAAATAAGCATGAAATCATATATTCAAGTGGGAATTTTGTGGAAATGAGAACTATCATATACTCCATTTAATCCTCATTTTAATGCGACGTACAATTGTGTTGACGTTAGAACATTATATTTGCTGCATGGAGAAATGATTGATAGTTAGGTCATGCTAAACTTGCCTCCCTACCTAAAATAATTATAATAAAAGGATATAAAAACAGAGGAATTCACTAGTTAATATCTACATTTATTTATTTTGAGTACTATAAGAGTTTCACACAAGTACTTTCAAAGAAAAAATATTTTGGAATGTCAAAGTGTTAAATATAAATCTACATGAGAAAACTTTTACATTTTTAGGATGCGAACTTGAAATTCAATTCAATTCAAAAAGCTGAACAAAATAAAAAAAAATCCCAGTGCTTAAAAGTGCCTGTTGGATTGAAAGAATGATGTGCTTTAACCCAACTTTGACTCCTGTTTCATATTGTTGAATGGCAACTCCCTAGGAGAGAAGAGTTTAGAACTGAAGTGCTGACTTAAACTTCATTACATCTCTGCTATAACAGAAAGACAGTCTCATTTAGTAAGTTTGACAGTATTATTTCACTATGTTTTGAAACCTTTTTCTCTTGACATGTACTTTCCCTAGCTGAAAAGATGTGTTAAGACTGATGAACAGCTGTGTATTTTTTTAAACATGTACAAGGTGTCTGTTGCTTAATATTTGTCAGTCTTCCATCATTATCTGTGAACAAATGTTCCTAATTAACTAGAGCAGGAGGTGCTGGGGCAATACAAGGGTGAGCTTATCTGGGGTGCTGTCAGCTTAAATTGTTACAAAGCCAAATATCTGACGTATTTAAGGTGTGAAATTTTATATTCTCTCATGATATCTTCTGATGGTCATCCTTTATGGCCTGACCTCAGAGATTTCTGTAACTAAACGTACAGGAATACTGCAATGGCTCCATAGACATGGTCATTGTCTGTGTTTTTTGTGCTGGAAATTCGTGTGGTAATAAATAAACCTTTGTGGTGTACTGTGCTTCTTGTAAATTTATTCTTTTCCAGGTCAGCTGTAATTTAAATAATCATCCATTTCATTGGTTTTTTTGGATAAAACTGCTAGGTATAATCTCGTAATTCACAGGTTCCAGCCAGGATGGGGGATGGCCAGCACCTGGAGGATATTCTATAGTTCCTCATATGCTTTTCCAAGGACAGGGGGAAGGGCTCTCTCCCAGTCAGTGAGCAAGGTGGAGGGAGCCGTCAGCAAAGAGCAGTTCCCTCTGCCACTGACATGGTTACTGTTACTGTTGGCTTTCTTATCCCACTCCTTTTTCCAGTGAATAATTCTTCTCTCCACCTGTGATATTTACCTTTTGTGCCTCCAGGTCTCCTCTGCAGTGGGACAGGGAGGGGAAAGGGGGAGTGGGAGAGCAGTGCATGATTTGGAGTGCTTCTATGGGAACACTGAATTGGGGAATGGCATTCCTAAACCGCGACAAGAGGCTTTTAAGCAAGGCAAAAGTACTGCTTCCAAAAGGTATTAAAAAGGCAACTAAAAAAAACAAGCTCACTGTAGGCAGACTTGTGTTGGCAGCATTAGGATCTGAAAGTGTGTGTGAAAATAGTGTATGGGGGAGGCAGTGAAATTAAAAAGACCAAAAAGAAATCATGGTTTTTAATCTTACAGTAAGGAAAGAAATACAGCAAGACGTGTCCTTAAAAAAAAAAAAAATTATGGCCAGACCTTGATTTTTTTTTTTAATTTAACCCCTTTTTCCTCAGTTTGCAGCATGTTGATATTTGATGTTGTATAAAACTTGTCTCAGTGCAAAAGAATAATAGTAAAAAAGCATACATAATGCCAAAACTATATTATAGGTAAACTGTTTCCATTGTTAAGCAGACCTGTTTATTCAGATCTGCACATATTAATACCTTAATGTAAACAAGTGTTAGTCACATATAATGGATTTATTTTTTCAAAATTTGGAAATATTTTTGTTATGACTAAAATAAAGCTCACTTCATTTGTTATACCTCTCCAATCAAGGTGCAGTCCATATTTTCCAAGCTTGAATGTTATAATTTTAAACAACTGACTACTTATTTACTGAATTTTCTTCAACCTTTCTACCTCTCATGCTCAATTTTACTTATGAATTGATTGTATTGTATAGCTCTCAAATAAAATATTTTAATTTTCTTCCAATTTGGGGATTTTTTTACTCGTTTCCCAAGTCTATATTTATTAATATAGAAAAGTGGAAAATTATGATCCCTTCCAACAATAACTTTTCTTGGATTTTGTGATTTATTCTCTTGGAGGTGATCTTAACACATTTGACTAATAATAGAATTTAATCTATTATTTTGACAGTAGCCCTTATAAAAACCAAATTAAATAGTCATCCTTTTCCTAAATGAGATAATCTTAATGACGTAATCTTAATTATATGTCTTGCTTTTATAGATCATATTATTGAGGATTATATAAGAGAAAGAATGGTTGAAGAAGACTTGAATGATCTTTGACCCTAGAAAAGGTATTTAAGAGTAAAATCAACCAGTATCCTCTACAGTAAAAATTTGAAGATGTCCTGATTTCAGCCAAAACTATTTTTATATTCACAATATCTATTTTTAGCATATCTAATATTGGAATCCTGATATCAGACAAGGGTAAGTTATGATAACTGTGTTGTAAACTACATCTGTTCCTTTTCATCATTGCCTCTGATGAGGCAATATTTCTGAGAAATATTTTCATGTTGATTCCCACCCTTTATGAGAGCTTCACACATCTTTGCAAAGTCAGTTAAATCTTATCTTTTCAAACATTCTACAAAGCTAAACATTTATGTTCTACCCTGTGTTGCCTATGACCCCTGCTTTTATTGACAGTCACATACTGCCAACGTGACTACAGCAGGAGTTTTAATATTATTCTGTTGCAGTCTTGTTACTCTCTTGTCCTTGGCCCAATCCACTCATCTACTTGGTTTCTGGAGTGTTTCCCAAACTGACCTTCTAAGCTATTTCAAGGTCTTCAAAATACTTTGAGGATGCAAATGATAATGCTAATAAATAACTTCTTTATGAGCTATTGAGGCAGATATTTTCTTCAAATAAAAGTACTTATTAAAGTAAAAATGTAATTACTTCAATTCCCTAACTTAGATTAACTCGAGAACTATATTTTTTCTCAAGTAAATAATGTTTTAGGATATCTGTCTTAAAAAGAAATTTACTTTTCTATGGAACTTGTTTAAAAAACAAATGTATCAGAATTTTTTCATTCTCTGTCATCAGATTTTTGATATTTACATTAACCTTTAGTTATAGAAATATCTAATATATATACTTATAAAAAATATAATTTAGCTCAAATTTTGGGTGGTTTTTCCCTCTTCCTCCACCCTTTCAAAGGAAGGTGACTCTAGGTAGTCCAAGTGTACATCTGCAAGACCTATAAATCTCTTGACAATATCAAAGAAATTTGATGAAAATTTGGACGTATCAGAGATTATTTGGTTTTTACAGCCTTTTGGAAAATCAGTACTGAGGAAAAGTAAATGAAAGGCTGAATTCAGTCTTCAGGAATTCTGCTTGGCAGTGTTTGGAGAGGCAATCAGCAACTGACTTTGGACAGTGCACACATCACTCCAAATATCTGCAGCATACAGTGTTTGCTATCTGTAGTCAAGTCCTTGGGGGGGTTGTAGCATTCACTGGGATTAGAGATTATAACTACTCTGATGTGGAGCTTTTCAAAACAGTTTGAATGTTTTCAAGAATCTCAGTATACTTTTCTGCCCCAAGCTTGCAACCTCACTCAAAATCATAATGCTTGCAATTAAAAATGAATAAAAAAATGCTTCCACAAAGCCACCCAGCTACCAATCTGCTAGCAAAATCTATGAGCTCCAAGCACGACAGGAAAGGCTGTTGAAACTATTAAGGCAAAGACAAGAAGAAAAACATTGCTTCATAGCATGGGGCATAGGAAAACTGAGGGAATGAGTAAGAAGACAAATGATGAATACTGTGTGTCAAAGAATATTATGATAAGATAGATTTTTTTTAATTTGTATATATATACATTCTAATTTATTGTTTTGTAGCTCAAAAGCCATCTTAATGCTACACTGAGTGAAAATATTTGTTTAACACCACAGAAAATGGGAATATCAGAAACAAGAAGATGATTTTTCAGGGTATGAAATGAATGTATAATATACAATATACTGCCATTCTAGATATAGTGATGGATTGATTCAATTTGTTGAACTAGAAATACATGAGTCATCACACACAATGCAAAATGTCTTTGAAAATCCCCTAGGAGTTTGTGAACTGCTACAGACTACACCTCAGGGAAATGACTGATGAATCTGTAAGTAAAAAATGAGTTATTGTTTTAGATCCTATGAGGACACAACACTAGGATTCCAAAACCCATATTTTCAAAGTTCAGGTCCTGTATTTCTGTTCATTATTAGTTTAACTTGAGAGAGGCAAAATAAAAAAAGCTCAGTGAAATTGTCCACAGTTGTCCACTCATTTGTGTGTGGTAGATTAAATATGTTTATTCAGTTCTTTCTTCTGTTTTCTTTTTACAGTAAAATATAATCAAGAACCTTTGTTAGGAACAAGTATTCCTAAAATTTTAAATGAAGTAAAGCTTAAATTTGATAATATCCTAGAATTCTAATGAAGTTGATGAAATTATACTGAGTTTGAATGAATGACCTGGGTGTTCACTTCTCTTTCTTTCCTTATTCTAATATTGTCTTGAAATCACCTTTAAACCAGTTCACATTTTGCCTACGCTAGAGTTGTATAGCTTTTTTCAGCTTCAACTGAAGCTTCCCTGAAGTATTAAATCTTCAGTTTTCCTTTTAGATGAATATTTTAACAACACATATTTTCCAATGCATTAGCTGGAAATCCAAGACACCATGTCATTACTTTCAATTTACAAAAAAAACCCCAACTATTTTAGCAATTTCTTAGGTAATAACATAGTGCAAACTTTTCATTATATACTTTGCAAAGTGCTTTTAAAATTTATCAGAAAAAGTCTCCCTGAATAAAACACAAAGAAAATAACACATCAATAATAAAATAACAATGGATCCTGTCAGTTGGTTTTACATAAACAATGAACCTCAGAAGAGGAATACAGTATTGTGGAGTACATACATTTTGCAGAAAGCACACACTGTGTAATGTTACCTGACAGTGTAAAGAGATTTACAATGAAAAATATGACTAGGAATGTGTAAGCTAATCCACTGAGAATATACTGAATGCAAAACTACATAAAAATGCTATTAAGACATAAAGAAGTCTGCCACTCTGACTTAGCATGAGATAGCTGTACCTAAATATTGCTTCTGTTTTCCAAATATGTTGCTCAATATCAGCTGTATTGAGGACTAAATTAAAAATTCTCATCCTGGGTTTGTCAATGGTTTCCTCATTTAGACTTGGACTATGTGTAAAAACAAACCTGTAAAGTTTAGGAAAAATGGAACTTGATGTACATAGTCCATGATTTGGTCTTATTACAAGGCAGAAACCAAAATATTTCAGGATTTGAACAAATATTTGCCTTACTGTGATAGAGGATAGAACCTACCCACACTGCCTCTTAATTTCAATTATTCAAAACTCTAGAAGGTATAGAACTACAGACACATTTGTACACAAACTCCTGTAATGTCAACATTCCTTCTATAGGCAATATTTTAATACTACCTAGTGTATGGGTCAATGACATTTGTTTCCCAACTAATGTTATCAACTAATAAAAATATTTTTATGCAAACATTTGAATGTTGTTCCTATGGATTCAGTTTTTGCTCTTTTGTAGTTTTCCACTATAATTATTACAATTTTCCATTAAAACAAATTCTTTTAATGATTAGTATGATTTTAATTTCTAGCAGTATCTTTTAAAATTATGTTGAGTTTCCTTTGCTATTCCTATTTGTTCCTCAGATTTTTTATTCCCTTTTATATTTTTTAAAATGTTATATAGATAGTAAAAATCACATCAGCAGAGAACCTGAATGTTCCAAGTCATTCAATTATACAAGTGCTTCATTTTTCACCTTGTATGTGAATCAGAGATTCCTTAAGGACCTCTACAAAGAATCTTTGCACTTAAAGTACTTGTCGTACATTGTGAATTTTATGAACATTCTAGAGTGGTTTTGGTGACTTTAAATGGTTTGTTTTGAATTACATCTAAGTTATTTTCATATTTTATAGATGCTCTCAGACTGTCTCTGTAATATCCTGGAGATTTGTTATCCAGGTTTGTGTTACTTTGAATTGAATCTTTTGGTTTTAGCAAACAATTTTGTCTTCCAACTTAAGAAAAAAAGACCTGACAAGTATGCACATCCGTCTTTACTTCTTGGAAGACTTTATTACTTTATATTACTTAATAATTCCATTGCATCTCCGGGAATCTGCAGAAAGAACTAGAAATGCCCCAAATTATTTCCAGTCCTTTTCCCTTCCTTCCCTGGATCAAATGAGTCAGCAAAACAACAACTTTCAAGAGAATTGTTGGTTTGCGATTCAACAAAATAGATTTCTACTTTTGACCATAATTTAACATAATGTCAGATACCCTGAAGAAAGAATGGAAACAACATGGCATGAGCTACCCACATGACAGACCTCTTCTGAATGAGTCACAGAAACATCAGCTGTGATTGACTGTTGCTGGTCAATGCCCCAGGAAGGCCTGATCATAGCAAGAATTAATAGAAATTAGATCCTGGTAAGAAGAGAAAAAAATTTTACCTCATGTTCATAGTTCTGATTGTTGAAAATGCATGCCACTGGATCCAAGCAGTACACTTTCCTAGATAATTTTCACTCTTTCATGGACCCTGCAGCTCCCATGGAAGTGTGAAATTCCCTCACATTGTAGATAGAGGAACACAATAATGACCTGATTTTATTCATGTGCTTTTCAATTACTGTTTGTATACCTGTAACATAGACCAGTTTCCACATATAGATAATGGTCTATTTGGTGAGGCATTTCTATATATCAGTACTGATACTTTTCCATATATAAGTTTGTATCTTACTTTTTAAAGAATACACACACAATCTTGGAGACATAGGACAAGATAAATCCTGTTTCTAAAAGGTACCGCAAACACTGAAAGTAAAATCTTTTCCAAAGAGCAGCTGAAAACCTATTTTTCATTAACCTCTAGAGTGAACTTTCGTCATACGTTATAAGCCAGTTGGCGTTACACAGGAATTATCTGACCAAAATGCTTTGACATTCTTTCTTAATGTCATTGTGGTGGCATGCCTTTGATCTACCGTATTCCAAATTGATCTAAAATTGTTTATAGAAGTGATTAATCTGCACACAACTATCACAATCTATACATAATCTAGCCAATTTAAATCCACTGGCTGTATTACCATAACGAGAATAAATAATTTGAATTCATATTCTGCAGCATTTCCATTGTAGAAATATTTTTACTTAACCCTCTAATAAAAATCACAAACCAAACATAACTGAAGTAAGGTAAAAAAGAACAAAAATATGGGATTTAAGTGAACCTTAAAGAAGAAAGAAAGTACTAGAACTTTGCAGCTGTGATGAGGAAAAACAGATGATAAAGTCTTGTGGCAGCTGTGCACTTCAGATAATATACTACAGAGATGGATGAATTAGCTCAGAATCATCGGTCTAGAGAGAAAAATATGTGCTCACCCTAGGGACATTTATGTCATAAACTTTCATAAAACAGGAAGGAGTCTAGACAGGTAGTTATATGAAAGGGTCCATATTCAGAAAATTTACATGAAATTTATTATTAGAAAACAAAGGCATCTGTTACTTCTCATGTAGATCTGGTTCATATCACATTATTAGCAATAATAATGCTGTATATGTTGTCCATACAAAGTGTCATCCTTTTGGTATACATAGAATTTTGAGGCTGTCCCATTATCACCAGGAAATTCACATCATCCGGTGCTGTATAAAATGCAAAAGTCTACACAAGTAGCTAATCTTTTTCTATGTATGCATGTTCAAAGCTACAGAGATAACACATGGCTCGCAGTTCTTAAGACTCTAGGAAAAAAAGATTTATTAAATCTCCCATGTGGTAAAACTAATCAAATAAAAGCAGGGAATACTGAGGCTGCCATCTTAATTTTCTGGAAAGATCCCACTTTCAAAAGTTGCACGAGATTTATTCCTCATGGGAAGTCCTTGAAATTATTGTATATTTGATCTGTTGATTGATCAGTCAAGGAATAAACACACCCCATAGGCAAATGAAGTTGATCTACTATGACATTTCTTCCAAGGGGTTCTCAAAGCATGACTTCAGTGGATCAAACTGAAGGCAACCTGTCATGGATTGACTGCATGGATTAACTGCAGCTGCTATGGATTAACTGCAGCTGGAGCTGGTGAGTATTAGGATGATGTAGCTGTTTTTCAAAACTGCTGCCTCATGGAAGCACACCTTGTCATAAGGTTAGGTTGACAGAGTACTTCTTTCAGTCTTAGGGTGAACTGTCCAATTTGATAGCAGACTGCAAGGAAGGGGGTAGACTAGGCTATATTAATGGGTCTTGATTTTGGATATCACTTTTAGTCCTAAGCTTGTGCCTTTCCTGTTTCTGGTTGGACATTTGGATTTGTTCCTACTTCTCATGCTAACTGAGGAAACTTAAGGTGTATCTTATTTTGGTGCAGGTTTCAAACCCCTTCTTTTGCTAAATGCAATTATTTTTGCATTAAAAATGAAATAATTTATTGAGCATTAGGTCTCTATTATCTCTTGCTTAAGTCACTTTCATAATGAAGTATTTGACTTCAGTTTTATTAGTCATACTCTTGTACCACCCTATGCCTCCCACTGCCCCTTAAATACACTCTCCCAGAAAAACCTTGTCACAGACGATTTTACAGATCAGCTAAATTCAATAGTGACTGGAATGTTTTCACATTATGAAAAAAGCATTTCTGAAAAAGGAGTTCTACCTTTGACACCAGGTTCAATGGAAAGAAAGGAAATCCTGAAAAGCTTCCTCAGGAGCTTTTTTCCGTTCTCAGCTGTGCTATACCAAAGCTTTTGCAAGTTAATCTTGCATCAGAGTTTTTCAATGCTTTTATTTGATATTGTAGGTAACATTACCAAAATAAAATTTTCTTCCAATATGTAATAGATATGCTTAATCCCAGATTATTCTGTCTCATGGCTGGGTCAATTATTTAATATTGTACATTTAACTTTTTATTCTATCCAGAATATATATAGTTTTATATGGTATTTAAAATTGTAAAAATAAGTAGATATTCTATTTTTGCAACAGAATCAGAAAATAGATGTGGAAACCTCTGAAATTCTCAGTCAAGTACAGTTAAGTGACTAGACTAAGAAATAACTTCAAGATAACAGTTCTGTTTGGAAGCAATAAGACCATAAATGCCATGTCAAACACTTCAAATTTGCCAGCTCAAGGAAGACAGCCTCTGTTGCCTGTAAGGTTGAAATTTTATTTCAAATATAAAAAAAACTTAAAATGTTAGAGCTGGAAAATCTTGGAGGAAAATTTTAGCCCTTCTGTAAATAGGGGCATTTAATTTGCCCATTATTTTTATCAACATTGGTGATAGAAATGAGACCTAAATTTAATAATCTCCATTTAATTTATCTTCCCACTAAAAATATAAATATACAAATTCTAGTGCGGCCATTAGGCAGTTGAGAACTGAAATGTTAATGACAGCATGAGGTAATTTACTGTGACCTAATCTGTATTACAGCTGTATCTGTTACTTTTTCCAGTCATCAATATCTGGTGGTTTGCATAACTGTCAAAAAGCTGCATAGCTCTAAACATTTTACAGACTTTACCAGAAATGTATGATTCAGGTTGTCAAGGCCATTTAGAGTTTAATATGTGGAGTTTATTGGGAACAATTTCTTCCCCTACTGACTTAGCAAAAGAAAACCAATACATAAATTATGTTTGAAATTTTACATTCTGTTGTAGTGCGTTTTTATATTTTGTAATATTTTGAAGTAGTTTTGTTTTGTATTCCCATATTTTTCCCAAATGGTTTATCCCAGACTGTACTCCCCTCCCTTTACCTGTGTTATCCCTCTCCCGGGATGAGATCATCCCCAAACCCCCACCCTGGCTCTCTGTCAATCACTCAGCATCCCATCCCCTCCATCCAGAAGTTTCGGTCCAAGTCGTCGAGTGATCAGCCAGAGGCCAGGGGTCAGCCCCCCAAGCCTTGCCCCATACGCTGTCCTAAATGTCTGTCCCCCAGTACCCATCCCTTAGAGTTACTTACTGGTTGGTAAAATGTTATCTACTTTTGGTTTCCACCTCCCTTTAAATGTGACCTTGGCACATCTCCTGGGGCTCTCGGCAGGAGGCCCCTGAGGTGCAGGAGCTCCTTTGGGATCCTAATAAAACCTTGGATTAACCCCTGCTAAGAGTCGGCCCTTTCTCTTCTACTGATGTCTCTGGTGTCTCTTGTGCTGCACAGGCGCCCAGCCCAGGTGCCCTCAGTACCCTCGGGGCACACACAGACAGTGTCTCCCTGCCAGCCCAGGTGCCCTCAGCACCCTCGGGGCACACACAGAGAGTGTCTCCCTGCCAGCCCAGGTGCCCTCAGTACCCTCGGGGCACACACAGACAGTGTCTCCCTGCTGTCAGCCCAGGTGCCCTCAGTACCCTCGGGGCACACACAGACAGTGTCTCCCTGTCAGCCCAGGTGCCCTCAGCACCCTCGGGGCACACACAGACAGTGTCTCCCTGCTGTCAGCCCAGGTGCCCTCAGCACCCTCGGGGCACACACAGACAGTGTCTCCCTGCCAGCCCAGGTGCCCTCAGTACCCTCGGGGCACACACAGACAGTGTCTCCCTGCCAGCCCAGGTGCCCTCAGCACCCTCGGGGCACACACAGACAGTGTCTCCCTGCCAGCCCAGGTGCCCTCAGCACCCTCGGGGCACACACAGACAGTGTCTCCCTGCTGTCAGCCCAGGTGCCCTCAGTACCCTCAGGGCACACACAGACAGTGTCTCCCTGCTGTCAGCCCAGGTGCCCTCAGCACCCTCGGGGCACACACAGACAGTGTCTCCCTGCCAGCCCAGGTGCCCTCAGTACCCTCGGGGCACACACAGACAGTGTCTCCCCGCTGTCGGCCGTGTTGGAGCTGCTCCCCCCGGTGTCTGCCGACTCGGGACTGGCCCAGGGCTTCTGAGAGGCTCGCAGAGAGACAGAGACAACATTCAAATGATTGAAAACCTTCTGATAGGCCATAGTCAGAAAATGCAGATTCAGTAACATGTTTTCAGAAGCTTTGTTTGATAAAAGACTTAAATTTAGCATCCTACTGCTTTCACCAATGAACTTAGGTGCTCACAGTCTGGAGGTATTAGATAATTTTTGTGATAGTCTGTTGTGATTCATTGGTGTATGGATTTTTGTGATTCAGTGTTGTCTGCTTGTCAAGTTTAGTTTACCAGAAGTAAAATGAAAGTTTAGATGACTTTGGTACCTCTGTCCTTGTTGAAAAACAACTGCATTCTACTAATCAAATGTCTGAAAGTCTAGCAATGCAAATATTTTTCTAAGATGGGTCATAGTTTCATGGAAATTGTATGTTCATTATTTAGTAGTCCTTTTTTATCCATGGATGCAAGATGGTATGATAAGCATAGATGCTTATGCTATTCTACTGAGTCATTTGTTATTTAGTAGGGTAGGAATGGATTAATTTTGGAATTCCTCAAAATGAATGCCCTAAATCCAGTTAGGTAAACCAAAATATTTTTTTCAGATATCTTTGCTTTGTGTTTTTTGGTTTGGTTTTGTTTGCTTGTTTGCTGCAGTGAGGGTGGGGCAGTTGGTTTGGTTTTTGTTTCAAATTTGTCTTTCTTTTTTTCTTGAGAATCAACATTTTCCTCAGAACTTGTTGATTTCAACTTTGTTGAAAAATTCTAAGTAAATTTGATATTTACTTAGAATAAGTAGGTCATAGGGACCTATGCAGGTCACTAGGTATTGATTCATATTGAAATACCAAAAATAACTTGTTAAACTCTAAGTTTATCTGGGAAGCTAGGATATCTTTGTTGTGATAATATTTATAGAACCTGACATAGTGAAGCAGGATGAAGGTAGGTAAAAATGCCACAGACCCTCCCCAATAGAAGTTAACTAGAAAATGTGCTATGGCAAAAGCTACTGGTTCTGAGTGCTTTAGTTAAGTTCACTGATGAACGCATGGTGCTGATCTTGGCCTGAATGATGGAGGGAAAACAGACACAACAGAGTAAAGGCAGGACTTTCTTGAGGACAAGTGTTAGCAAAGAAAATTATTACAGAACAAAAGCTGGCTTAATTTACAATGACAAGATAAGATTTCAATGAAGACAGACAGTTAACTTTGTTTTAAAAACAGAGTAAATTATCTTGCTCTATCTTCAAAATAAATGGTACTTTGGCATTAAGCAGGGTTACTGATCACAGCCCATGAGCATTCATACAAAGAAGCATGTATGTCCAGGCCTAATAAAGTCTGAGGTTAAATAAAATTCTGGCAGGCAGAATTTGGTAATGACAAACCTACTGAAAGCATGAGATGACCATGAAGTCTTATTGCCAGAATGCCAAAGGGATAAGAAATGTCCTGAAAGAGTATCCATAAAGATACAATAATTCTGAAATATATGCTAATTGTACCATATATATATATACATATATATATATATATATGGTACACTTAGCATATATGGTATACAGTTGTTAGATTTATTGGTTAAAATAGTATTATCTGTCAAGTTAAAAATATGTTTAATCCAAACTGTTCATTATCTGTTTCAGCTCACATATTTAACTCAAAGACTTGGAAATGAAAACTTGAAAAATATTTAATTACATTAAATCTATGAAGAATGGGCATTGAAAGAACTGAGTGAGAATTAATTGAATATTTAATGAAAAAATAGGTTTGTTCCAATTTCTACCAGCACGACTTGCAGAGATCCTCATAAATGAATGTTTGCTAAGATATTAAAACATCTAGAGTATGTGACTTCCTAAGGAAAAAAAATGCATTATCTATAAATTGTAGCTAGCAAAGGTTTTCTTGTTGGTTTGGGTTTGTTTTCTGGTTTTTTTTGGTTTTTTGGGGTTTTTTTGTGGGGGGAGGTTGGGGTTATGGATGTTATTTTATTTCTTGCAGCTCTTGGAATCAGCCTTCAATTAAAGTTGGAATTAAGATGCACTATAGATTGAAATTTAATTCCACATCATGTAATTTTCATGTAAAAAAGGTTGATTAATCAAATTGCTCAGTAAGCAGAGAGAAGTAAAACATCTGTTATTTATTTAAATTAATATGTATTTATCAGATAACACTGCCAGTATGTTTGGCACCATTCACTATACAACAGATCTGAGAGTCAGACTGGTGCAATGTAATTTAACAGGAAAAATTTTCAATCTGATTGCAAAAATGAATTTAAAGAATGATGCTTCAGCTGAGGGAAAAATTTACATGAAGAATGTTCAATTAGTATCTCTTTATTCATTCATTCTGAGAGTACTAGAATTTAGCTTAGAGGACATATGAACAAAATTGAAGAACCTTCCTAAATGTGTTTGAATTTAAAAATCAAAACTCTATTGCAGTCATATCCTACTTGATAATGGAGGTGTTCTTGTTTTCTGCCCACTTGTATTGGTTTTGAACTCAGTTACTTAATTTTAAGGGTATACTCAGTCTTATTTTTTCTTCAGAATGTTGTTTTAAAAAATAAAAAAGCTAACAAATGGGAGCATAGAGTATATGTGAGGAGTTGATGTGAGGTGTAAAAAGAAAAAGGAGTATTCTTTTTCAGATGATACTCAAAATAAGGAAGTGTTGAAATTATCTTGGAATTGGTCTAGTTAAGGAATTACTAAGAGAAGAAGATAAAAAACTGATTCCAGTTATACCTTCCAACTATGCTTCCTTTCTGACTCATAATTAAAAGTAGTGTATAACAACTCAGTCAAAACCTAATAAACCTAAAACCTTCCAGAAATCAAAGTATTAAAAAAGAGTAAATACAAACAGCTACTACAGCCCAGTCTGTCTTCATATACCTTATGATTTTACTGGAATGTTTATAAACACAACGTGACACCTACATCATACATGGCCATAAACAATTTGTGCTTGGGTCAGCCACCATGTCTCCAGAAGAGCTCCCTCTCTATTAATATTAAAAGAAGAAGAGACAGCTGTGACTGTTCATTCTAAACTGCCATGGAAAACTTAAACAGCACTATATAGAAAGAGACAGTTGAGTGAATAACTTGCTTTAAATTATGTATATGATTAAGTTAGTCCTTTATTCTCCTTGTGGCTTCTCTATAAATAGATTGTGATTTCCTCCCATTTATTTTTCATTATATTTCACTCTGTAAATATAATCAAAAAGTCTTATTTAATGTATTTACACAGATTATTGAAAATGCAATCAGTGTTGCTTCTATATTTTCCTTATGACTCAAGAGTATTTTATTCCTTTCATTCTTGCTGTCTTCATCTAAGGAATAACAACTGTTATATGATACAGCTCTTGATACAAGTCTCTCAATCTGTGCTTCCTAAAAGGAAAGTTGGGTGGAAATACATTTCCATTTTTAGTGAACTTAAGACAGTTGTCTGTGGGCTTGTTTTTCTTGGTTACTCAGCGAAGAAATCCACCAGTCATCCAGAGGCCCATATAAGACAGAATGCAGGTTGCTGTTATTTCCCTGCTACGGTTTGTGTTTGGTGGTCCTGCATGGTTGGCCTTCGTATTTATCCAGTTTCCCATTTTTCCTTAGAGAGAAGATAAATCAGAGGCCTTGAAACTCTTGATTCCAAGTGCTTTAAAGGAGCTGACTAAGAATACATAAGGCATGTTCTCATTTTTCTATAGTTCTGAGTGACTCCAAATACTGCTGGACAAGTATATGGCCTGTTAAGAAAGAGGAAGGCTTGAGTTGATATAAATAAGTCCTGGCCAATAAACAAAAAAAGGTGATAAAATTTTCAGGTAAAAGAAAAGCCACAGTAAAGCACCATAAAGAAAAAAGTTGATTAGGGGTGGCTTGATGATGGTCTTTGGCACACTTGTTGATGAAGTGTTTTCATTTAACGGTGCATCTTATAGCTGTCTGAGGAGTGTGAATATATGAGAGCAACAGCTCTGCAGACACAAAGGCCAGTTTGTGAGGAGAAGAGGAGAGGCAGGCACCGATCTCTTCTGTGTGATGATCAGTGACAGGACCCAAGGAATTGGCCTGAAATTGTGTCAGGGGAGGTTTAGGCTGGATATTTGGAAAGGTTTCTTCCCCTGGAGGCGAAGGGTACCCAGGGAAGTTGTCACAGCACCAAGCCTTCCACAGTTGGAGAAACATTTGCACAACACTCTTGGCCCACGGTGGGATTCTTGGGGCTGTCTTGTGCAGGGCCAAGAGCTGGACTTTGGTGATCTTTGTGGGTACTTTCCAACTCAGGATAGTCTATGATTCTTACTAATAGAAGTTGAAGTCCGTTCTGCTGTGACACTGTTAGGTGAGTGACCTCTCACTCTCATTATCTCAGCTCATGAACTTTTCCTCATGGTTTATCACCCCTGCCTAGCTGAGGAGGGGAGTTATGCATCAGCTTTGATGGTATCTGGCTTCCAAAAAAAAAAGCAAAAACCAAACCAAACTTGCAGGTCGGGATAGAAGACTGGAGAGACTGGAGACTAGAGCCTGGAAATTTGAGACTTGATGGTTTTAAAGGATCAATTATTGATTTTAGGCTCCTAATGTAATGTTATGAGGGAAAAAAAAAGGCATTATGACAGTTATATAAACAGGAATATAGCTAATAAAGGGAGGAGGGCAAGGAAATTAAGTTTTTAAATGATTGATCTGAGGTCTTTTTGAAAAAGAAGGTTGGTATTTTTTAAGCCAGTTATTCTCTAGTCCTCAAATAATAAGTTCAACATAAAAGCTAGAACTCATACTGTTGGCTAAAGAGAGATCAAGATTTGATATTGTGAGACTGTCCAATTTTTGGAGAAAGATCAAAATTAAGAGGTAGAAAGTAAAGATAAGTGATAACAGTACAAAAAAAAATCTTATCAGAACAGATATCATGCAATATTGGATGCAAAACCACAGGAATTGAGTGATTTCTCATCATTTCAATGGCTTCTGAAACTTTTCCTTAGAGACATAAATGGATAACTACACATCTCTAGTATACCCAAGTTGTATGTTCATTCATTTGAACCTAAATGGTTTGTGGACCAAATTGAAAAGTCTCGTTCTGTATCAACAAGTACTTTGGTTTGCATTATTCAGAGAACTTAAGGGGAAAGCAGTGTTCACTGGTAACAAGGGTGAATATAATTAGATGCAATCGTTACTCTAAAGCTTAATGACTCTTATAAAATAATGAACAATGTCAACGTCATGTGCCATGCTTTAAATAATTGATTGCTTAATAGCATTTTGATGGGAATGCAGTTCCCAAAGAGGATCCTTGATTGCATTTTAGTGTTGATAAGTAATAGCGAGGGACATATCTCCATAGACTTATGTATTCGTTTCAACTCAGATATGTATGAAATACTTGGCTAAAGAAAAATGAAAAAGATATTTTTAAAATCCAGTTTTATATGTTATCTTATTGCATCATTTCTGCTTTCAAAATTATTGGCATGTACTAAATGCAAGACTAGATAAATTTAATAAATATCTTTACTTCAGATGGTTAACTATACTTTCTCTTCTCTTTCAGTGCTTTGTTTTCAAGAAAAATAGATGTAAAGAAAAAACAATGAGAACAGGCTGTAAAATTTTTAGCTGTAATAGAGATTTTTTTTTCCAATTTCTTAAGTAATACTGAGTTTTATTTGCTTGTTTAAAAACATGACACTCAGTTTAAGACACTTTCATGAGAAATGAATATTTCTGTCATTTCAATGTACTACAGTCATCAGACTGTACAGAGAGAATTCATTTAGCACCTTTTCTTTCTCTCATTTTTCTTCTTTTCACATGCCACCATTTGTCTAATGTATTAGCTTTCTATATCAGCAAAACACTCATGAAAATTCTCTTCTTTACAGATTTGTCATACCCTCATAATTCAATGCTTCTCTTCACAAAAGAGTGGGAGGTTATGAACCTGCATTTATTAAATTGTGTAACAGGCATCTGGAATATCATTAAAATGAAACTCTATTTTAGAGAAACTCAGGCCTCTTTTCCGACAGAATATAAAATTTTAAAATGTAGCACAAGTCAGTTAAAGGAAAAAGGAAACAAACAAGACTGAAAAGATATATATAATCTGGTTTTTTTTGCATTAAGTAATATTAATTAAACAAGTTTGAAACTCAGTGATAAGGATACTCAACTGCTATTATTTTGCATACTTTTAAACAATTACATTCCCTATGCTGTTTTTAAGATGTTTTCCCTGCATCAGTTGAGGCAAATCCTACATATACAAATGTAGAGGAGACTTTCAGACAGAATATAAGCTCTGAATAATTTTGTATTTGAAATCAATCGTAACTTTCAAAATATAGTACAAGCCAAAGAGAACTTGAAAATTACCCCAGGGTACCTGTGGAAGGAGAGTGAAGGAGGAAAAATTTTTGTGTCCCCCCTTGTAGTGGCCCTTGAGGAAACTGCCTCTTAAGTCTGTAGTGAGAGGAAATAGCCATTACCAACAGCACTGGATGTTTGGATAGGATCACTCTGGGGGAAATCTACAGGCCCTAAATAGCCATAAAAGATTGCTTTTCTCATTAGAAAGAGATATGAAAATACAGAAATGATTCATTGCTACCAGGATACCACAGGTAAGATTTGCCTGTAAAATTCTTAGAAATAACAGAATCTTCTGCACAGATCCTGGACTCCAAACTGCAGTAGAATTTTTCTTCATCCCATTTAAAATGATAAAGTTGTACTTGTTTATTTTTCTCCCTTCCCATGAAATTTTTTTCATGAATTTGTTAAGGATTTTGGAATACAGTGAGAACTACTGTGAATTTGAAGATTCTGTGGAGTTTTTTTGTCAAGCGTTTTTCCTTGTCTTCCCAGAGCTGTAGTTTAAAAAGTAGAAATGGATATAAATAGAAATAAAATAGAAACTACTTGAACTGAAAACTGTAGATATTGAAAGAAATAGCTATAAAGTCATTAAGCTCTATAGAAACCAAGATAGAAGCTAAGTTTCTCATAATTTATTTTGAAAAATCCTTATTTATATAGAAAAAAGTAATATATTCAGATGACATTGCCAAGCTTTTCAGGATGGGATGGTGAGTTTTCCTCTACCTTTTTTTGTTATATGGAAAGTGAAATGCAGTATATTTGAAGATGTAAGATCAAATCGAAATATGCCTGAGGGGAAAAGGTGTTATCTTTCCAGTGACCATTACTAAGGCTTCAGAATATCTTAATTCAAAATCATTTACAATACAACCAAGCGTCCATAAGAAAGGACCACTCTTTTTCAAAGTGATTCATAAAACCATAACATGTATAAGTTTACATGTTTTATACACACCAAAAAATCCAACACACAACCAAACCAAATCATAATTCAAAACTTCATAGTGGTATTTTCAGTGCCCCTATTTCAATGAGCTGTTCTCGGGAAGAGAGAAAAAAAATGCATTTTTCTATGTTCTAGATGCCTGATGTGCTCCTGAATTATAAATTTGTATTCACTTCTCACTTAGCAATTATTTGATTATTCATCCCTTGCAAGGCATAAAATCAAGACTGCATCACCCCATGATGCATTCAGCAAGAGAATAAAATTTTTCAAAAAAGATGTGTGAAGCTAGGTTACCAAATATTTTTTAGACAGTGACATGTGGGTTTTAATACTTACAAGTACCAAGAATTTAGCAAACTTCTGCAAGAATTTATGGGAGCTGTTATACGCTCAGTATTTTGGAAAATCTGGCTTACAAATTGCGTGCCTAAATTTAGTTCTGGAGCTTGTTTGAAGTCGGTGATTAAGAAAAAGATGATGAATGATATGTTGCATTGCATAGATATGTATTTCATCCCTAATTTCCCCAAACTAATTTTTTCCGTGTTTTTGATTCTGTTGTAAAAAGAAATTTTACTGCTACCCTTAGAGCTTGAAATTTTTTGTTTTGAAAGGAAACAAAAAATAGGTTGAGGTTTCAAAGTAGAGAACGTCCATTCATTTATAAAAGAATTAGAATTTCAGATGCCACATTTGCAGTCATGTTCCATTTTACCATCATACTGTGTATCACTGGCTTAATCTTGTAAGAACTAACAACTTTCAGAAAGTGTTAAGTGCTTTTTGCCCTTGTGATATCAATAGAATTTGGCATAAGTAAGATGGTTTTTCAAATATATCTTAAATATGAAAGCTGTGCCTAAATACTTCAAATTTTACTTCATTACTGGTGCTTTACTTCAAATTTTAAGATTTTGACTGGATTGCTTTCCTGAAAAATCAAAGGTGTGCCTTAAATCGTATGCACAATTCATGCTAGAGTGTCTCCTAATACATACCAGGGCACTGGACCAGTGCCCATGATGATTTATTAGTTGTTATTCAATTTAATTTTGTCAAAACAAACTAACATGGGAGTGCTGTGTTCTAAAGAAAATATTGAGGGAAAATGGCAAGAAATTACACTGAGCAGTGCTCTGGGAAAGGAGGAAGAGGCAAGGAAAGAGCTTCATACACTGATCTTGGAGATGCAGAGCCCAGTAATGCATATTTCAGACCTGCTAAACCTAAACTGGATGAAAGAAGTTTCATTCTTAGCAAGACATTGCCATCTACCTGTAGGATTGCTAGCACTAGTACCTTAATACCACAATTAGTTTAAGAGTTAGTTTAATATTGACTGGCAGCATGAAGCAGGAGTTCTAGAGAAACCTAACGCTGCCTCAACAGGCGGCACGACTGAGTCTTCTAGGACTGACTCAGTGAGGAGTGGTTGCACCTTTCTCCTTCAAATATCTTCAAACCCAAATCTTTTAACATTTATATTAGTCTTGTGTAATGGGAAAACCTTTTGGAGCGTCGGAGAGGAAGGAATATGTCTTAAATAGAGTGGGAGCTCTTTTTTGCACCTATCACAGACTGAGACCTTTCTAGACCATCTTCGTAGCCATGAAGGTGAAGAAGAAAGTTTTCATATATGAATGCAAATCTTCCTCATGTCCCTTTGTTTGTATTCAGTTGAAAATCATAACTTTATGATTGGTAGTTCTTGTTAAATATGACAAAAAATGAGTTTAAAAGGGCCTCCTATGCCAGGGCTGTTGTAGAAAAAATGCACTCAATAATGTGGACAGGCTGTCCATAGGAATCGACCACAGACAGTTTTATGATGGTTTTTACTTCTAAAAAGCCCTGACCACTCACTGTTTCCCTGTATAGACATGCTTCAATTGACCTGTGGTAATTTCTGTTTGTCCATCTAAAAGCAACAGGGTGGGTAAGCCCTTCTGAGAGTGCTCTGACTGTGCCTTCTTTTAACACTGATGGGGACTGCTCTCATTTCCTTCACTTCCCTTTCCGTTAGCTCTCAGAGATGTGTGTGTATGAGAGTGTTCTTTACTGCTTTCAACTATAAATTAAGAAAGACTGCTAACTCCATTTTAATAATGGATTTAAAGGTAATGGAAAAAAAATCACTAACCCAAAGAAAAACAATTCATCTATAAGAAATGTGAACAATTTCAGTAGTGTTTTAACCTTTTCTGGACAGTTATAAGTGTCCATTTTTATCACTCATACCTTCTCCATTGCCATAATACAATGAGATATACTAGAAGGGGAAATGTAAATGCTCAAAATGGTCAAAGCCATAAACACAAAATAAATTGTGTGTGTGTCTGTTTTTGTGTTTACATATGTGGGTGGCTTATCTAGAATTATAAAATCCCTGCTGTGAAAAATTGATTCCATGTAAGACTTATAAAAATTGTTGGAATTATGAATTGTTGGAAATTATGGCATTTATGGAAATAATAAATGTTGTAATTCATATTTTCAATATCCATTATTTCTATATATACGTACTACACCCACTTCAGTACAAAGTAGACATTTTCTGATTTTAAATAGGGGGTATAGAATACTCATAAGACTAGATAATTGATACAAAATGAAGAAAAAAATCCTCATTATTTGTCTCAGTGCCTGTATTCATAAAGGCTGTTAATTATTTTAGAAATAATCCTCAACATTTTTCTATATTATGCAGCTCTCAACATGCTGTCAGCAAAAAACCCCACACACAACAAAGCAAAAAACCTACACAAGAAAATAAAATATTTATGGATGATCAATCTGAAGAAAATCTCATAAACTTAGACTGTACAGTCAAAGTATTCTTTGAGAAAAACAAATATTACTGGGAAAAACACTTGAAAGCATTGCAAAAAATCTGAAAATTATAAAAGTTCAGGAGCTAGATGTGTCCAAGAGTAGAACAAGAAGACCAAGACACATTTATTATGGTTTTTAATAAATGGGGCTGGAGGACACTAAAGTAGGTACAAAATTCACATGAATTCTATTTATTCTATTCTATTCTATAGACTCAGTCCTATTCACAGTGGGACTGAGTCTATAGGGAATGTCAGTTATTATTGTAGCCAAAGTGCTTGTCATTTTCCATGTTATATAGACTTTGATGTATTGCTAGTCAAAAACATCAATAAATACATATCAGTGAGACTCCTTAGCAGTACAGTTTATCAAATTCTACATGGTGAGGGACAAGCAACAAAAAACAACCTTTGATTCATGTTATCTGGTGCCAATCAGTGCAACATGGGGAGGAAAAAAAAAGAACCAGATCATCCAATCTTCAAAAACAGTGTGCCAAGTGATTTGATTGGTTAGTTGGTTGATTTGTTAGTTGGTTGGGATTTTTTTTGAGAAAACACTCTACTTTTGTATTTAATGCATCCACCAGTGCCATCATTATATTTTACAAGAGGACAGTGTGCTTCGATGTGTATTCCTGGTACTTTAATAAATAACATTGATTACCAGAACGCTTTTTCACTGAATATTTGTACCAAAGCCTAATTGGCATATTTTACTGAATTGCAATAATTTGTTAATTTCAAAATCCAAATTTTGTTAGTTCCTGGATGGATTCCACCTATCTTGGATCCAAATAAAAGTTAACCATTGTCATTTAACTTTGGAAATTAAGGAAGATGCAAATATGTGAAGCATCTTGGAGCAAAACTCTAATGAAACAAAGTACCAACTAGGTTTCTGAAGAGTTTCTCATGGGGACCACCTCAAGTAGCACCAGATTTTAAGAATATGGAAAATCATTCCTTTGCACAGAAACAGAGAAAATCCTACAGTAGGTAAATGTCAGTCCTTGTAGCAGTAGGCAGAACATACACAAAAGCGATGTAGTTCATCAAGCCAAGTACTCCAGAATGGACAGAGACAAAGCAGGAATCTTAACCCAGAAATCCCCCACCTTCTCCTTAATAGGACTGAAAAAAAACTTACCAGCAGGGTGGTAAGAATAAAAATATAAGGTATTTGTTTTATTAATTTCTTAAAAATAACTCTTTCAAAGAAACCAGAACCTTTAATGGGAGGATTAAAAATGTCCTAACATTTCTTAAAAGACTGAAACCAAGGAAGAATTGGAAAGAATACTCTCAGCTGTGCAACTCCAAGATGAAAGAGATTTTCAAATCAATTATGAAGAGTATCCAAAAATTCCCTCTTTTTTTTTTTTTTTTTTTTATGAATAGACTTTTATATGTTGTTATATTCATAGTAATAGATTTACTGAATCAGGGTGTGCTGCACAGTTAACATGATTTTTGAGTTCTCCAGTTATTGATAAGGAAGTCACAAGGAGTTATTGCTGCTGTGAGGAAAAAAGAGGAAAAAATACCTTGGATAAGATAACTGAGCACAGTCAGATCTATCTTTTCTTTTCCCCCTGATAGAACTGAAATACAGCCTACATAGGTTTGTGAGAAGGCATCGTGCTGTGTCTCTCAATAGGGAGACATTAAATTCTCCAAGTATACTGGAAAATAGCCCTTTGGATTCTGAGGAAATTATTTGGACAATTTCTAAATGCTTTTTTATGTAGTTAAAACTAGTAGCAATGGGCTGCTGTTTTGGCACACTGGCATAGCTCATGAGGTCATTGATTCAGGATCAGATGATATTGTTGATTATGCTCTTTTCAGAGAATCACCTGTTTTGGAAATGTTTAAATAAGGTACAAGAAATATTTACTGGCAATTGCATTTATATTGCACGTTAAAGGAAGCTGCTAGTGACATAGCTACACTGTAAACCTGGAAACAGTAAATGTAGGATAATGTAGATCAATTGTTGAAAAGAAATTTCTATCAGTGTAACAGAGAGCATTTTTGATTCTTAACAGTTTATAGTACAAGTTGCAACAATGGGAGTCATGATTTGCTAACTCTTCTTACAAGAATGGAAGTTATTACCTTGAATATATTATCTTTATAACAAAAGTGGGAATTGTTTATGTTCCAATGTACAGATATTTTTCCAGAATAAAATACCCTGTGCAAAGGAGCTGAGAGAGATTTTCTCATAAAATGAGATTCTTAACATGCATAGTTAACATTCTGCATTATATTTATCTGCTATACATTTAAAGTATTTTCATTGCCTTTATTTAATATTTACATATTATAAATTTCCATATGTTTCTAATTTGAATTCTTCCTGTGAAAAAAATTGTATTTTTGCCCTTTTATCTATCAGTTTTTCTGAAAAATATGGAAACTCTGAAATTAATTTTTTCATTCTTAAAAGATGATTCCCCATCCCTGGAAGCATTCAAGGTCCAACTGGATGTAGTGGATCAACCTGATCAAGTGAAAGACATTCCTGCTGATGGCAGGAGTGTTAGAGTTGGTGATCTTTAGAAGTCTCTTCCAAGCCAAGCCATTCTATGGGGCTGTGGTAAGGGCATATATATCACATATATTTCATACATATGAAATATGTATTCATACATACATTCATTCACAGACTCTCAAATACCAGCAGACCTGGCTTGTGGGTGAAGCTGCATTCCTCTGTTGCTCACACCATGCAGATTCTCAGCTGTATGGCACGGCCTATTTCACAGCTGGTAGAAGTCAGCAGTAGTCCATGTTGGATCAGAGTCTGGGTGATAAGCTCCCTTCCTTCAGTTCATCTGACACTGACACTACCTCTCTGAATTTCAGTAATCTTCTTTCCATTTTGTGTTTTAAAGAAGAGAGTACAACAAAGCTGCAACAAGGAGCAGATGAGGGAATGTAATTTAACAGACAACTATAATGTTGTTGCTTCACGGATAACACTGAAGTTTTAAAGCAGAGCCTGAACCACAGCTGCTTTATTAAGTCATTTCTGATTGCAACCACAGGAAGCCAAACAGCAAGCAATCACTCTGCCAGTCTTCAGTTTCAAATTTTCTTTATTACTGTACTTAGAAATTTATATTAGCAGCCAAAATTTGCCAAAACCTCTGGAATGACTCCCATTCAAGATGCTTCTCTGGGAAGGAAATTTCAGCCTTCAGACTAAACATCAGGATTTGATTTTCTATTTGCATCATTTGTCATTTTGCCAGAAATATATAGCAGAAAGGTATCCAACGTAATACTTACTGAATGCTGTGTGTAAATTGAAAAGTAGGAAAACAGAGTTTATTTATTGCACCCTAGTTTAACACAATGCAAAGTCATATAAACCCTACTGCACATCTTGTGGTGGGCAGCCTTCCAAGAGAAAGTGGATGTCAGCTATAGTTGCTAAAGGGAGTTTTGGCAAACAGAAGTGCAGTGGAGTGTCAGAATGGTCTTTGCTTAGGCTTTGCTCAAGGCTGATGATGTCAGCTCCTATGAGCACAGGAATCAGTGCTTGCTGGCTCCTGGAAACCAATTATCTGAAAAGGAGCAGGCAGAACCAAGAGCAATTCCATCTACTACCACTACACCTTTATTAAATGCATGCTGCATAGTTTTGGATAAGCCTGATGTCCTCGGGCTTCAGAAAAATACCAGATTACTGCTCCACATTTCTAACTACCTGAGGCAAAATCTGAGCTCCAGTGCAACATGCTAGCATGTGCAACTGGCTCCTACAACATGAAGGAACATGTTTATTCAATCATTTTAAATCTCAGAAAAATCTTATAATGATGAGGTAAGAGAATAATGTTGTTGGGTAATACAACCCCTTTTTTTTTTCAATTTCTTTTTTATAATGCGCTTGATGAGGTGACAGATTTATGTCACCTCATCAAATGCCTTATTCTTTCTTTTAAGGCCTCTGAACATCACAGGATGCTTCTGGTTTTCTTGCAAACTCTTATATTATGTATGAATTTCATTGTATAATCAACATGCAAAAAAATATTTTGTCTATATATGAGTAAAAATAAACAAACAAAATCACTTTAAATAATTATTCTTTTTCTTGTCTGTCTCTGAAGCATGACATTCACTTTTGTGCCGGAATATGATCTTGCATACTGCATTACATTTGCATAAATTAGATTTTGGATTTCACAGAACATAGTAAGGCTCCGAAATACCAGGAGAATTTCTGAAATATCAGAACATTTCTCAGGTGGACTCCTTTATAAATATTTTCTGTGTTTTGGTTCCTTTTGTTTGTTTTTTGTTTGTTTGTTTGTTTGTTTGTTTTGCATGAAGTTTCTCCACACATTTGATTTTTTGTAATTTCTTCTTTTTTTTCTTTTAATGAAAGCTGGGTTTCTCTTGTGGTCAATATCTCTTGTGATCTTGATCTCAGGTCTTCGCTAATGTATAAAAATTGATAAGATTTGCAATAAAAGAACAAGGATTAGCAACTCTGGAGGTCATCCAGTACAATGCTCTATTTGAAGTGGGACTGTTGCCAATATCAGTCTAGATTAGCAATGACTGTGTGCAGCAGAGCATTGAAAATCTCCAAGAACAGAAGTCCCTTGACCTCCGTAGGCAACAAGTTCCAATGCTATATCATGCTGGCAATTTCACTGCCCTATTAATTTTTTTTTCCCAGCCTAAAATGTCAAAGACATAAATTATGGCAACTTTGTTTTGTTATATTGTTTGGTGCTACTTTGAAGAGTATAGTTCTGTTGTCTTTGCAACTGCCAAATGGCAAATGGCTCTAGACATTTCCTAGATTTCCCCTCACTCTTTTCTGTATTGATCAAAAATTCCCTCATCCTCCCTTCACACCACATGTGCTCTGGATCCCTGCTCATCACAGAAGCCCTTTGCTGAACTTCTCTAATTTCTCCATATTTTTCTTGAACTGGATGGAAGACAAAACTGTATGCCATAATCTGGGTATAGCCTCATCAATGCCAGCTACAGAACAGCAGCTTCCCTTGATCCTCCAGCCATATTCCTCTCAACACAGACCAATGCACCGTTTGTCTCCCATGCAATGCCACTATTCCCTCTGGGGTTCACTATAATCTTTAAAGTCTGTGGTGGATAGACACAGCCTGGATGTTAGGTACCCAACAAAGCCACTCTATCATCTGGACAGGGGACAGAAAATATAGCAAAAGGTTTGTGAGTTAAGGACTGGGAGAGTTCACTCACCAAATATCATCATGGAAAAAACAGACTGAACTTGGGGATATTAACTGAATTTATTACCAACAACATCAGAGCAGGATAATGCAAAGTAAAATAAATCTTGAAAACACCGTCCCCCCATGTGAGAGACTAGAGAAGATTGCTGGCTTAAAACATTTCAGGTGCATGTGTGGGGACAGGGACAAGTCAAGTCTGGCCAAGCTGAGGTGATGCATTACTCCATACACCCCACCCTAGGTACCCTGTATCCCAGCCCTGCAATGCCTGCCAATCACTGGCACACCAGACACACATCCCAACCCTGGACCCCCTAACCCACCTCCTGAGTGGCCAAATGGCTGGAAGTCCCACCTGGGGGAAGGGCCCGGAATGGTACTTAGGCCAAAACACAAGATGATCATAACTTGACCCTACCTTTCCTTGGATTTTATATCAGCTGGAATACCTCTGGTCTCTGCCAGGAGCCAGCTCCAGCACAGGCTTCCCATGGGACCACAGCCTCCTTTCAGGCATCCCTCACTGTAGCAGGAGTCTCCTCCATGGACTGCAGGTGGATCTCTGTGCTCCTACTGACTTCCATGGACTGCAGGGGTACAGCTGCTTCACCATGGTCTTCACCATGGGCTGCCCGGAATCTCAGCTCCGGTGCCCGGAGCTCCTCCTCCGCCTCTTTCTTCAGCGACGTTGGTGTCTGCGGAGTTTTTCCTTTCACATGTTCTCTGTCCCAAACTACATCTGCGCATTAACATTTTTCCCCTCTTACATATGTTATCACAAAGGTGTTACTATCATTCCTGATTGGCTTGGCCTTGGCCAGCAGTGTGCCCATTCTAGAGCCAGATGACATTGGATCTACCAGAAATGGGGGAAGCTCCTGACAGCTGCTCACAGAACTCACCCCTACATGCCCCTGTTACCAAAATCTGGTCATGGGAACACAATAAAAGCTCTTCTCAGAAGTGACCTTATTTGGTGTAAAAAAGTGTAGGATTTTCCATCATAGTTTTTGACTTTGAACTTTGTCTTAACACAAACCAGGAAGGGTTTGATGACCCCACTCCTCAATTTTTTTTTAATTCCCTCTGGTCCAATATTCTGTGCCAACAACTCCCTTCAGTTTATACTCATCTACAAATTTCCATGTGTGTACACTTTATGCCATTACCCAAGTGACTAATGAAGATGTTGAATACAAATGGGGCAAAAAATTGGCCTCTGGATGTCTCTGATGGCTGCAGGCTGTCAGCCAAAATTAAGCCAATAATCACTACTATTTGTGCCTGGCAGAGCAGCCAATTTTCAATTAATCTAGTAGTTCATTTCCCAAAGACAGGTTTGTATTTTCTCAATTTTCAAATGGAAATGTTGTTAAAGACTTACTAATAACAAGGTAGAACATGTCCACCAATGTCTCCTCGTCAACATAATAATTTGTTTCATAGCAGAAAGTTTTTGTTTTGTCAAGCTCTTTGTAAATCTGTGCCAACTACTCCAGTGTGACCGTGTTCACAGGGGTTCTTGGATGAGGGAAGAGACGAGAATGTTGACTCCATGTTCAGAAGGCTTGACTTATTATTTTATGATATTACATTATAACTATACTAAAAATAAAAAGAAGGACAGGTTTTCTCAGAAGATTGCTAAGCTAAGAATAGAAAAGAAGAGAATGATAACAAAGGCAGCTCTCTCGGACTCTGTCCAAGATAGCTCGGTCCTTGATTGCCCATTAATTATAAACATCCAAGATGGACCAGTCAGAGGTGGACCTGTTGCATTCCACAGCAGCAGATAACCATTGTTTACATTCTGTCTCTGAGGCCTCTTAGCTTCTCAGAAGGAAAAATCCTAAAGAAAGGATTTTTAGTGAAAAGATGTCTGTGACACTCCAGAAACACTTATCCTTCATATGCTTGGAATAGAATCTAAGAGTAAATGTTTTGTGACCTTTTTAGGGGTCAGCATAATCATGACATGATGCTGATTACCCGGACCCATTATGGTCTAATTTGCCTTTTCTAAAGGCAAAATTGTCATAACATTAGACTTTTTTTCCTAATTTTTACTAGTCAGGCGCTTCCCCATCATCATAATAGTTCTTTGCAGATGACAGACAGTTGAATTCAAAACCCACAGTAGCCAGCTATTTCAGCCCTTTTGTATGAAACCCATTTTGTTCCAGGGATTTGAGTGTATCCAGTGTGCCCAAGTCTGTTGCGTCCCTGCTGTTTATTGTCCCATGCCTTCCCATCTTTTCCCAGCTCACTAGTCTGTAAAAAGGATTGTTAATAATCTCAGAATCTTGGATAGCTACTATTTCAATCCTTCCTTCTGTGAACCTCTCATGGCTTTTGAGACTCTTGAATCAGAAAATGTCAGGTAAATGTCTCTAAAGAGAGTACTTAACTGGAACCAAGTATATCAGATCTGCTACTACCTGCTACAGTCACATTTTCTGCTGGTCTCACTCAAAAAAGGAAACAGCAGATCTCCAATGAGGTATAGGCAAGAAACTAAAGAACAGGAAGGTGCCAAAATACATCTTCTTAATATAACAGCTGTTTTTCATCCAAGGAATTTGCTAGTGGTGCACAGGGGAATGGTATATCTGAATATACAACAAAAGTCAGGAGTTTTGATATGAGAACTTCTCTTATGTTCAGAAAGTATTTACGTTTGAACTAATTTTGGTTTAAAATGAATGTATTTATTTCAAGCTTGGTATCAATTAACTTTAATAAGAAAAAAAAAACCAGAAAAAACCTTTGCAAGCTTTAATCTGTATCATTAATTAGAAAGATATAGGTAATAAAGAGAATTAGGAATGGTCTTTTTCAAAGATGAAACTGTTGTCTTTAGCAAAACTTCCAATAGGCATAATACATAAGATAATAGCTGTGAGCATATGGTAAGTGACTGTTCTGGTTCTCTACTACAGATACGTACATTAACACATGTCATATAATGTATAATTACTAGTGATTGCTTTGCATGAATACTGAAAATCAGAAAATGATATTTCTATTTCTTGTCATATTTAAAATTGCCATTAGAGCTTTTCATTTTTATTCAGAAAAGTAGATCACATACTGTTTCCAAGAAATAAAATGCTCATTACTAAATTCTCCTTATTGTTGTCTTAGATATCTTTCTGTCTTTGGTAACTCAGCCTCATTGAGTCATATGACAAAGAAGAAAATGATTGTAAAATGTGAATTCAGAATACAGGAAATACTGTGAGTGGAAATGGAAACCAGTGCAATAACATTGTGGCAAATTAGAAGTTATTTCAGTATCTCTTCTCTCATCCTCCTATTAAAATTCATGGCATTTACTAACAAATTGGATTTCTCACTACCCAAATCTCCTCCCTCTCCTTCCCACTCAATCCGTGTACAGGAAATAGAATTTAATTTAATGCTCTTGTAAGAGGTGAAAATCCTTTATAAATTAAACTTGGTGGTAATTTGGCCTCAGCCTAGAGAATATGCATCAGAAAATTATATTTACTGGATTTTGTTTTCTCTGACTGATCATAAATACTGAGCATTCATTTCAAACCCTGAAAATTGTCTAGAAATAGGCTGAAAGACATCTTAGACATTATAAATAAATAAAGGTAGCTGAGTAATTTACATATCATTGTATCTACTTTTGAAAGAACATGATTTCCCCCCAATTAATGGAAATTGATTGTAAAAGAAATTTTTATTGTATTTGTTATTTAATTGTTAATTTTGAATATCATATTAAAAATACATTAATCCAGTTTCAGATCATTGTTAAAAATTATTTTTAAGGTCATAAAGGACATTATATATTCAAACCGTTCAAGTTTTGTGAAGAACAAAATCACTATATGTGACAAAATTTCCACTGTCTTAAATAGGGCCATGGCTTTGCAATACATGGTGCAGTATGTACAATAATGTGAAATAAAGAGAGTTCCACATTTTGCATTGCCATGCTACTTAATACTATTGCTAAGGGGAGACCTTCCAGTGATCATTGATCATTTTAGCCCTGAATCTTTTACAGAGTGAAGAAAATTGATGAGCAGTATCAGAAAAGATCCTTAGAAAATGTTATAAACTGCTACAGTTTTGCCTTTCCAGGTGACATAGGCCTTTCCAAAGGTAATATTGATGGAAAAAAATAGGTTTCTGCGGGATTTTCTGCTTAGTACATACTTTAAATGTAATATGTCAAGGTGCTGTGCAATCATTGTCTGTGCATACCTGGTTGTACTTTGGAAGGATGCCAACTCTTGCCTGGCTTGCTTAATTCCCTCTGTGTCAAAAATTTGGGACATTTGGGATTCTTACTATTTTATCTATTATGTCATTTCACATAAATTATAATTTTTCTGGTGTGAGCCTTCAAGTGTGCAAGCTTAAAATTCACTTTCTAGGAATATCAGTGCAACTGTTCATCCAGCTCTAGAAATTCTTCAACTCATTTTGTAATGGTAGGCATTTGGAGTAGACATAAAATACTTCTTGCTTTCTTGGGCAACAAATCTATTTCAGTTCAAGGATGAATGTTAATACAATAGTTTTAATACTGTGCTTCCTAGCTGAAATACTAATCTGTTAGAGGATTAAAAAAATTTAGCATATCACATGGAATGCATCTGTATAAATGGAATGCCAGGAACTGAATCATAAGACTGTGCAGTATGAACCTTGTGTGTTAGCAATGAAGTGAGATTAGTTTAAATATAATGATTCAAACTGAGGACATATCTATGTTGTGTAACATTCATGTATGTTGTAAGCAGTAGTTCAGAGGCATATTTGTCACAAATGTGCTTTGTTATTAATCACCTAAGATGAAGTATACATGAAATCAGATTTGGCTTAGCTCAAATCAGTGCTTTCAAAAGTGGTTTTAAAATGTCCCAGTCAGACGTCCTTTTCTGTATTAGAAAAGCTATGCACTTCAGATTGGAGAAAAGAAATGTTGATGAAATGTTAAAAGCAAATGCAACTTTTCAGCCCATGTCAACCAAGGAGAGTTTGTGTTGACACAAAATTTATAAGAACATGGCCATACTAGAACATGTCAAAAACTTATCTTGTCCAGGATTCAATGTTAGGAAAAAAATGATAGCGAATACAGTCAATATAATCCCCTAGTGATACTTCCCCAAATAACCCTTTCAGAAATCAGCAGTTAATCTGCAGTTTTAGTATTTTCTGAGCTGAAGTCTGTATATTTGTGTTTAACTGTATTTGACAGAATTTTCTTCCATGAATATTCCTAATCCTTCCTAAATCTATGTTCTGGCATTTACAATATCCTATGAAAAAGACTTCCATAGTTTTATCATATCTTGCACTTCCTTTTGTTTATTTTAAAACTGCTATTTAATAATGCTCAGCCTAACTTATATTTATAGAAGATTATGATGAGAATCAAGTCATCCAATCCAAATTACTTTATAGTCAAGAACAATAAATACCTCTTGCATTAATTTTGTAGTAACAGATTTTGTACAGTAAGTGCCAATTTCTAACAAGACAAAATGATGCTCTTTGTTGCTGAAAATTGTTATTTATATAGCTGCGACTTTAAAACATTTCATTGAAACTGCTAGTGAAGTAAGGGCAGGGGAGTATCTGTTCTTTAAAATCTCAAAACAGGCTAGAACATATTAAATAAATGAGAATTAAGTTTTGTAGTCAAGAAGACTTCCCAAGAAACAAATTCCAATATTTCACATTTGCTGACCTTTCTATTTATAGATATATTATCCCAAGTCTCTTGGAAGTAAAAGAAAAAAAAAGTGAACTCAATTCTTTGAGGTGGGTGCAAAAAATTTTCCTTTAGCACTGAAGGACCATTTGTCACTGTGTTGCAGGGAGGTTCTCCTTTCTTGCTTCCTTTCTCGCTTCCTTTCTCAGCTGCAAAACACTGGATTTGTATTTGTAAAAATTATACAGCTTAAGTTAATTAACAAAAATAATCTAAACCAGGTTTCACAGTCACAGAATGAGAAAGGTTGGAAGGGACCACAATGGGTCATGGGGTCTGACTTCCCTTCTTGAGCAGGGTCACCTTAGAGCATATGGCACAGGATTGCATCCAGATGTTTCTTGAATATCTCCATTGAGGGAGACTCCACAAACTCCCTGGGCAGTCTGCGCCAGTAGTCACTCACCCATGCAGTAAAGAAATTCTTCCTCATTTCCAGAAGGAACTTCCAGTGCATCAGTTTTTGCCCATTGCCTCTTGTCCTATTGCTTAGAACCACCATGTAAAGCCTGAATCCATTCCTAGGACAGTCTAGGTCCAACAATTTGTAGAAGAAAAGCATATCAAGAGAAGATATTAATCAGCACTCAGCAGTGGGTGCTGATAGATTAGGACATGCAGGACACCCAGAGGTGCATGAAAGTGACCACATAGGATGAGTAGAGCTGCTCCTACAACAGCAAAGGTATATCAGAGATTGTAGTTTCCAACAGAACATGCATTGACACCCCTTCCCCACCCCCCAGTCCAGGATGACCTGGCTTTGACCAAGACACAGCTCCTGAGGAAGGACAAGGTTGATCAAGTACCAGGATGACAGAGGTGTCTGTAGTTTCTCCTGCCTCAGGGCTGACAGCTGTGGGTTGTACACCCTAAGAGTCACAGGCCTGACAAGTAAAAGAGATGTGGGAGAAACTGAGTACATGGTGTACACATCAAGGAGGAGAAGGACACAGAAAGGATCTTTGAGGAGATCTTGTAGGTGCAAAAAAAATCCCAAATGCATATTACATCGAAAGACAGATGGCTTGAGGTTATATTTAAATGACAAGACAGATTCACCAGATGTTGAAGGCCTTAAAAGGAGATTCAAATTGGAAGAGTACATAAAGTAAATGGAAAAAATTAAGGAATGGTATGGAACATAGGAGGGTCTCAAGGACAGCATGATGTGGGAAGCTATCACACTTTCCTAAACAAAGCTGTGCATCTGTGTGCTTGTCCTAAGCACCTGTTCATGAATGTATTCATCACTGGAAACAAAGAAGTAAAATTGGAAGTTTTTGTGCACTCAGAAATATGTAATCTTACTGAGTACATTGGTAGATATGGGCTTTTTGTGAAAGGCAGGCAAGGAAGACAGGATGGAGATTTTCAAGAAGCACTTGACTGTGTGGAGTTTTGCTCTGGGAGGAGTAACAAGATAGCTGGAATCAGACAGATTAAAAAATGGAAACCAAAAAGAGAGAAACACTTCCCTAGAATATTTTCCTATAACGTTCCTTTCACAGGACCTGAACAAGAGGATGAAACAGATGAAGAGCTGTTTATAGATCTCAGAGGAGGAAGCCTCGTGGTTGAAGCCATGTTACTCATGAGAAATTTTATCTTGCTATCTGCTTGACATGCAGGGCACAAAAAGGAGTTTGGCAAGCCAGCTAGGGTACATGCTCTGCAGGACCTGCTGTTTTTAAATAGGGTTTTGGAGACTAATGGAAGCTTCCATTGTGTTTATGATGTTAAAGTTTAAAATCCTAAGAGACAGATAAGGGCCGGACAGAGTCCTAAGCAACCCACCTGTGCTGACTGTGCTTCAGCAGGAGAGGTTAGACTTGAAAATGTAAAGATGTCAGAGCAAACCTCAAATAGTCTGTGATTCTGTGAAAATGAATAGCAGCTCTTGTCCTCAAGAGCTGACCTATGCTTTTTTGTGGAAGTACTTGGAGACTCTCCTAGGAGATAGCTCTGAAGAACAAAAGGGCCCAGCAGAGCTGGATGATCCTCAAGAACAATTTCTTCATGGCACAAGAATTCTCCACCCTTTGTACAGGAAGGCAAACAAGTGTGGTAGAAGAGCAGCATGGATGAAGAGAGATCTCTGAACTGAAGCAATATAAAACTATTTTTGAATACAGAGTTAGTGAGACAGCTCTAGGACAATAGGACTCCAATGGGACAATACAGTAAGCCAAGAGTTCTGAAGAGGCTGCCTTATATTACTAGATGTGTTCTTCATGGGAAAATAGGTGATGCTATTTAATGTCTTTCAGGTAGAATGACTAGATGAAAAGTACCTTCAGTAAGTTGATGGATAACACCAAATGGGGAGCAGTGCTTGATATGCCGGAGGAAAAAGTGACCATACAAAGGGATCTCAATGTGCTGGGGAAAATGGACTCATGAAATGTAACAATTTTTGGAGTAGAAAAAGCCATTGCAAGAGAAAGGGCCTAACTGGCTTGAAAGCAGCTTTGAGGGAAAGGCTCTGGAAGTCCTGGAAGCCATGAGTTAATCCTGAGTCAGCAGTGCATCCTCGCGGCTGTGAGGGGTAACTGCTCACTGAGCAGCTTTAGTGAGAATAAAGATAACAAGGTGAGAGAGGGAATTATCCCCAGAGGAATTATTCCAATCTATTTGGCCTCTGAAACCAGATTTTGAGTGCCACATTAAAATTTAGGCTCCCTAGTACAAGAAAGGCATTCACAAAATGGAGAGCTACTGGTACAGCTGCAAAGATGGCTGGAGAATGAAATCATAGAATTGTTTATGTTGGAAAATACCTTTAAGATCATCAAGTTCAACTATTAACACAGCACTAAATCCACCACAAAATCATGTCCCTCAGTGCTACATCCACACTTCTGTTAAATACCTCTAGGAAAGATGACCCAACCACTTCCCTCAGCAGCATGTTCCAGTGCCTGACAACCCTTCTGAGAAGAGCTTGAGAAAATAGGTGAATTTTTCTTTCTTCTTTTCAGTCTGAGGAAGTAAGTTTAGTGCAGTCTTGCTGCTACATTCAACTACCTAATAGATTGTGATAAAGAATCTTCTCAGATTGTGATAAAGAATTCTTCTCAGAAGTACAGAGAAAATGCGAGGTTGGGTAAGATCCAGAGCAATTTGATCAAACATTAAATTAAGTCATGATGTCAGCAAGGCCTTGGATCAGATGGGCTCCAGGGATACGTTCAGATCTAATTTATTCAGTGATTTTAAATGACAGAAAACAATATCTATTGAACAGATCTTAAGTTTCAATGATTCCTGTTGTAGTAATAAGGGCAGAAAAGTTAACGTTTAAAAATACAAAGAATGTTAGCATTTTTTCTTTCTTTATTCATGTTTTTGCTTCTAGACTTTTCCAGCTGTGATTTTATGTGCTTATCTAAAGGTTTCAGTTCTCTTAAACCATACTATGCATAAAATTCCAAGAGTTAAATTTCTTTTTCATAAAAGAAATTGTGTTCCTTGGAGGGTCAGTTCTACTGAATAGCTCTAAACTCACATAAAATGCATTTCTGCAAGATGGAGCATTTTAAAGCTTTAGATCTGTATGCATTGTCTAGCTGAACTTGGCACAACTTACACCTCATAAAACCATAGCAGTGTTATTCCATTTTTTCCTATGCAATATGTGTGAATATGTTCTATTTCTTGGTAAAATTCTGTTTTTCCATTCTGCTCTGTGGGACATGACTGTGGAACAAATATTAGTCTAATTCTACAATGTAAAGGAGAAAACGATAAAAACAGACCAGAAATAAGCTATAATAATCACTGTAATGTGTTTTATGCTTTCAAATTGCTTCTGGTTTATCAGCCAGTGAAGTTATGGATAGAATAATATCAGCAGATTTCAGTGTTGTACTCTATCTGCAGGTGCTGCTCAGATGAAGAACATACACTGAAGAACAGTTCTGCAGGTGCTGCTCAGATGAAGAACATACACTGAAGAACAGTTAATAGGACGAGAAGCTACACAATAAAGTATCTCAGAATATCACTTGCCATTTAACCAAATAACTATTAAAAATTAATATTCAGAATATTGGTGAAAATCAAGGCTAACCTGGACTCTTTCTCTTTTTCAGTGAACATTATAACTGCATTAACAATATAGAACTAAGAGAATTGATTAGATACTCTCTGTGATGACAACATAAAATCATGCCAAATCATATCAATTCTCAGGCATGTAATTGCCTAAATCCTACTTTTGTGCTATCTGACCTTGAGAAAGACAGTTATGGCAAGAGAAAAAATCTTCATGTATCTCAGGTCTTGCAACTAGTCTGGGTGCTGCTTCAACACACAGCTCTCTCAGGTAATAATTATTTTGAATGTTTGTCATGAAAGAAAAGACATTTGTTTGCTTCTTTCAAATGTGTTTTTTCTTTAATTTACTTTCTGCTTCTGCCCTTTATGCTCACTTACTTCCCTGCTTTTTTCCTGGTATATTACCTAGCTCTATCTAGTTTAGTTTGTTTTTGTTTTTAAGAGGAAAGCATACAATAAAACATGCTTTAATTCTTTAATCTTTATTGGACTGAGAGAAAGGGAGGAGAAGGGGAAGTGGTTGATGTGTTAACATTCATTTAGTATCCAGGTCATTACTACTAAATGAGTTTTAAAAAGATAAACCCCAAGGCCTTAAGCACTTACAAATTAAAATGGAGAAATTGGCATAATAATATATACCACTGTCATATAAAAAAAAAAATAAATGGTTTCTATATTTTCATCAAAAAATGGAGCCAGGATTTTGCTCTATGCTTTTGCAAGACTAATAAATGCAAATGTCATTATATTTGGACCTTGCAAAAAGGTAATAGCTTTGATAGTATAGTATAAATTTCACCTTAATTCAGACAACATTGCAATAAGATACATTTCACATGACACACAATGACCATATTCTAAATCTTAACAGCATCACTGGACAGAGAAAATTTGTTTGGTACTTAGTAGATGGGAACAAAATACTCATTAGGGATTCTGCCAGATGCATGTGTGATCACTTCATTGTGCATTGTTTGGAAAAGAAATCTTCTCATAATTCATGAATTTATTGATCCAGAAAATTTTATTTCAGAGCTAGCTATTGTCATAGCTGTTTTATTAATTGGAATTAACTCCATGTCAATGTTTTCACAGCCTGGATGTGATTTAATTTGCATTTTACCTAAATTTATAAGATTGCATTGACCAAATATGTATTTTGCATCCATATTTCCAGAATTAGTGAAAGTGCAGCCCTAGAGGCTTTCTTCTTGTTGTAGCTTTCCATAAAAACAAAATTGAGATGGAAAAATATGCTAAGAATAAAGAAAAGAGAGAGATGTGATAGCGTACAAAACAGTGAAGGGGAGGAAAGGTTGTGGGAGTAGGGGAAAGCAGCATTCAGCTAAACAGAAAAGGGATATAATTTATAATATATAATTAACCTCTGGAATTCCTCCCTTCAGGAGGAATGACACAGCCTATTAGAGGGATTGAGACTGTAGTTGACTTTAAATGAATCAGACATTTACGTGAGCCATGGGACCATCCACAAAATTAACCATAGGATATGCTTTTCTTTTTATTATTATTCTGACAGACATTCAGTGATTCTGAGCATAAGCAGTCATCCAAGAGTGAGAGTTAAAAAATGCATTTCTTCTGAGGAAAGGTTGCTCTTTTTTTTCAATTTTTCTTAGTTTCCCTTAAAGCATGCGGTATCGGCCACTTGCAGAGAGGGGATATTGGAATTTTCAGACTCACTGAATGTCTCAGGTTTGATAGTTTTTCTTGTTATATGACATATTTTCCATAAACCACCCAAGAATGTTTTATATTTTGTGTTTTCACCAAGCAAACCTCTGCCACTTCAGCCACTGCATTTGTACAAACAGTCTGCATATTTAATAGCTAAAAAGAACTCTGCAGAGCTAATAGTTCACGTACCAATACTCTGGGGATGTGCTTTGCTGTGACTTGCTCCTTTAGGTGAGAAGTCACATTGTGCAGGGTGAAAGGGTCAGCTGGGTCAGGAAATAGCTGTGTGAATTACTTCATGAATAGTCTCCTGGCATGAGAAAATGAAAGACTCCAGGAGCTCCCTGTAAGAGATGGGAAACCAATTTGAGTAAAAGCTGCAAGTGGAATTGAACTCTGACAGGTGCTTGTTTTGTTACAGACTGCCTTCTGTAGTTGTTTTTGGACAGCATAGTAACAGCAGGAAAAGGAGAGGAAAGGACAAAAAAGACTTAAGATGTGTAGCATGCAGGCTTTAAGTGATGCCATTGGAATTTTTTAATTATTGGCCTGGAAGTGAGTGAAGAGCATTGGAAGTGGAGTAAGGATTTTAAGTCAAAAAAGTGTGCTAGAACCTTTTTGTTAGGTCAAATCACATTTAGCAAACATTAAAATGATTTGGCCAACTCCTTATCCATCCTCCTTAGCAGTCAGAGGTGCCCTTAGAGCACTTGCTGCAGTGTGTAGTGCCTTTCCACTCCACTGAACCACTGCAAGCAAAAGGGAAAGCAACAATGCTGTGATGTGGAGTGGTGAGGAGGTGCTGGGGTCAATGTGTCAGGGTATAAGCTCAAACAAGATTCCAGACTGCACTCCACAGCTTCTGTCTACTGTTTGACATTATGAGATGGTCCTTTCCTTGTGCCCAGTCCTACCACTGCTTGCTCCAACACCCAGTTCACTGAGGATGAGCATACCTGAGATATGCATATCTGTATAATTAGGTGTATTGAGTGACAATTTTTAAATTGAAGTTACTGTGCTGTAGAGCCAACGATAACCCTTAGCTCAGCTGGCACTTTAAGAGTGTAATAACTTTGGTTTTATTTCAGAAAATGAATCATTTACTGACCACTTGCTCTGCCTCAGCAAATTATTCTTGACTGAGTTTTCAGACAGCAATATATAAAATTTCACCCATCTATATCACACATTTTTGTCTGAGTAAGCCATTTGACTTTTGTTATTATCAGTGGAAGGAAAGTAACTGTTAGAGTGATATCTATTTCTGTTAAAAACCATAAATCTAAAGCAGGTCAGGTGATTCACAGTGCAGAAAAGCTTATTTTTCCTCCATTGACTATAAAAGTATTCTAGATAGCTAATGCAGATCCCCCTTAAGGTACTGGAAGGCCACAATTAGGTTTCTGCAAAGCCTTTACTTCTCCAGAATAGGAGAAATGTAACAAATTGCACTGGAAAAATGAGAAGGATAATGTTTTTTTCTGGTTCAGAATGTACTCTACAAGATGCTAAACTGATTAGAGTCCAAGTATGTTCTTCCTTATAAGAACTGGCCTTCCTTTATGTAATTACCAGTTATTACCATTAGTTTAGGTATTTTTTCTGAAATATTTTGTCGTAAGAACTGATATACTTTGTCTCTTGTTGCTCTATTTCAAAGGATTTCTTTACAAGTCCTGTGATAAAGCCTTGGTTTTATCATCAATAAAAGAGGGATAGCAATACTTTCTTTCAACTTAGTTACTGTGCTTATTACACTATATTGAAATAATACACTACAGCAAAATGTGGAGATAATAAACTTGGGGTTTAAAAGATTCATCAACATGATCTATCCATCTAATTTATACTGGTACTTCTCAAGATGAAAAACTGTAGTTGGGAAACAATTAGTACAAAACATCAAATCATTGCATCTACCTCTTGATTACATGCTTAGTGTAAGGGCTTTAACAGAGCTAATTATGAGCAGGAAAAATCTCTAAGAGAGCTTAAAGGTCTAGCTTCAAATAATGTACCAATCAGTGCAAGTTCTCTGGAAAATATATTCATCAAAGGAGTACTTTCCTTACCTTGAATTAGTTGATATGAAAATGAATTCAACAAGTAAGAGTAAGAATAACGACAATGAAATCAGAAAGCTCTTTGCTATTGCAAATAATTTTGGAATTTTCACCAAGGCTTTTCAGTATTGACATCTTTTGTTAGACTCTGAATGGCCTCATGACAACAGTCATGAGCTATGTTCACAGTCACTTTGGAAGAATATAAGGGACTGACCCATTAGGAAATTACTGACTTGGTCTGCCTTTCCTACTGTCTCCTTGATGGATACTGACAAATTGTTTTCTTGTCTGCTGCAGAATAGAATGACCCAGTCCCATTTAGGACTCCTTCTTCATCACAATTCTTAGAAGAAATGTGATAAAACCTCATAAACTCTCCAAAGAACTCAAAATACAGCCTGATTTTTGTTGATAATCCTGTGACTGCTCTGCTGCAAGTTAACCTGTATCAGATGTGGGGAAGTAAGACTGAATGTACTACTTTTTAGGAATTAAACCACAGCTCTCCAACCACATGTTGCTAAGAATGTTACCCCCACTACTAGTGGCTGCTCCTCTCATTCTAGCCCTGCAACATGAAATTCTGAATTTCCACATTGCAGTGATCTCAATTTCATCTTGAACAACTGAAATGTGTTCTGTCTGGGGCTTCATAACTTCCAGTACCAGCAACATTTCTTAGATTTATGTGATTTTGAAAGAACTCATTAGGGTTCATGGGCACTGTCTGATTTAAAACTTATCCAGACATAATCTAACTTCTATGACACAATGTGACATGTGACTGTAATAACAGCTGTGTGACATTAATCTGTCCATTATGCAGTTGCCACATCAGCCTTTTCACAGAAAAAAGATTCCACAGTGGTATTTGGGGTGCTAATATGTAATCCTCCACTACTCTCATTGTTCTGCATTTTCACAGATCTGATATAATACTAATAATCTCATTTATAAAGTTCTTTTCTTCCTTTGCCTTTTCAAAACACTAAGACACAACCAGCATGACAAAAAATTAACTAAATCAAAATTTTCTATATCTGGGACAAAGAAGACATCTGTGTGTATGTCAAGGAAATGGAATAGCAAGATAACCCAGAAAATAATTGGAGGGAGAACAGAGAGATGAAAAACTGTACAAATTAAAACAGGAACAGGATAAATTAGAGTGTTTTACCTAAAACGGCAAGTGACAGAGAAGATCTTGCACTTTTTCTGTGTTCATAATTTTGACTTTGTTGTTTAGCTATTTTTTAATAATGAAATTTTATCTTACTGTATTTCAACTATTGTATGAGGAAGTGTTGAAATATATAGCCAATGATTCAATATTCTCATTCTTTTTATGTATTTTGAGATATGACAAGAAGGCCAATTCTCTAATTTCTTCTGCAGTTTGGAAAATAGTAATAAAATTGCATTTATTCACATGTAAGTGGCTTTCCAAGTGATAGAGCTGACTGTAATTTCAAGTTCTGCACATATATCAGACATTGTAGATCAAGATAATATCCCATAGTGTCTGTGATGATTGCCTTCATTTCTGTTATCCATTTGAAGAATTTTATGTGTTAGTGACAGCACTGGCAGAGAAATGGTTTCCCAAAGTTTTCATCTTTGAAATTTTGATTGCAAAAAAAATGGGGCCAAATATCAACTGTCTTCCACTAAAATGTAATGGAGAACAAAACAGAGTGGCTTCTTTTTCCAATGTATATTTTTGACAGTTAGTATTACTATTACTAGAATATCATCTAGGTATATTCAGTGATATATTCAGTGATATGTTCACGACTTAGTTGTTCAAGATTCTTAAGTCTTTGCTCTAGAGATCTTACTATCTAAATGCTTGTATTTTCCTCCAATATTCTGTAGCTATACTCTGTTATGCTGCTTTAAAACTGAGCTATCAGGGTTTAGCAGATGCCTGAAAATTTGTATTTAAAATTACATTGTTTTTATATCATTATAACTTACTGTGTAGAAAGGTTCCCAATAAGGTGAAGGGTGGTGGTGGAGAGGGATGGGGAAGGAGGACAGTTAGGAAGAGAGTTTGCCTGATTTGCCAGAGATCACTTATGTTATATTTAGTCTGAAGTGTATTTTGGGTGAAGAAAGGCTCGTGTGCAGTGTGTGCTGGGACCTGTAACCTTTACTACAGCTGTAGTAAATCAGAGTAATGCAAGACTATGACATGAAGATTGCAGTTTCAATCTGGATTCCTTGCTTCTGGCAAAGGGGCTACTTTTGTGTATTTACTGCCTATCTACTCCTCCATCAGTTCAGTAAAGTTGCCATCACTTCTGTTTCCCAATAATTAAGGAGTCAGACCTGAAAGAGCCTTGCATCTCTCCAGTGTGAAAAATTGCATAAACAGTTTTAAGAATGTATTATTTTATGATTTCTCTTGTCAATGTTTGTCTTCAATGTTGCTGGTTAATTTTCTGCATTACCAGCCCTCATTTTATAGATAGATAGATATATAACAAAAGTCTGATGATGTTTGGTCATTTCATAAAGTCACCATAGCAGGAATTAAGAGATAACAGGCTTTGGCTTTGGAGTTAATTTTCTTCCGGGTAGCTGGTACAGTGCTCTGGCTTGGATTTAATATGGGCATAATGTTGATGCCACACTAATCATAGAATTGTTTAGATTGGAAAAGACCCTCAAGATTACCGAGTTCAACCACTGTTTTGTGTTTGAGTTGTTGTTCAGTAGTACTTACTCTTTTTACTCAATTTCCATGCTCTGTCAATGAGAAGGTGCACAAGAAGCTGGGAGGGAGCTTGGCCTGGACAGATGACCCAAACCACAGAACTTCATGTTCAGTGGAGAAATGGGAGGGCTGATACCTGCTCAGGAATGGACAGGGTCAGTGCATGGTAAGCAGTTTCATTGTGCCTCACTATTCCTGTCCCGCTTTCTTTTATCTCCCTTTACACCATTATTGTTGTTATTATGATCATCATCATTTTCTTCTGTCAACCCATGAGTTTTACCTTTTTCAGATTCTTCTCCCTATACCACCAGGGTCAGGGTGTACTGAGTTATTTGTATGATCTCAGAAAGCAAAGGGCTAGTAAAAAGGAACAGGCTATTTATTTGTGTGTTTCTATTTGAAAGCTGATCCTATGATTATCTGAGGTTTGACTCATAATTTTGAATGGTTGAAATTGGCAGTGATTTCAATATATATAAATCTTTACAATTTCAAAAGTAATATTCTGGTTCCCAAAGTGTTTTTCCAGACAGCCTGTTTTGATCTTTAGTCAAAATGTTTATTTTCTCATCTACTTCACTGTCATGTATAATCAGTAGTAAAATATGTCACAAATATTTTCTCATTCCTTTATTTTTGTGTATGATCAGATTATTACGTTTTTATAAATAGTAGCATTACCTGTGTTCATTTTCTTAATAGATTATCTTTACTGCCATGTGAGAATGGGAGAATTGCAAAAGATTTAGATGTTCTATTGATGTGAACTCATTATGAATCTGCACTTTTGGTTGTTTAAAAGATGTTGATGCTTTTCATATGAACCCTTGGCCAACTGAAATTTTTCTTTGAAAAAAAATTATCCAGCCAATAGACTTTGCCTTGTTCTTGATACTCCCCAGTTTCCTCACTTTGGTGGAAACAGGTCCTAGTTTAATGGAAACCATCACATCACAGTGATGCACTTACACATACATGGCATCTGAATGTGTGAAACTGATGGGAGACAAGGCACCTTTTTCTTCTCTTTCCCCCCCTGTATTTAAGATGCTGAAAGAATCAAGCAAGAGGTAAATGCACCATGTCAGGTGTGGCCTTTTTGTGTTCAAATAATAGTTATCATGGTGAAGATACTAGAACGGTCTCAAGAAACTAGACATTTTATAGCAAAATAAAACAGACAATTTTAAATCACTCTCAGGAATGGTCTAGACATCAGGATATTCAGACCATGTATGGAATTAGTTGCTTAGACAGTGCTTGATCTTAGCTGTATGCAAAGGGTCATATTTTAAGGCAGTCTGAGACAGTTAATAGTGGGCCAAAGCACAGGATTTTTGCCTTGATTTGTAATACTTCCTTTTCTTTCAGCTTATCCTATTCCTTAACTACTTAACTCCTTAACTACAGCAACAGACTCTCTATGGACCTGCACACTATAGTTATACCACACTATGACAGAACAAAAGATTATTTCTAAATACCTATGAAGTGTTTACAGTGTTAATTAGAGTCAACTGACAGCAATATTCTTCTTGTTTATGAAATCAGATGTGACTGTTCGGTGCGGGAATCTTCAGGAAGATGTATCTATCCTTTAAGATTTGCAATGCTTCATAGGATTTAATTAATACAAATCTTACTTTGTTCAACAAAAAGAGTGAAAAATACTCTGAAAAACTCAACCTTGAAAGAATGTATTCTTGAGGAAATAACAAATGGTTCAGATCATTAACTGACTTGTCATGCATTTTTCCATCGTAAATCATTGTCAGAAGATTTTTTTCTTCTGCCAACAAATAGATTCACGTTAGAAAGGACACTTTACCTTTCAGCAGAACTCTATTAGCAGCTACATTTAGCTTGTTACAAAAAAACGGGAATGGGAATGTAGAAATAGAAGACAGGAAACATGGAACTGTTTAATCTCTCTTAGCTTTCTTCAGCAAGGGCCAGCATAAATTGAAAAGAACATCTCTGTTCTGGACTATAGTCCAGAACTGGACTATATGTGACATAAAGTGGTTAGCACTATATGAAACCTTGTGTTCAATTATGTCATTTTCCAAAAAGAGCTTTTATGTTTTTACAAGAAATAACTATGAATTATTTACTCTAAAATTGGGTGATTAAGTCAGAGTATCTTAGTTTGGGAGTGCGTAATTATCAGTAAAATATAGTGTTAAAAATGAGATTTGATAAACTATGAAGTCAGCAATGTAATGTCATGTCTTGTCCTAATGAACACTTATTTTAAAGTGATAATATATGAATAGGGCATGTTGTATCATCAGTGTCATTTATAATTTAATAATCTAATGGCACCTTGCAGATATAGTCATAAATGGCAAACTATATTCATGTCTAGATTTTTCTTCTGGATTTCAACATAAAACTGCTTTAAAAAATATATGATAAAAGCATCTTTTGCTGGGTGATAGGCTAAGAGGCTAAGACATAGAACAGTAACGTGCATAGTATAAATTAAAAATTGTTCCAAGATTTGGAATTTTTACATTGCATTATGTAATAAGGAAAAGTTACTGAGCAGAATAGTTTGCCAGAACTAGACAGCAAGTATACAAAAACTGTCCTCATTGGTATAGGGGTTTAGGTTTCTATTTTTTTATTATATGTGTAATAAGCTGGAATTTTGTTTTTCTTCTATGTGTGTGTCTGTGTGTCTGGGCAAAATACTTTTTCTTTTGAGACCCAGTCTCAAGGGAAGAACACATTGCAGCATGTGAATAGTTTTTCTCTTAAACTAACACATTGGTGGTTGTCTTTGCACTGGCTTTTCCTGCTGTAAACACACTGAATTAGATCCTTATGTTCTGTGGGAATACAGTTTCCTGAGGTATCACCAGCAGTTTCAGTAATCAAAAGCTGATGGACCAAGGCACTGGGTATATATGTACATTTATGTGCATACACACACACACACACACACACACACACACATTTCTATATGTATGCACATATGGTGCCTTTGAGCTGGGGGGCTGCAGGGCATGGTGAGCACAAACCAGGGCTGCTCTGGGTCCATCGCAGCCAGTTCCAGACAGTCCCAATGCACCCACCATGGCTCAGCCTCATCTAGAAAAATGTCTTGAATAAAACTGGTAAACACTGGGAAAAACGAACAGCAGGGCAGGGAGGGAAGGAGGTGCTCCATGACATACCTCAATGGAACAGCTCACCATGGAGAACACTGATGTGAGCACATGTAACAGCAACCAGACAAGAAGGAGACAATTACTAAAAGAATGAAGAAGAAAATGTCTGCTGAAAGTACTGACAGAAACGCTTGGAACTGGGAACCTGACAAGCAGGCCTTGGAGCCAGAAATAGCCTTGAAAATTTCGTCTGCCCTCTTCAAAGTGCACCCAGGATATGTAGAAAATTGTGATATCCTGAGATACCACTGAAAAGGGAAAACACAACTGTAATGGCAACTTATTGCCTGAGAAGATGGAAAACAAAATGGGATTGAAAGTACAGGAAACAGCATTGAGTATTAACTGTTACAGGTGAAAAATAGGAGTTAACAGTATTGAAGTAGGCTGTTTGGATGTCCTACATCCATGTATGACTCCATATTATAAGAGGGATTTATTTTTTTTTCACTGAAATGATGCCCTTTTTCACTCTCTCTCTCATACTTTTCCCTTCCTGTGCAGTCTGAGTCCAGCAAAACCACTGTGTGAGACCTTGGACTTCCATGGGGGTGTCACCTAGCTAACTTGATTGTTACAGGTATCACATCTGAGGGGAGAGTCTGCCCATTATCTTATTAGTTCTTTATTGGGCCCACTGTTGAGTCACTTTGTCCTTCTACTTCTAGGACGGGTGGATTGCCATTTGAGACTTGTTTATACCCTTTGGTATGGTTTGGTCCCTTCTGAAATCTGTCTAAACAAACCCTAAACCCCCAAACTCAGAACTGAAAACTAAAACTGTGTTATCCAAGTTTGATCACTGAGGAATAGCTTGATGCTTGAAAGTTTTAAGTAAAGTAGCTTCTGTAAAAATGATTTAATAAAGGTTATCTTAACCTACAATATTGCCTAGATTGTTAAATGCACGCTAGAGAAAGGAAATGAAGGCAAAACATAGGCTCGGGTTTTTATATATATTTTTTGGTCAAGAAACTTACTTTCCATTCAATTGAATGAAGTAAAAATGGAAAAAAAGTCATCACAGTATTTTGCTCTGTGTGAAAGTTAAAGTGCCAGCATTTTTAGAGACAGGGATGTAAGAAACACTGAAAAAAATTTGCTTTCGTCTGCATATCAGTACATAAGTAAAAGCTTAGAAGTTTTAATGACCTGTATTCAGTGAAAATCCCCTGACCTAGTATGAAAGGTATCAAAGCACAATTGAGACCTTCTGTTAAAGTAAAAGAGATGTTAAAACCAAGTGCTGCAGTTAAAAGCCTGTAATAGGCTCCCAAGCATATCTGAGAACTTTAGACTTGCACTTATTTATTTGAGATGAGAATCTGAGACCCTTAACTGAGTGCAGAAGCAAATTTTAGAAGTATTAGGTCAAAAGCTAAATGTCTTGAATGTTAAATTACTTCTTAGATCTTTGGTAATGTTACAAAATATTAGGATTCTTTGTAGAATTGTGAAACGTATCCTAGGTGTTAGGTTTTGCTTGAACCTAATTTAAATTCCTCTACATCTGAGCATAAACTGGGAAAACAGTCTAATAAAAAAAATATGTTGGGGGGTTTTTGGGGTTTTTTTTTTTTTTTTTTTTTTTTTTTTTTTTTTTTTTTGTTGTTTTCTTTTTGGGTTTTTTGGGTTTTTTTTGTTAAGAATGTCACTGCTCTTTGTATTGACCAGATTCAATATCAAAAAAAGTCAGTGCACAAGGTAGTTAAAACACCACAGAAAAATTTCTTTTTAATTAAGAAAATAAACGCCAAGATGTGAATACCAAAAAAAAAAAAAGGTATGAAAGGACTAAAAGTTTTACAACAGTAATTACTGAGGCATCCTTACTCAAAAGTGAAAAGATTTATGCAAAGAAGGATACTTTGTGTGTATGTAGTTTTAAATACATTTCCCGTATGCTGTTCAAAAATGCCTGGGAAAAGTGTGATTTAGTTGGAGGAAAGCTGAGAAAGAGATGAGCAAGTAAATGAGCCAACTTCAATCTCAGTTTAGGTGGAACTTAATGCTTTCACTAGAAATACTGCTCTGTGCAGAATTTTTTTATTTTAAAAACCTGTAAAACACATCCATACCATTACTGTGCCTACTATCTTCTTTCCAGCTCCCAATATATAGTTTTCCCTAGTTTTTTATCTGTCATTCCTCCTTTAATCTCATTCTTTCCCTAGAAAAGCCCAAACCCAATCACTCAAGCCTTAGCTGACATTTCAAGCCCAGAATTTTCAAGTGGGTTAAAAATTTAAAATTATTTTGCCTATCTTTACCAAGCAGAAACATTTTGCAGTATTCCATTAATTATTTCTATTCACTCCCAAATTTATTCTATTTTCATTACTGTGGTAATTCTTGACAGCAATTGGAATCTTACTAATACTGACTGGGTGTTTGAGCGAATCAACAACAAGCCTTGTCTTTATTCTAAAAGTTTTTAATAATAATTTGGCCAGATTTCCATTTGGATGAAAAGATTTAATATGATAATAAAAGATTACAGTGTTGGCTGAAGTAAATCTTGCAATTTCCAAAATTTTTACTTTGTCATGGAATTTTTTCTTTTAGGATCCTTTAGTCTGCACTATTCTCTTTGATTTAAATAACACAATGAATTATGTTGACTGAACCAAATACTTCAGTATTCTGGGTATTCTTTGCATCCTAAGACACTAATTGGTCAATGTTTTTCTTCCTGAAGCTGAAATGTTATGTAACTGAGCTGGTAGAAGAACCTAAGGGAAATGACTCAGCCACAAAAATGGAAGGTAATAATAGACTTAGTTTATGTCAGTTTACATCCAAAATGCACTTAATAAGTATAGCACAGAACATAACATTTTGCAACAACCAAAGAGTACATTCCTGTTTCTAAACTCAAGGATTAATTTCTTTCTATCCATGTTTCTGATTATAAACATAGAGAATGTTTTTATATACACAAATGTATAAAAGCCACAAAATTATTTAAACCATTATAAATTGGAGATATAGGAGTGTTTTGAGATACATCTGTTATTTAGAAACAGTTTATCTGAGCTGCCAACTATCAAATTTCTGGAAAAGAGTAACAGGCCTATGAAGATGTGGCTCTAAAAAAAAACCCAAACCACTGCTATTTTGATGGTAATAGTTAAGTGAACATTCTAGGAATTGTTACCAGATTATTTCACCTGTTTTTCAATGGAAACAATGCTTATACACTCATGTTGTTCTTAAAGTGTGTATTCAGTAATGTGTGAAGACTTTTGCCAGTTTCACTTCCCATGTGGGTGAGATGGGAAATTCAAACATAAAAAATCCTGCAAGTTTTGGGCAGCTAGATAACTAAGTAAAGGAAAGAAACCTTATCAAGGCTCCCACACTGGAGAAAAACTGTAGCATGAGCTGACACTGGGGAGTCCAGATATATTGCAGCTGGAGACCTATGTGGGAAAAGTTTAAACTGAAATCCATACTGTAGGAAAATCTCAAATAAATTCATCCTAAGATAATTTATTCAAGGAAATATTTCTTAATTCATTCATAGAATGATATTTAAGGCAAGCTTTGAACTCAGATACCATTACTTTGATTTGTACTTATGCCTTGTATTAGTTTATTATGTAAAAATATTTTGTTTTCAACATTTGTTTTTTTTTCTTTCATTATTCTTAATTTCTATCCCATACTTTTACTTCTTACCTCTGAATATGCCTGAGACAGCTTCATCTGCTCTAGGTGGGAAAAGGCCCTCCCAGCCTAAGTGAGAAGGAGATGTTTTGAGGTTCAGTCGTTCTGTAACTGTGCTGAAACTGCCATGACCTATTCAGTGACTGACTGTAGAATCAAATAACTGGAGAGACAGCAGGAGTAGCTCATCCAGTTTTTGTTAGTGAGGATTGGGCAGTGTCAGAAGATCTTTTCAGAAGTGCTTAGATTCCCTTTCTGCCTAGTATTGTACCCCACATATACCACTTCTCCAACTATTGAGATACTTTTCACAATGGTTCTAGGATATGGGATCTGCTTCTTCTTTCGCTGCATTGTAATGAAAACTGCTAGGTCCCAGAGGGCACCAAAAGGCCATATGTGCACTGACCCTCACTTGGGACCTGCCTATGGATTTGTGGGCTGAATTTAAGCTAAGGTCTCGACACCCTCACCTTCCAAGTGATGCTGTAAGTACACATGTTCTGCTACCTACAGTGCTGCCCTCCTGGCAACACTTGTAGGATGGAGCTTGGACTCAATTTGCATATAATCTTATCTCTATTCCTTCCTCCAGTCCAGTCTCCTGCCATTTTTGACTGGTCTTCCTGGACGTGCTGACGTATTGCCTTATCTCATCTGGATTTGTCACATGGATCTGTTGATACCTCCACCACTACACAGAACCATTGGATGGCAGCCTGTGGAAGCATCAGTACCCAGCCTGAAGTGCTGAGGCAATTATGCTTCCTGGCTCATCTCTGTCTGAGAGCAGCCCCACTCCTGCTGCCCCCTGACAGCTGGAATACTTTTTCTAAAGAAATTATTTTTAAAGTAAACATATATAAATTAATTACCCAAGCATCCTTTTTTTTGTTAATCTATTAATGCTAGTAGCAGTTTCACAAAAATATTTAGTATAAGAGCTTAGGTATTAAAAGAAATAATTAATGGGTATGTATTCTGGGATTTTAGTTTTTCATGTTATTGAAATATTCTAATTGATGACAATGGAGCAGAAAAAGCAGCTGTTCTAACTATGAACTTTTCCTATATCTGTTATGAAGCTTTAAAGAAGCCAGCCAGATTGCTTGTGTAAGTGTTTTGAATAAAATCATCAGTATCTGCTAGGATAAGCCTCTCCCAACATCTGTCCAAGAAACAGTACAATATCATTTAGAAATAGAGTTATAATCTAGTGCAATATTTACTTTCACATGGCATCTGATGCATAGTTCTGTTATGAAGAAAAATCAGTATTAAAATAGTTTTTAGTTTGGCTTATTTAAAGTTCAGGTTGATTAATATGTGAAAGTGAAAATAAGAGATTCAAAGTCATTGATACAGTGGGTTCCATGAAAAATTCAACAAAGCTTCCTCTAGGAGCCACATTATTTTCCAATATCTAGAAGAATACTATCCTTAATAAGAAAGGCGAATAAAGTTTCCACTTTCTTCTGTTTTACTTTCAGGGGAACTAAGATGAAATGGAGAGTGGGTCTCATTTCTGCCATGACTACAGCATCATTAGGAGTCTGACTTAGTTGTGGGTTCACTGACTCTTGACATCCTGCTGTCACTATCAGACCAAATTGTCTGGGATCTAAATCCACAACCTAGAGTATAAATGAATATTCTACAGGTTATGTAAGTGAGAAAACAAAGTGTCGCATGATCTGGTGCCAGAGTCATTGGGATACCCACATTAAGAACATGCAAATATTTGAAAATCAAGTTCATATATACTGCTTGCCATGGTTTTGTTCTCAACTCTCCCCCTTCCTCACCTCCTTCTTTTCAAATTTAAACTGTCTTCACTTGGCTAGGATGGGAAGCAGAAGTGCTGAAACATCTAATCTTGTAAATCTTCCAGCCCAGATGTGCAGAATCAAGTGGCTTTAGAGAGTTAGAAAACAGTTCAAAAGAGCATCCACAGTTATTGGTGTTTTTCCAAGTGTTGAGAAACTTTCTGGTTTACCCATCACTCCTTGTAATGTATTAGAAAGTAAACACACTCTGTCAATGCATAAAAATTTTATGAAAGTAAATCTGCTTCTGACCTGCTGTCCACTTGCAGGCATGACTCTGACTGGCTTCAATGGGAGTTGCACATAGGGAATGACTTCGTGATCAGACATCTGTACTGCAAATGAGATAATATGTATTAATGTGTGTGTGTTTTCTTTCTGGAATCAATTACAAGTGAGAAAAGAAAACTGTGAATTTAATAACTTTCCCATGGACTGAAACTGTACAACTACTTCATCCATCTATGCAATGCAATTCTAGAAGTAAGCATAGTAGAAGAAATGCAAAATTAAAAGATTTGGTCAAATGAAACATGCCTTATGCCATATGATACTTTAAACCAGAGGAAGGGGAAAAGGGTACAGAATGCTGCTGCATTCTTCTTTACAGAACCTTGTAGAGGATCTGAGAACAATACTCTTGAGCTGTCTTAGAAACAAGGATTAAGAATGACTACCTAGTTTGTGTGTCTGGTGCAGTGGGAGAACACTTCTTTCATCCTGATGTTATGCGTATATTGAAACCACCAAGAAAGGTGATTGTTATACATGCTATGGCTCTACGATGCTGTGCAAAAGGGAGTTACTCTCCTGCATATGTTTTCTCCAATTTCATTTATGATGTCTCATCTTAATCACATAATTTTGCCTCAGGTTTGTAGTCTGAAAGCAGACTTGAGCCTCTTTGTGTTCCATAATTTGCCTGCACACGGAAATTTAAGAAGGAATTACAAGTAGATTGTTGTGATTCAGAGTTTCTGTTCTTAAGTGTTTCTGTTCAAAGCTAATTCAGAGTTTCATTACCAAACCTTACTAAATATGAAAGTTTGACAAGTCATGAAAAGTCATACCACTGACATTTTGAACAACATAATAGCTTTTAATAGCAAATGTAATTAAACAGAAGAGTTTAAAATTGCTTAACCTGCTCAATAAGGTACAGGATGATTCCCATATGGAAAGACTTCTTTTTCCCCTTAAGCATAAAGTAGAATTCTAGAAATAGTATTTTCTTCCTATTAAATTTACTTCTATTTCTTCTCAAAACATGTTTTTATTTGATAAATTTCTTATCTATGAGGTGATTGAAAGAAAGTTTCCTTTTGCTAGACCTGAAATTTGGTTGAGGTCTGAATTTAAATTTAGGTAACCCTTTGCAGGGTTTATATTGAAACTAAACTACACTGCAGTAACAAAGAGCACTTCTTAAAACTGAAATCATATTTGCAAACTAGATAGTTGATAATTGGATCAAAGGGTGCAAAAATATTTAGTTGTGTCCACAAATTTACAAAGTGCAAAGTTAGATGTTATTTCAATTTTTTTATCCTCAGATCTTTACATTAGAGTTTACTGCTAAAGATATGTCAGTAAGTAAAAAGTAATATAAAATATGTTTCACAAAGATGCTTGAATTGCCAGCCTTTCAGAGTGCATTACTAAGTAATTGAAACAAATCATTAAATGGATCAAGATCTAAGTCTGTGGGAAGGGAGAGATGTTGGCACAGATTGTTACTTTAATTCAATTCATTAAAGTATTTTATAGAACCTGCAAGTTCTAATTTATAATCAATGACAAACTTACAGACTGAGAGTCTTATTTTTGAGTGCATTTATTAACTTTCAGTAGAGTGTATGTGAAGTATTTACAGCTTGAACATGATCTCTTAACCTGGAATATTGGTTAAAATGATGAGACACTTCAAACTGACTTATTTCCATAGTTGATAGATTTATAGAATATCATGACATAAAGATGACTTGACTGGTCTGTTGCTAATGCTCTGATGTAATTAAACAGCTGTAGAGGGCAATACTGTTCAGTGATGACACTTAGGATGACACCTCCTTTTGGCTATTAGGAGTCAATTTTATTGTTGCTGTTGTTGCACCCTTTATCCAGATCAGTTTGACACTTTTGTCTTGCATGACCCAAAACATGTTTAAATCTGAAAGTGTATCTTGTTTTCATGTTGCCCTCTTATTTTTAACTCCTCCTATGTATTCCCAGAAAAATAAGACTGTAAACTGAGAATTTTTCTCTTCTCTTCTCTCTGTGTGTTTGCCTGCCCATGTGATTACTTATCTTAGATTGACTGAAGAAGTGACATTCAGAATTCTTAACTTCATCTATGCGTTTTTAATTCTTTATCAGTGATACTACAGTATTTTTTTTAAAAGGAAAACAGAGAACACAGTGTAATTGAGTTGCATACTGTTCATTTTTTAAACTTTCCTGTGTATCATTTCATATTTGACATTAATTTCATGTTTCATCATATATATGAATACATAAGATGGATATTTTCAAACTAATTTAAAAAGATATTTAGAATGCAAAGGCGTATCTTGAAATTCAATTATGCTATTTTACAGATGTTTTTCAGATTTGAATTTAGACTGAATGTATTTATGAAAAAAAATTACATAGATTAATGCTCATTGCAGAAGCTAAGCTAATATTCTAATAAAAAGTGAAAACATGCCTATTTTTAAAGTAATCAGTTATGAAATGTATTTTGTTGATTTTGGTGAATAAAACTGGGTGTTGCTTGCAATGAACAGCAACAAATAGCCAGGGAAGGCAGGCTATGAACTTCTCATAACTGTAGTGTCTAATGACCTCAATTTTTATTTCATAATAGCCTATGAAATAGACCAATATTCTTTTTTTGTAGGACAAGATTAAGGTAATTAATCATTGATTATGATCTGGCACAATTCTCTAAATGAAGCAAGACTGAATCTTCCTCCACTTAAAATTGAAACAAAATCAACTGTCTTTCCAGTTGCCTAAGATAAAGAACTGTTTGAACAGTTCTTCAGAACACACCTTATGAATTTGAAAGTTAATGGATCAAGACACAGAAATATTACTAGTCATATATTTTTGAAGAACCAGTTGAAACTACAGAATAATACAAATATCAGTGGAGGTGAATAACTTACAGGTTTCTTCCCAGAAGAAATAAATTCAGATAGTTGTTACTCTTCAGTGAATATTATTATCTCTTTTTCACTTAAAAGGGCTAAATTCTAGTGTGGGGGAGGCACCATAGCACAGTCATTAACTGACTGCTCAGGGTACAGTCTGGAGATATACAGAGAAATAGCTTGAACATGCATCTCTGACCCTTTGTATGTTTCTGCACCTTCTACATTTTCCACTGGCTGTTGGAATTCTAGGATGAACTTTTATGAATGCCTCCTGTTGAAGCACTTTTGTTGACATAAGAAATTAAATGTTAGTAGAATTCAATGATTTTGGTTGACTTTGGGTTGGGGTACAGAGTATTCTGTTATATTAATCCTAAACAGTACACCCAAAAAAAAAAAAGCCTCAGGAATATTGTGCCTGATAAGGAGATGATTTCCCATACCTATTCAGAATTAGAGTAATTTGAAATGATAAATAATTTCTTAAAGTTTCTGTGTGTACATAGTTATGTACTTAAGAACAGTTAAGATAGAAGTATTTCTGATGGAAAGGAAATACTGCTTAACCTGCCATATCTTAACAAAATACCCTTTTTTTTTACCTCCTGACCTTTTCCTCACCTCTGGATTTTTCTGCTCTGTTTTCTCATTTCCACTTGAGTAAACCTTTAGCTTTTTCAGACTTTAAAGCATTCTTCTCAAACTTGCAAAGCAGGAGGTTAATCTCAGAGTGAGATGTGTTTTCAGCTTCTTTACACAAAGTAAGATTCAGTTCTTTTTAGTGGTCTTACAGGATTAAAAGCTCACGGCTTTGGAAACTGCTCCAAAAGTGAGCTAAATGAGAAAACAGCACAAGGTAACTCAGTGGATTTATCTAAACAGCTTTCCTCCTTTGAAAGGATTTAATTTTACTTCAAGAATAAATGAAAAGTGTTTGAAACATCCAAGGTCCCAGGGGAGCAGAAACACTAAAGACTAAAACTAATATATCTTTTGATACTGTTGGCAGTGTCGGCAAGAACAATGCCAGGAATGATTGTGTTTGGAGACTGAATCAACCTTGCACCGCGAGAAAGACTTGCACTTTATTGGTATCATACTTTTAGGGAGTCCCAGATAAAAACTATAACATCATGTTGTAATTAGTCAAGGAATCAAAAAAATATTATCAGTCTACCTTGTTTCACATATTTACATCTAAAACAAATATCATTCATTAAATTTAAATTAAGAAATTAAGTAATGGTCTGCTACAAGGCTTAATTGTTTTCATTTCAAAGCAGGACAGGTATACCCTACCTTAGTTTTAAAAGTAAGAACCATGTATACTTAAAAGTAAGAACCATAATAGACTGGTTTTGGTGTTTTTTATAAGTAGGTTAGCAGGCTTCTGCTGCATTCACTTCCCAGCAGACAAGACTATTTTACTTTTGGAACGTAACTTTCTTGTAGTCACAAATTACTTTAAGAAAGGTCTCTAACAGAGGAAGCATCTGAAAGCATTCATTTATCTTGCTCTCAATTCTGTCACTGAGATTGAATATGTCTTAAGAAGGCCAGGCTCAAGAAGATGATATTATGTTTCTGTAGCTCAAGCCTTTGACATAGTGTTGACATTATGCAGAGTAAGCTGTCCCCAGGAGTCCACTTTTCAATAGGAATTGCAGAGAACTCCAATGTGGAGATAAGACAGAGAAGTGATCATGCTTTCTAATTTGAAATTATTTCTCTTTGGAAGCCTGTGAAATGAGAGGCATAGTTTTGTCTTTTGTTACAGTCAGAATCTTCCAATGATCAGTTTGAATATTTTAGTGGTGTCTTTCATTTTCCTTATGTGCAGTAGAATGAGCATCTCACAGATGCTCACAGATCTTTCATCCCCACAAACAAAATGTTATTCATAATTCATTTCAGTATCTCTACTTCTTCCCCCCCGCCTCCTGAAATTTTATTTTTACAATTATATTGTAGAAAAGTTAGAAATAAAAAAGAGAAGAAAAAAAGGCAATGTTACAGATTCTGACAGGGAAATCTGATTATTTATGACAAACGTCTATGGCCATAAAATAATATCTGACTGTCCAGAAATATTTTGCCCAAGTTCAAATGCAGATGAATATCTAAATAATTTAGAAAGTTTACTCCTAGATTATTTTGCTAGTAGTGGCATCAATGAAATCAAGACTAAGAGCCAAAACACAAGAGCATAGTTTCATTTTTGTGATGACAGAATATATATATATATTTGACAAAAAAATTGAAAATTATTAACCTGAGTAACCAAAGAATCAGTCTAATTTAAGACTTACCACTTCAAGAAAGTAGGACTTGCAGTTTTTGCCTTCAAAAGGCTAGCCCTCTAGAAAATAAGGGAATTTTTTTACTAACTCAACAGAATCAATTGATTTGAGATTAGAGAATTAAACTAAGATAGGAATTTATTTAACACATTAATGATAAAAGACTAATTACAATTGGTATCTCAGACAAAGAGGACATATTGTTGAACAGGACTTCAGAAAAGGTACTAAAACCAGCAAAGAAGAGTCTGTCTTCAGGTTCAGAGGTCAAGAAGTTTAGAGGAGTCAGACACTACAGAAAAAATTTAAAGCAAAACATCCTTAGCTTTAGAAATTGATTAAAAAACCAAGAAAACCCACATTAAAACAGCAGTTTTTAAAACAGCAGGAAAAGATTTATCATAAAAGTGATAATCTCTCAGTGCTTCTAAAAATAGATGAATACTTTGCAAGATATTTGTACGGAATTGTCCATCATTACTAGAAAAAAGTGAAGAATTGAAAGCTACATGCAACAGTGAAAACTCAAATAAAATAGTGTGCTTGTGCTATTAAAGTCAAGTAATCTACATCAAAAAATTTCCAAGAACTGTGAGAAAAAGTTGCAAATATGTAGTATCTGGAAAATTTATTCAGTCCAGGTCTCAAATAAGAGTCATGCTCTCTGACTATAAAAGGGAAATGATGGTAAAAGTGGGTTAAAAAGAACAGATTTGCCTGATCTCAATATGATATAATATTCCCTAATAGTGGGGGATAAAAAGTAAGCAAATTGAGATAAAAAAATCCAAGTTTAATTTACAAAGAGAAAAAAATTAAGCCACAGAAAGCAATTTTGATTGAAGAAACAGGTACACTAGAAGAATTGATAAGAAAACACTTTTCCAAATCAATTTCCTATTGTAGAATCTGGTCCTTTTAGCAATGTAACAAAAACAAGTGCCCAACTTACATCAGCAAAAGCTTATCAGCAACTTTTACAAAAGAAGTGGCAGTGGAAGATTACAGAAGAATGGGAAACAACCAACACTTTTAAAATAATGCATGTTTTTTGCTAGCTGAGGATGTCTGTGTTAGTACTCTAAATCATAAAGAGAAAAATGGTGTAGATATTCAGACTGGGCATAATAGTTTGACTTGCACTGATAATTCAACTTTGATAAATGTAATAATGGAAGTAGAATTTATTATTTTCCTTGTGTGATAAATTGAATTCATCTATCTAAAGTACTTTTGGCTTAGGAAAGCACAGCTGAATTGTCTTATATATCAACACAAAGAAACCTTACTTGTGACTAAGGCTCTGTGTAGTACAAACAGTAATTCACACTACAGGCAGTTCTGGTAGATTGGATGGTTCCTCCTCATGCTTATTTCAGTCAGAAAATGTCAGATCGAGACTGCAAATCTTCTCATGGAAACATTCTTAGGTCAGTCTTTGTTTTAGTTTTGGCTTTGGGTTTTGGTTTCGATTCTGGTTTTGGTTTTGGTTTCTCTTCTGGTTTACGTTTTGGTGGGATTTTTCTTGCTTCTTTGTTTTTTTGGGGTTTTTGGTTTGGTTTCTTTTTGTTGGTTTGCTTTTGTTTTTGTTTTTGTTTGCTTTATTTTTTTCCCCTGGAAATGTCTCAAAGCTATGATGAATTTATTTTACTTTACTGTGTTTCTTAAGTGAGTAATACCTCAACAGGTAAGTTTTTAGGTCCCTTGCATAGGAGGCCATTATTTTAAGTTTCTCTTTCTCCTAATTTGAACTTGATTTCTTTCACTTGCCATCCTAAGTGAAAACCATCAGGCTGTTGGTTGTTGACACTAATTATACAGCTCACCCTATCTACAGATATTGGAATTGGACTAAAAAAGCAAGCAAACAAAATATAGAACATTTTAATGTTGCCTCTAAAAAGAAGAGGAAAAAAATGTTTAGGCTGGATTATTAATCAGATCTTACTACAGTCTTTTCTATCATTTGCTCTTGTTAAAGACTATAGTATAACTCATTTTCTACATTCCTCTTTGAGTATAAGCTCACGTCCTTCCTAAAGGATAGAATATGATGATTAGTTTTTTAAGTCACACAGCATATTTCGAGCAGTATGTCTAATAAAGACATATCCTCTCCTGGTCATCTGGTCTATTTAGATAGTGGCAGTTCATTAAATTGATGCTGGGAAAACCTGTGCCATTGGGACTCTTTTCTATTCCTGGGCAGGGATTTAGTGCCTGTTCACAGTTTTTCTGTAATTAAGATCCATATCTAAGCCCAAATGAATTGTTAATAAAGAACTGCTTGCTCAGTAAAAGGTGGGAAAACAGAAAGAATATGAAGAAAAGAATACTCCTGTACCAAAGCAAACTGTAAATATAAGAAAAGGATTTCAAGAGTTTTGTCATTGGACATCTTTACCTTGATTAGAACTGCAGTTTTGATTAAATAAGAAAAAGAAAAAAATAAGAAAATCATCTGTATTAAGCATGCTCTGACAGAAATATTTGCCTTCAGAAGCCAGATATGTAAGTCTGAATTCTTAAAAGCTGATCACTTTTCTCACATCTAATAGAAACTTGGTACACATGGATTAAAAAAAAAAAAAATACAACTATTTATTAAAATTTCAGGGGAATGACATGAAATTAGCCCATCTTGACCTTTTTTTTGTTTCATTGTTAAAATTCTGTTAATATCTTCTTTTGAATGTTTTTGTGATTAATTTCTATGTGGAGAAGTTTGAACCAGTATAATTGGGGTTTTAGATAGGATTTCAGAAAATACTGCGACTTTCAACTACTATGGGAACTCTTATTTGATGACAGAATTTCTGTCCAATGGCTTCTAGAGATAGATGTTACCACCAGGGGAAGAATAACCAGACTAATTTAACAAAAAAATTGTTTGTTACATCTATACTGCGGTGCAACTGCCTTCAGGTCCTGGATCAAGACTTGTCTGTTCTTCAGCATCTGTGCTCAAGTGTTCAGCTTGAGCACAGAGTTTATTTCTCCCCCTGTGCTCAAGTGCTCTGCTTGGAGATCAAATTGGATCCTCTTGCATATCAGGCAGAGCATGATGGAGCGTGGAAGGAAGGAGTTTATGTTCAAGTACAGGCATGAACCTCCCCATCCAGCAGTACAGAGTTCTGTGCTGCACCCAGGGACCAGACACACTGAAATCCAGGCTCAGCAGTGTTTCTGAAGAAGTAGTTCTTATCTGTCAGGTGTTGTCTCTTGAAAGAGGTCAGAAAGAAAAAAGGAGGGCAAGAAAAAAAGCAACCTGTGCCAGTAACCATCTAGAAAAGAGGAAATGCTTTAGAAGAAGTGTCTTGAAAAGAAGGACAAATGTCTCAAAAGAGTGAATATTTTTTAATAGCTCCTAAGAAAATGCAAGAAAATTTATTTTTCTTTTCTCATTTGTTCTTCCGCAGTGACCCTTTTCTCTTGCAGAAAAGTTCTACTGATATTATTTAGAGGTTTTTACTCTTCATATTTTCATCCTTTAATGAGTTTGCAGTATTCTTTAAGGATCTCATTATCAGGAAAATATATTTTGTTTCTCTAGGTCCTGTTCTGATTATTATTGTCTGAATATCCCCTTGTGCATGAAATTCTCAGGTTACCTCAATTCTGTACGTTGCAATTTTTAAATTAGCTGATGGGAGGATTTCACTGACTTCACATGAGCTGTTCAGTATTGGATATGGGGATTTTTTTAGCACAACCTCATTCAGGACATTCAGCAAATATATTTTCTCATCTGGAATAAAGCTAATGTGATTACTAACATCTGTACTGGCTCAGGTGAGTGCCATAATTTATTTATTTATATTTTTTTATGAAGATGGATCTCTTTTCCAAATATCACATCAGCCCAAGTCATGTCTTTCTGATCTTTTAAGCAACTGCTAAGGTAATGAAAACCTCCTTTCTATGCTGCCAGCTCTGCACAGATGCTGTGGACAACTGCTCTGGGAGTAGAAAAAAAAGTCCTTCAAATTGCTGAAAAATCATATCTATAGTGCAGTGAGGAGTTGAAACTTCACAGGATAACTGCTGAAATAGCATGTGTAAGAAGTTCAGGAAACAGACAAGGAGTCTACTATATTCTTTTCTTCTATTAACTTCTAAAAATCTTTCTTCTGATCCCTTTTCTATAAAGTATCTCACTGATTAACAAATGAATGAGGTATTTTTAGTAGGCAGCAGACTAAATTCCAGGTTGGAAGCTCTATATGTACTTGTTTAATTTTTTTCCTCCCAAGTCCATGACCTATTTTATCAAAGAGCTGTGAATTTGTTGTCTTTGATATTTATAGCTGTCTCCTACAAAACTTCATTCCAGGCAACTCATTGCTTCTTGAACAAGGCCATTCCACTTCTGCAGCTAGAGCAGACTTGCATTCTCTGCAATCAAAGATAACTTACTACTGTACCGCACTCAAGTGTTTCATATTTGACAAGAGCAAAGAAGCATGAACCATAGCTTTGGTGTATGTGATCAGTGTCCCACAAAATTTCTGAATGCAATAAAAAATTATTTCATTATTTCATTTAGCATCCCAAAGAGATGGTCCCTTGAAGTTTTGTGTCTTGGTATCGTCTTAATAGCAAACAAAATCTTTGTAGGCATAAAAATTACTTCTTGTGTGAAACTGATCAAAAATTCTGAAAAAATAATGAAGCAGTGCAAAGTACTAAGCAAGTCTAAAAGCTCTTTCACTCAATTTTTTACAGCAATGGTATACTGAAAGTGTACTTTGACTATAAATGTGTAATAATCACAAAAGTATTTTTCTGTGCATCTCTGGTAGTGATACAATATGCCTTTCATAAATGACATTTTTACATATTGGCTAATAAGGTCCAAGGTAAAGAAGAATTTCTATAGAAAACATGGATATTTTGCAGCAGGAGAAGGAAAAGATGAGTGAAAAAGCAAAGAAAAAAAAAGAAGACAGTTCAGCTTTCTAAGAATACATATTGAATTCTATAAATATTTTAAAATTCTTTTTAAGGAACAAAATGGATGAAAAGACAGTCAAAGCACAAAACAGTCCTTAGGAAAAGACGTTATCTTCCTTAAATTCGTTACAAAGGCCATATTGGCTTTACATATTGGCATCATCTGTCAAAAATTCAGTTTTATACATTATCCTGCCTGCTGCTCAGTGACAAAAATCATGTTCTGAAGCAGTTAGAAATTGGTAACACAGCAAACTTTTCACCTTAATTCACAAGCCACTGAGCCACAGCCTAATCAGTTGCAAGTTTCACGGTGCTAATGTCTCATATTAAATGCAACTTGCCATGAGGAAGAGGCAGAAAAAGGGAAGTCATAACTGGTAGTTTGGGTAGAGTTTTTTTAAATGTCTGTGATGACTGTAATAATACCAAGTATTGTTTCAGGTTCAATGAGATTAAGTTTAGGTAGATGGAACATTCTTATCCCACTGCGCAGTACTTCAGTATATTTCTGTCAGAACATAGTGATGGATAGGCTCATTGCTGAACATAATCATCTTTAAAATGGTTTTACACTGAAAAAAGGTTCAAAAGTTTCAGATGCTGGCCTAATTTCCTGTGAGGAGAAAATGTTAGCACCTTCTGTCACCTCCCATGTAACTTTAAGCACAGGGACTTGGTTTAAACATTTCCATGACTGACAGCTTCTTTTGGATTCAAGGTTCTGTATCCAAATCCAGACAGGATATAGCCTCTATAATGATACCCAGTTAGTGGTTGCAGCTCTTCCATGTGTTGAATCTGATGCAGGCTTGTTTGCACTGTCCTGGAATGGTGTGCATTTCAAATATGTACTGTGCTGGAACAGTTTTCTGCTTTGTGGAGATTCTGCACTTTTTAGAACAGGAGATCTACTGTAATTAGGGGTACTCCCTTTTACTGAGTAGAAAAAATGTATACATTAACATTCTAACCGAGAGACATTCTTGCTTTTACTCCAAATCTAGAGCAGATGCATGTGAAGCATGACATTCCCTGCTCAGAATAATTCTCTTGAAACCTCATCAGGAATAATGTATGGTACTTGAATATATTATACTTGGAGCTCCATCATCCTAAGATTACAGTAAAGAGCATGTAATACATGTCTAGATAGCCACTGGAGATAATCTATTCCACATTCAGGAGTTTTGTTATGTTTATAAAGGCAAAGATTTCAGGTCAAGACTGATAAAAAAATCCTAGGAATTTTTGTCCAGCTTGAAACAATTTAATAGCCCTGATTTTTAAATGATGCCAACCTGAAAGGTCTCTTGGTATATATCCCATAAAAATGAGCACCTAAAGCCATTTGAAAAAAACTTGACATTGGTCCCTAAAGTGAAACATTTTGTTTAACTCAGATGACAAACTGAAAAAAAAAAAAGTACTCAGGCTATAATGACTGTCTTAAATGACTGTCTTAAGAAATATTTACTTGTTCAGATACTTCACAGCCATGTGTGAGTATTGGTGCTTCTGATTTGTAAAAGACCTTGGACAGTGTTGCAAAAATAAGCAACATTATTATCAACTTTGATATGCTTAAATGATGTTCTAATGTTAGCATTTTAATTTAGCTCCTTATTTTCTCATAAAATGTGCCTTTATGCAGATTTTTTGCCTCACTTCCATGGGCTTTTGTTAATTTTCAAAAGGCAAAGAGTGGGAAAAGAGAAAAATTCTAAGGGGAAAAGAAAAGCGAATAGGCAAACCCATTTCTGAAATATTAAGAATTATTAAACACATTCTGTAGGGGCCTGGTAGAAAAGTCTTTAGTCCCAATTAAATAATTACATAATTGAAACAACATTGCAGAAACTGGGTCAAATCTCTTTAATGGTCCTTCCCATTCAAAATGTAATTTAATGTAATTTAATGTCTTGGACTCAAGTCTATCCTATGAATTGTGAAGATCTCAGCCACAAGTAGAAGCCCCTCTATGGCTCCTATTGCAAATAAAATTTATGAAATTAAATACTAATATATACTTGTAGATCCTCATTAGAAGTGAATTAAGTTAAAATCCTTTTAAGTAACTTTAAAACTGAGCAAGAACATGATGTAAATAGTTAATTGGCTTAACTTAGCCACTCTGAAATTCATTAGTTTTTGTGACTAATTCTGTTAAAACAATTGTCATGAAAAGTTTCAGGATGCAACTAACACTTCTATTGTCTCTGAATTTGTGATTTCAGTTATTACATGGAGAAAAATAAAAATTCTTGTCAGGACAAAGCTGTGTGGTGGATAGCTCTGCAGTCATAAAATATATGGTACATACTGGAAAGTGGATAAAATGTATTTTGACTTTGAAGAATGTAATATATTCTTGATAATGTAGTAATACTAGATATATTATTAGATATATTACATTTATAAATATATATATATATATATATATATATATATATATAATTTGAAGAACATTAAACGTCATTTTATTTGTCTAATGGAATACATGCACATGGACATGGTGATTTTTTTCCCGAGAGCTGAGGCTGACATCAGTGGTGACAACATGATGATTCCCTAGGAATGTGATTTATGAACCTGTGGTACATGAATTCTAAAGGCAGTTGATTCAGCTGTTGTCTGAAAAGATTTACTCCCACAGAAGGACAGGTGGCCTCTGAACTCCCATCCTTTAACAGCTTGTGCTTGAAAAGGATATTTTTCAAGTGCGCCTGCACATAAGCCTTAATTCAAAAGACATGCTGAGCTGCTGCATTACTTGATAGATGCTGTTCATGTTTCCTCCTTTGCTCCTTTTGACTTAACAAGAGTTTGGTGCTGCAGGTATTTGCAGATACATTTTGCTGATTACTTTATTCCTTCAAGAGGAAGTGTCTTTCTACAATGACCAGACACAGAGCATTTAATCTTCACAGCAGTTCAACCTGTACTAAAACAACAGGTAATGCACCCAAGGGAAACCACAGAAGGGATTGAGTATTTTACTAAAACTCAGTAGAAAAAGGACACTTCCAACCACTAAACCAAGTAAAGACAAACAGCATTACTCCAACCAATTCCAAAACCAGGGGAGGGCAGTGGAGGAGGGGGAAGCACTTCCCCCAACCCCAGAGCTGATTTCCCCTGGAGAATTCTCTAATGCATGTGGGGTTGGGCTGCAAGTGATATCCCTGGGCTATGCTCCTCTGTGACCAATTTAGTTCAGAGCTATAGGTAGAATTAATCTGTATCTGTGAGAGAGAGAGATGTTAAAATGACAGCTGAATATGATGCAAGCTCTTTTTCTAGTTGGAAAACATACTGAGCATAACAGCTATATTGCTAAGGAAGAAAACAAGGGAAAAGCAGAATAGGGAAGACAAAATATGTAAAGCAAGAACTTCTACTTTATGCTCCCTTTAAGGAATTCCTTCATTTGCAGAACAGATGAGATTTCTGGTCAATGAACTAAATATGAAATGTCTAATGTCATATATGCAGATTTTCTATCTGATTTCTTGCCTATCAAGCACAAAAAAGTCACAACAAACCTATATCTTTTTAAAACATTATATAATAATTCAAATGGTATTATAGGGAATGGGACAGAAAGAGTGAATTAATGTCATTTTCTTTTTCAAAACCAACACAAAAAAATCTATAAAAGACATTACCATTTTTAAGCAGAGTGGATCTTTCTTGTTGACTTCTAAAGAGAAGAGAAACAAATAGGTAGCTTTGCCTAAAATCTTTAGCTCATTTTCAGAAGAAAACATAATTGCATAATAAGAATGTGTATTGGGTCCTGTAAACCTGTGACAGACAGTGTAGAGAGCAGAACCAAGCTGCTGCGTAGATTTCCCCATATACAGATAGTTTCTGTGATTTTTCTTCAGTGGTTTTATAGCTCAACAGTTATAATATGCTTTTTAGGTAGATGCTTTGTACATATGTGAAAAAAAGCCCAATTATTCCAAACAGAGAGAAGGCTTTACCAGAATTAATATGTTTAAAAAGATGAGATTCTGTGAAATCTATGAGAGTGTAGTAGTCAAAAACAAAATCCTTCTGTTTGCCCTAATGTATTGCACATAGTAAACCAGCGATGATTATTTAACTGATGAGGACACATATTGTGCACTACTGAGATTGGCAAAAGGATCAGAAAGGATTTCATCTTGGACAATGAGTCCATGGCTGCAAGAGCAGGCGCCAGGTGTGCCCAGGTGTGCTGGCTGGTTCTCGGGCCAGCTGGCTGTGAGTGGCTCATCCATCGCGGCACCAATACAGCAGGGTGAGCGCATCCAAGCTGCCTGCTGGGAATGACCTTTGCAATGCAGCTCTACTTGGCAACTGCTGGGAGAATGGGGCCTGACATGGGCCAGAAGTCTGCTAAGGACCATGATAATAAATTAAAACTACAGATGGTCATATTTGGGTCCTTGATGACATTTCTAGATGACATTTAATTTATTAGTACAAATGCGGCCTCTAGGTCTCTATCCATAATCCACTGCTCAATATCAGAATTCTCCATGAGAGAATTCAACTACATAGAAGTGATGCTGGGTTCCTAAAGCTATTTCAATAAAACAGTATATTTGTCTTGGAAAAGCAAAAGAACATGCAGATGTCATTCACTCAGAATGTAATTTTTGGTAAGAAATATATGTGGATAAACCACTATATCTGCAAAGATTCTTATATTTTTGTTTTCTCCATTAATGTTTCTTTTCTAAAAAATCAAAATACTTTTTCCCCCCAGATATCCATTCTACCCTAAAAAATAAACATCTCTGTAAAATTTATATATGTGAAATATTGAATGCAGACACGTACATACACTGCAGCCCATACACACACTTACATGTATAATTATTGTCTATATGAAAAGTATTTTTTACTACTGACAATAGTGGTCAGAGGTTTTACACTTATGTGCTGGGTTCATTTCATTGTTTCTTTTTTTGTTTTTTTAATGGGAACTGTGCCAAAATATTAATCCTTCAGTTCCTTTCTACACCATACACCCATGTCACCACAATCTCAGAAGCTTACTGCACAGTTTGTGGATTTTTATTCAACAATCTTTAATTTCATCATGCAGAGTTATCACTTAAAATATACTGAACTTTAAAATATTTATTCTATTTAATTAGTGGCAAATTTCAAAAGGGTAAAAAAAAATCACTTCTGTTTTAGATCAAATAACCTTCATGGTGAAAGTAGGAAATATTTAAATTTTAAAATATTCAAAAATTTTTAAGTCTATAGAATGATATAATTTATAATTTTTAAATAGTCATTTTATAAAATTATTTTAATTTTTTTTAATTACCAAAAGTCTGAAGTCTGGATTAAAAGAGACTTAAAAATGGTTAGGTTCTTAATTTCTATCACAAGTGCTGTTAATATCATCAAACCCTGATTTTTTATGATGTTATTCTAGTTCATGTGAATAGTAATGCTTGTGTTTCTGTTTGTGTCATGGATTTAAGTACAACAAAATTAATCAAGTTCCAGCTACATAAAATTACAACAATGATCTTAGTTGTGTATTTCAGTAGGCGAGAACAGGATAATTTGGATAATTTACACAACTTACAGTTTTTTCACCTACGCAAATAATGTAAACCAGTGCTTGAGGTACATTAGTATTTGGAATGCTTTCTTAGCTATAAAATCTATCAAGTTATTCTGACTCTGTGATATGTATTGCATTGGCTAGTCAAATTAATTCATAATTCAATAAACATTGTACAGAGTTTTCAACAGTTTTAAATTGTCTTGTGTGAGAAAAGTATTTTTCAAATTTTAACATATGGTGTTTTTCAAAATGTCTAAGCATGCAAGCTGAAATGTGAGTGTATCATCCATATAAGTTATATAGTGTTGTGTACTAATACTAAGAAATGAATGGTACATTTTACTGGTTGTATTAAAAATAACACTTTGTGGTTCTGATACAGACCTACATAAAGGCAGTGAATAATTTTCAGTGTGGCATTTCTAAATTTTTTGTGCTTTCTTTAACCTACATTTAATTAAATGCAAGAAGTAGTTCTTATTCTTCAAACAGTTAAAATACTTAAAAACAAAAAACCCAACATAACTGTTTTAGTCATTATTTACTGTTTTACTCTCGTTGTCATTGTAGTTCAAGTGTTAGAATTTTACACAATGGAAATATGTCAGAATGAAACAACAGAGAGTCAGAGAACCAAAGCACAATATAAAATGAGCAAACTCCAAGTTAAACATCTCTTGATAGTTAGCATAGAAGTTCTTAACCTTTGGAGTGTGAAATTATGACAGTTAACATTTTGGGGGGGCTTCTTAATATATGTTTGGCAATAGAATGGCCTATTTTCATAGCATCCCTAGTGCAAAATATATGCCTGCGGTGTTTTTGGTCTAAATCCAGACTTCAGATTTCATGATTCAACTTTCAACACCTCTCAATGTAATAAATCATAATAGGCAGTGAGGAATTTACTTATAATGCATGAAACCAAGCCCTAACCCATGGAGACACCACAGAAATCTGAAATTTCCACATCTGAGAAGCAAAACAAATAGTTTTTAGATTGCAGATTCATGTTAGCAAATGATGTGTTAGTAACACTAAAACAAAAAAGCCCTGTTGTACAATGAAGTCCACTGAGCTCTTTTCACCATAGCTAAATTTGGCAGGTTAATATGAAACAGTGAAGATTCAATGTAAAAAAGTCTAAATTTACTCAAAATCTCAAAATTACTACAAGTATGCACCACAGGACTCTTTTGGGAAACTCAAAAAAAGCTTTTAAAGATTAGGCTTTCTCAAGACATAATATGAAAAAAAAAACATTACAATGAAACCCCGTTTGACATCAAAAGTAAAGTGAGTTTTTTTCTCTCAAAAATGTTGGTTCAAAGAGGGGGAAAATTAAGAAAAGAAAACAGATTTTTGTTGCAGAAGATGAGAATCCATACAGGATGCAATGTGTAGTGTCTTATCCTAGTTCAGTGTGTGAAGTGCTGGAAGCTACTGTTACAAAAGTAACTTTTACATTATTTTGACTGCACAAATAATTTGGGAGACTGATAGGGACAAGCTGCCTTGAAAATTGTTGTCCTTTTCCAGCATTAGAGACTTACTCATCAGAGGACATTTTCAATAGCAGTAAAGGAAGGAAAATGGTATGTACTGGGTCTCAGGAGAAGAGATGCTAGGTGGGGGTTCATGATCCAGATGCAAACTATTAAATATTTTAGTTAGAAAGTCGTTTTGGAGTGATGTCTGAAAGATATAGAAGAAGCAGGAAGCTGTAACTAAGCATTTAGTATTTAGAGATAAACTTCATAAAGAGGCCATAAAGAGGTAGTTTACTGGTACTAATGTGAATCTAAACAGATTGAGTATAAATTATAAATAATTTTAATTTTATGGCTTTCTGGCTAAGCGATACTTAGTTGTAGCAAGCACAAAGATGTGAAAACAATTATAAAAGGGAGACTGAATTACATAAGTAAGCAATTATTTATATAACTATAAATTATATTTTTTAGAAAGTAGAAAAGGAGAATTTTTCACTCGCAGTAAAAGGCAAACCAAGCAACTGTAATTACACAGTATTCAGCAGACAAACCTTTATTCAAATCTTGCTTTGAAAAGACATTTGAAAAACATTTTGACAGTAACATATTGTTTATTCTTACTCTTAATAATACTTCTCATTTATGTAAGACAGTAGGCATCAGAAATATGCCTGTGTTGGGATGACACCTACAAGAGGAAAGAAAGACACAATTGAAAGCTGTCCCCTAGGGATGAGTATTTTCATAAGGAACTTCCTTCAAAAAGCAAAGTAAGGCAGCACATTTGCTTCTTCTGTACCTTACCTTCCATATAGCTGCAAGTTGGAAAATGACAAAGCTGTCAGGAGAAAGTACCACACAGTTGCTCTCCCTCTTCCAATAAATTTCTTTCCCAAATTACTCCCTCACCCTGAATAAACCCTTTTTATGTGAGATCAAAATAAATCTCTGAAAGGACCCAACTGGGAAACTGAGATAGGAAAAAGGTGGTACACTATTGTCTGAGTGTTATCTCAGACCTAGGGGGAGGTTAACAGGCTGCGGGAGAAGAATCTGTCACTGATAATGGACATAAAGAATGCAGAATTTATGGGTCACAAGGAAAGCAAATTCAGCAATTGTGCTGAAAACAGCTTGGACTGGGGAAGAGGTAGTTCCAGCAAGGGGAGATAGTGACCCACTCACAGTCCACTGACTCAAGAGAAAGATTGAGCATGGGACTAATTAGCACTGGAAGCAGGGGAATCATTTAACCAACAAAATAAGAGAACAGCATAGCCAATGAGCATTAATTCCTTTTTTTGCTAATGTGCAAATAGCGAAAATTTTGAATCTCACTGAGACCCCCACCACCGAGAAGGTGAGATTGGAGAAGAGCCAAAAGAATTCTACTGGATATATGGGTGGTGACTCTCTTCTCCTTGATATCTCAAGCTCTCTCTCTCTCTCTCTCTCTCTCTCTCTCTCTCTCTCTCTCTCACCTCCCCCCCATTCTATTTCTTTATCTCTACCTCACATTTATTGTTAAATAAAATCCATGTCATTGACTTCAGTATACGATCCTGTTTGCATCTTCATTTGGACAGAGGCATCTCTCACTAATCAAATCCTATCACTGGGTCTTGTGACCCCAAAGGATCCTTGATTCTACCCACATAACTGGGGAAAACCCCACAAACTGAGGGGATTTGTATTTATAGGAAGAGTGGTATTCACAGAGCTTTTATTTTTGCTCTTGTAGTTTGCAAAGAGCTGAGGCCACTCTTTATTTTACATATCTTTTGGCATTATGTTTGTTATGAAACTATCAGTTTAATAAACAATGTGGTGTGCTGCTTGAAATTTAATATCTTGTCAGCTTTTGATGTAGATATCAACAGTTATTGTTATTACAGATTGTTATTTATACAGTTTCATAGAAAACAGCTATTTTTCTTCTACAAGCAAATCACTGATGCCTTAATAAAAGCAGGCAAGATTTTAGTACAAATTCCACAAAAATTATGCAATTTATGAGAGAGGTGAAACTCAGAGAGAGAGAGAGAGAGAGAACAGATGTCTTTTATACATTCTTTATTATCCTGATAATCTTTGACATATTTTTTGAAATTATATTTCTGGATTTCTGCGTGGTGTATTTTTATCCATATAGAAAGTATTGCATTTGATGGTTGATGTTTGGAGAGAGCAATACCTAGATCTTCAAATGTATAAACAGATATATAGGTCAAATATTAAAAGACTATTACTTCATAACTCAGATATTTGAAGACAAAGTGAGGAAGGAAAATAATAATCCTCATGTACCTGTCAAAATTAATTAAAATCCCAAAATCTTATGATCATTTGAGACTTTCACTATCTGTCTTTGATTATTTGGTAATTTGTCCATAACACAATATAACTATAAAAAGAACAAGAATGTCAAGGGATTTTGAAAACTGACTTTGTGACCTTGAATAAAGAGGATTTATCCATAAAAAGGACTGAAGACAGGGCTGAAAATAAAAGGAAAACTGATGCTTGAGGAATCATGATTAACCAAACTAAATTTGGTTAAACCTAATTTTTTTTTTAGTTCACAAAGTATTGTTGAAAATTATTAATGTTCAAAGCCAACGTTATAAAAACAATTTTGTCAAGGATATTATCATTACTGCTTATATGAATCCAGCAAATAAATGTGTTGTGGGCAAAAAAAGGAGATATTTTCAAGCCACTGACCTGCAACTGGAAATTTGACAGATAACTAAACACTGACTGCAGTGGAAGAACCATGTTCAGCAACATGAGATGAAAATTAGGACCAAGTCCCCCAGTATTACCAAATTCTATACGGTTTCAGTAATTTATGAGCATTAGTAAGACAGTCCTACTCCAGTGTCAATACCTTTCACTCCAAGCCTAATTACTTGAGACAAGCTTTGGGAAAAGTGAACACAGGTCTCTACTGGGAACTCCTTTTGAGGACTTTGCCCTCCTCTCTGGGAGGAACGTGATGTAGAATCTTTTTCCCACAACACTCTTGGGTTCTGCCTGAGTCTCCCTTATACATTTCCTTCACAAAAGCTGCTTCCTACACAACTCTTACCTCAAAGGCTGGAATAGTTTCCCCCAGCCTCAGAGGGGGCAAAAGGATACTCTTTGCTTTGCAGTCATCTTGTCTGGGCTTTGCCACACCTTCGCCATAAGGTATTCACAGGTTTTCAGCTAAAATAGTCACGGTGACAGGGACTTGGCAGAAGGACAGCAGTTAAAATAAGGTAAAACAAGGTCAAGCCCACTTAAGTTCTGAGCACCTGCATTCAGTAGCCCAAATGGCCACAGAAGCCTGTGGCTATTGCCAGTAATAGCAAAGAAACATTCACTGGGGCTACAAACAAATTATCACACTTTAAAATTACTTTATAGGAACTTTGAATGAAGACATAGAAGTTATTATCAGCCCATATTTTGATATGATTTAAATTACAATTTTTTATATGGGAACATCACAGTTAGCAGTAGAGACTTGAAACCCAAGAAATAAAATTAAAGCATGCTTTCATTCTAAATGTGAAGGAACCATGAAAAGATTTAAAACCATTTGTGTAACAACTTTTCATTAAAATCTTTATTTAATAGCATTAAAAGTCTTCTTTTTCTGTCCCTCCAGAACAGGTCTAATAGTTAATATTCTCAACTGTGGTAAATACTATTTGGAAGGAAGAACACCTAAGTATTCAAATTGCTTTTCTGGGAGAAGGTTTTACAAAATTTACAGTTCCACTGAGGCCTAATGGAAACCTACCATAACTGACTGTGATTTTGTCCAGTGGATACTAGCTCCCCAGAAGGCAATAGATTTAGAAAGCTGGAGAGGAGCAACTGCTTTTCAGTGGAGTGGAAGCCAGGCTGATTAAAGATAAAAGAATTACAAGAGAAACAGAATCTGAGATTGATTGCTGCCATTGATGAAAAACATCTAATATAGAAGGTCAAAAAAATACTTCTGAAAAGAACTAAGGTACATTAATTCTAGAAAGGGATTAACTTGAAATGGCAGTATTAACAACTCCTTTGTATCCTCCTTAAAAAAAAAATTACTTACAGAATGGATTCCATCACAGCCAACATAAATTTACACTTTGAAAAACAAAAAGATGTTACATTTTATTGTGTTATACTCTATATTCCAAGATGCCTATTTCTTCCTCTTTTTTTTGATTCACCTCTTGAAAATAAAGCTACAACTTATTTAAATATAGATCAGTGAAAAAGATCTGACAAGAAATCCCTTTTTGAGGTCCTAAATATTTCCCTGCTTGGAATCTAGGAAGCAGATATCACGACCTAAGCAAATTTTCAATAGCCATTTTGGACACAATATGGCACCCAATCTGGTCTTCAGCTGTTGCTGCAAAAAGACATGTCTTTATGTAATGCACCCTTGTGCAGGAAACTCTGGGACTCTTCAGGTGCCTAAATTGGTTCTAGAGAACTACTTTTAAGTAGGTGAATTGTCATTTGCGTTCAGGCCAGCTACACAGAATAAGTCAAATATAGTTGTGTCTGAAAATATGAATTTACTTCCATGTGTTTTAAAAGGTCCCTGGGCTACTACTCTTGATGTAGGTGTGTACGCTGAATCTTTTTATTGATGTCCTTTAGCAGATTGAGGTCTTATGTCCTATAGATCATTCTGAAGAGATGCAGCTTTATTGACCATTCAAGAGCTCCTGTAGGGTATTGCAGTGTATATCTAATGGGGATGTTATATTTTGAGTCTATCTATGAAAGATTCATTATGGGTCCTATGAAAAATTCATTACGTTTTATGCATTTGTAAAAGTGGGACACAAAAAACCCCCAAACCAACCAAACACAAGAAAAAACAACCAATCAAGAAAAAAAAAAACAAAACAAAACAAAAGCCCAAGCCTCCCCAAACTCATTACCATATGATTATCAGAACCCACATTATAATTGAAATATAGTGGTTCAAGATGAGAGTTTTTGGGAAATCTCTTTGGCTAGAAAAACCTTTTTAACAAGGAATGTGAAAAGTTATTCCCACTTTTTGTAAAGTAAAAATGTTTCCATTGTTTATGTGTCGGAGTCAAAGGGAACGTATGTATATAATTTACTATAAACTAATCAGGTAAGCATTTTGAAGTATTCTAAGCAAATTTAGAATACTACTGAAACTCAATGGCAGATACACTTCTTGGCATTTAATAAAATTATTAAATTGTTCTTAGTTTAACAGCAAAGGAGCATGTACGAGCGATTTTTCATAAAACATGGGGTCGTCAGATCTCACTGGTAAGAATAAATCTATAAACTACAGTCTGCTTGGACTCTGAGGGATTTCATACCTTTTTTCTTTATGCAGAACACTACTTTTTCACCTTAGACTGAGTCAAGGTAAACAGGACACAGGAAACTTTATCAGCCTGTTGAGCCCCTATTGCTGAAGCAGCACATACAGAGGAAAAAGACAGCATTTCAGCAACCTAGCAAGATAATTTAGAATGAAACTTGCCCAAAAATTACCTGGGGACCTTGTGGTAATGCTTACAGCTATAGCTTGGGTGTAAAACCTTTTCCTGTGGGTTTAAATGTAAACTCTAAGAGAAGCCAAGACTAGTCCTTTGTACTTTCAGCTTAAGTAAATATAAAAGAGTACAGATGTGCAGAATATAAAACCTTTCTAGACACAAGAAACAGGGTCAATTATTTATCAGGGCCTTGAGTGAACAGAAAGGCCTTAATGTCTCTGAGTGCTCCCAACCCTGCTCATGATCCCAGGAATCCCACTTCAGCTCAGCTCTGAGCAGAGGCACTGCTGGCTCCAGCCCAGAGGTGATCCATGTTGCATCAGCCACAATCCTGTCTCCAGCTCCTGCTCATTTGGCTTCCAGTTTGCACCCTGGAGGAAGGATGGACTTGATTTATCTCTTCACCCTTTCTGGGGCTGTCATTAAGCACCACTGCCAGCCCCCAGCTCTGCTGGCATTGCTCAGGCCCTGTGGGGCCCCATTCTGATAGTGGTGGCACAGTCTATGCCGTGTTTACTGCTTCATTTCCCTCCTGAATCAGAGCTGCACACAAGGATTAGGAGAACACTGTATAAATAGTCTGATCATCCTAAACTTTTGTTTATTGCCAACACTTTGTTCTTGTGTTTGGCTGATGCAACATTTTGCTGGTAATTATGTATATGCAGCAGAATGACAGTTGTCACAAGATCTTTGAAAAACCCTCACACATTTTTGTCCCTTGTCTGCTGTGATTCCCAAGGATGTCATTATAACCTGTGTAACAGGCAGAGGGGTAATTGTACAGAGTAGGTAGGACCAGAACCTTAAATGTACAAACTGATCACACCAGCTGAAGCACGATGTGCAGATATCAGCTATTCTAGTTTATGCACAGAATCATGACCCTAAGTTTCAAAGAAAAGCAATTCTGTTGTGTCAGTCAGAAGTAGAGACACACAATTAACTCAACAGATTCAATCAAAGTAGAAAACTTAGACAATTACTGCACTTAAGTGAGCCAATGTAACTCATGAGTTTCTCTTAGGCCTGATGAAAACTTGCTTGCATAAGGTCTTTCACTGAGATTTTAATTAACAACAGGTTGTGGCCAGATGTCTTGCCATTCAATTAATGGAAAATAATGCTAAAATATCAAAAGTTAGTGATGAAAGCATAATTTCTACAGATAAAAATATACATGAACAATTTAACATTGGTTGTTGGAAACCTATTATCTTTTATGTTGATCATTAGACCCGCTTCACATATTTCAGTCATATCCAGATTTTTGTAACTGTAACAAAGTATAATGGACTCTTTCAAAATGTGGATGATTTGCTTATGCCTTTTTGATGAGAATAAAGTTCAAACATATAATAGTGTGACCAGTGGGAGGTAATTAGAAATTCATAAAGACAACTAGCTGGAAGGTGCTTTCCATTTGCCTCTTGACATAATAGGAAAAGTGTTGTTGTACATATCTTTATTTTGTATATATCTCTACTTATCTTTATGACCCACTCCTGTTGCATAAAATTAATAGGTTTAGAAACAGCACTTAGAAACATACACCGGTAAATCCTATACATATCAATAGCAAATTACTGAACACTTATGGTTTAAGGTGACCTCTAAAAGTCATCTGGTCTCATCATCCACTCTCCACCATCAATGTCTTGGTTTATATCCTATTTCTAAATTTTAATTTAAATGGAACTATCAAGAAGTGTAGTATAATCCACAGGGTTTGCATCGTCTTATACATACAAGATCAAGACCCTCCTACTCTAGCAAGTTCTATACCTAATGTGAGACTCCTAGTCCTAGCTGTATTTGGAGAGGTGCTTAGTTCGGAGGACCCAATTAAAGCTGTTATCTTAAGACTTTTCAACCCTGAAACTCAGGAAAAAACAAAAATATTTGATGGTGCTTTTGTTCCATCTCTGATTTTTGGTGATTTATACATTACTCCTATTTTGGCAAGTGTTCTGAGCAGTAATGGAAAGATTGGGAATACATGCAAATTTCAAATACCAAGGGACAGGCCTGGAAGAGATGCTTTGCTTATGGTTCCTGAGCAATTGCCAAAGATAATATGTTATAGGTTTCTCAAGCCAAAAAAAGAAAGAGGACAGTGGGAAGTGACATGTACAGAGTAAATTAGTGTAAGAGATGGTTTCTGCTTGAGTGCTAGTTTCAGGGATACCTTGAGTCCCTGAACTCTAGGCACAGCATGCATACACACAGAAATGAAATTGCTGAAAACCACTTAAGCAGAATTGTTGATTTCATGGAAAAACAACCTACACAGTTTGAAAGAAAACAAGCAGAGAATTTAATTTTTGGGCATTTTGCCTCACCATACTTGCAATATACTAAGCCAGAGAGCATTTTAGGAAAGAATCAGACATGTTATTTTGTTCTAATATTCTTCAAAAGAAGGAGGCAGAAAGATTTCTAATGTAATGTATATCCAATGTGCTATAACCTTTAGCCATCTGTTGTACATAAAATAGCATTTTGCACTTCCTCTGTATGTGAGAATTTGTGGTAAAGTCTCCTTGCCATGTTCCTCTATGAATGAATTAGAAATATTTTTAGAGCAGGCTGATGATCCACAAACCTCCAGAGTGGTAACACCCATGGTATCTACACCAATATCCATCACTGGGGTGCTTACCTATATTCAAGACCGAATAAGTTCAGACTGAAGGAGAGTAATTGTATATATACTTCTTGTGACAGTAGAGTACAGTAAACTGTGCACATAAGGAAAAAAATCCCATTTTTTCCATCTTATTCCAGTGCCCATAGGCAGGAAGGATTCTGCTTTTTTTCCCAGTAAGTTTGTAGTATATGTACTGAACCAATGACAAGTTATTTGAAACAAGTATATGAAAACTGAGGAGCTTTTCTTTGGAACACACAGATTTCAAGGGAATCTTTTCAGGGGAGCACTTTGGGAGACTACTACAAAATTTATTGACGTCAGTTAAAGTCCCACCATTGGTGACAGACTTTGAAACAGGTTCCTATTGTCTTAATATATAAAATGCTAAAAAATGGGGGGAAAATATTGCTTTTTGAAGAAATTGGGTCAAAGAAAAGATTTTTGAAAGCTTTAAATTTTCATGTTTTCAGATTTGGTTCCCCTTCTCCCTCCTCCTGAAATTAGGCTAGACCAAAATCTGGAGCTTCTGGCAATCTTGATACATACAGTTCTTCATTGAAATACATCCTCCTGGCCTTGTTAGCGACAATGAAACTGCAAGAATATCTTTTTTAGTGAGGAGAATTTTCTTCTGTGGAGAGAGAGGCAGATATGCAATCAGTTTTTACCCTTTGAGTAAACCTTTTAAAAACACAAGTCTTTATGATTCTTTAAATGCCATGAAAGCTACTTCCCTGCACATACTGTCAAAACCAAATGCCCCTCCAAACAAACCAATCTACTATATGTTTTAAACAAAGGACCCAAATGAACACATTTATCTGAAAGAGTTTCACTAGAATATTTTCAAGCAACCCCACTCAGAATCAATCAGACTGTCATGTTGAGAAAATTGTCAGAAAATGAGAATTGTATCTATGTATAAGTACAGCTATTACTTCTCAAAAGACATCCATAATACATAAAATTTTATATGCCCTTTTGTCTCTACTGATTTTAACAGTGTTTGGAGGCTATTTTTCAAAATGTAACTGTAATTGTACTTATAAAGATCACAAAAGCAGAACATAAATTTGTTCTTAGATTGTATTTGGCCTTTTTGACCAAAATAATTAGATTGTCAACATTAAAAACATCTTGATAAAAGTCTAGGAGCATATAGAAATACTAGATATTGCTTACAGTTCAAGATCCTTTATTAACCAACAGAAATGACATTATGCTTCCTGAAGTGCTATTGAAGTAAAAGACATAGTGATCTTTTCTGAATAAAATTTTCTACATCAGAATTCTAATACTGAAGTTTCCTTAGTCAAGCGACTAGGGTGACTAATAACTGGAATGCCTATCTGTCTTCAGGCTTTTTTTTATCTCACAAGCTGTCTGTCTCAAAAATATCAGTATGAAATATGCCTTCAAATTGAAAGAATTGGACAATTACTTTAAATTAAACTTTAAGTAAATTTTTCATCTTTATTATTTGTTTTAAATACAATATTCATGAAATAATTGTTCAAGTAAAGTTTTTTAAATAATTGTAAAAACATGGAATGCACAGAAAGCATTTTAACAAAACAGTCTCACATAGTAACAGACATAAATATATGAAGCCTTCAAGTTTCATTTAATTCCATTTAATCCACTTGTTTTTTACACTATCTTTAAAAGGTATTTCATCAAAAGTTATAGTGGCATTATTTTGTTAAAATCATAAATCTATCAAAATCCATTATTCTTTTTTCTATACTTTCTGACATACCATGTTTTGCTGAGCTTCCAGTTTTGACTGGGTTGTTTGTTGTAACTCTAACATTAACTTTTACTTTGGAAAGTTTAATTGTTTTATGTAAAGAAAATAATCTCCACTGGGAGAGGCAGTAGTGCAATGCAATGAAAACCTGGTCATTCTGATAATTTAATTGCATCTAGAGATCCAGCCAAAAGTGAACCCTCAATGGAATAAATGAATCTGTTTTTTTATTAGACCTACTTACTTATATTAGATCTACTTACTTGGTGTTGAGGGGTGGACATATATTTTCATTGGACTTTTGATCTGGATGTAGAAAGTTTTGAAAACATTTGTAATGCCAGATAACAGGCTCTGTCTATCAGCTTATTAATACAATATGGGAAGCACTTTAGAAAATTGTTATATCTCTATTTTTGGAGTGCAGTGCCATTAGTTATGTCAGATTGCATATCGCTTGTATAAAAGGTGATTTAAAACATCTAAATTAATATTAATCAGATTGAAGTATACAGACTATGGCAACCTTCTCAGGCTTCGTAAAATGGCTCTGATCTCAAATAAGTCTGTGACACAGACTGTTTTTTGTAAAATTTTTTTTTTTTTTTAATTTTCAGGTAACAGACATTAGTGAGCAGCATGTCGCAATATCAGGAGTAACTAACTCTAAATAAAAAAAAGTTGTAGCAAAAATACCACCCAAGAATACATAAAGAGTTTGATCTCTGTTTGATCCCATAGAAAGCCCTCAAGTGGATGAATATCAACATATTTGTTTAATATGACTAAGGAAAACATATAGATAAAATGGTTCCACTGGTGAGAATTACATTGTCTTTAATCATTAAGTGAAATAGATTTCATTCATTTTTACACAAATCTAAGAGGATATTTTGAAAATTGGCAGTGCAGAGCAGCCCATGTTTAGGAAAGGAACCCTGCCTGAAGGCAGCTCTATATTTATCTGATTATTTGCTATATGCTGAAATTGCTGGTTGCTTGACAGTGGAAAAGGCTGGTTATGGAGTAACTCTGGAGGTCATACAGCTCTGTACATTTTGCCTCAGGGTGTGTGTACACTGCAGGACAAAGTGCTTGAGTTGCATCCAGCTGAAGCTGCTTAGGAATTGGAGAAAGTGTAGGAGAGCAGTATAGTTCAGCATATTGCTGGGAATCAGGTCATTAGTGCTACCTTCAGATGGAGTCAATCAGCCTGGCCACTAACTACCAGGCTAATCCAGTTTTACTGTGGCCCACACTTGTACCCATATCCTTGACTTCCCTGGGTAAATATGCTGGTTGAGCAGGTAATCTTTAATATAACACTGAATTTGTGCTGTACAGACATGGCCAAAAGAGTGATTTTAAGAAAAACTTATAAACTATGTTTTATAGCTAAAAGTGAATTAAAGAGCTAATTAAATGTCCTGGGATTAAGGAACACAAATATTTCCTTTTCAAGGAACTATTACTAGTATAAAGTAGCTCATGCCACCAAAGTTTCAGCAGTGGGACAGTTTAGGAGACTGAATTTGTTTTAAAGATATAAGGTACCAGTTATTATAGCAAATGCTTATTTTCACTAAAATGAAATTAAAAAACTGAGACAGTTGAGATAAAGAAATAAATCTGTGCTGAGTTTACACTAAAACACCTCCAATAATCATGTAAATTAAGGGAACCAAGCCCATGCAGTAGCATTACTCAAAAAAGAAGAGGATATTAATGTCCATGTGATGTTGTGAGCTCCTACTTGGAGTACTGTGTACAGTTCTGGTGTCCCTAACATCAGGAGGATATGGAACTGTTGGAACAAGTCCAGAGGAGGCCTACAAAGTGGAAAAGAGGGCTGAAGCACCTTCTCTATGATGACAGGCTAAGGAAATCAGGGCCGTTCAGCCCAGACAAGAGAAGGTTGCATGGGCATCTCATAGCAACATCCCTGTACCTGAAGAGGCTTACAGGGAGCCCAGAGAGGGATTCCCTGTCAGGAAATGTAGTCATAGGATGAGGAGTAAAGGGTACAAATAGAAAGAGGGGAAATGTAGTTTAGATATTCTGAAAAAAATATTTTACTGTGAGTGTGGTGAGACAGTGGAACAGGTTGTCAAGGAAAGCTGCGGATGCCCCAGCCCTGGCAGTGATCAAAGCCAGTTTGGATGAGGCCAGTTTTGTGGGAGGTGTCACTGCCCATGGCTGGGGGTTGGAACTACATGCTCTTTAAGGTCCCTTCTAACCCCTAGCATTCCAGGATTCTATGATCCTGTGCTCAATTCTGTACAAAAGAAGCATTACTGATAATTGTTTTAAACAATAACGCAAAAGGACTGACTGTCACTCATTGTAAAGTGTCTTGAAGCTTTTAATCTTTCCAGTTTTGTCTGCTATGGACACTTGTTTGTTTTTAATTGAGATGCACTCCTTCCCTATTAGAGAACTCTCCTCATACCTGTCTTTTTCTTGATCTTTTTATAGCTCCCACAAACTAAAAAAAAAGTAAAAAAATCAAAATCAAGCCCCTTCCCAGACTCCATTTCTCCTCTGGTCTCTAAATAGGTAAGTAAGAAATATTTTATATCTCATTTACATGACATGTGCTATAAGTTTGCATTTTTACATATATCATAAGGCCCTTTTGGCATTTTTCTGCTAGTGACACTAATTAGGGTAAAATATCTAACTCTTTGAAATATCTCCCTTAGGATCCCAATCCATCTTGTATGGGTTTCAAACTTTATGGTTGCTACTGTTTTCTTAGATTTCTAAGGAGCTTTCAGGTAAATCTTACTGTTGCATAAACTGTAGATATGTCTCTGTAAAGAGACAAAAAAAAAAGTCTCATACTCAGAAACCATAGGTAGTTGTTTAGATCTTATGTCAACATACACTATTTGACCTGTCACATTTTAAGCTGTAAGCCCATTTTCAATAAAATCTATTTCTGTCAGCTACTTTGTTAACAGGGGGGTGTAGGACAATTTGCACTTGTACTACTAAATAAAAATATGGAAGATGTATGTTCTGACCCATTTAAAACTGCAAAAATATGGTGATGTCAACAAACTTCAATTTTGCCATAACTATACGATGAGAGAGAGTCTTCAATCATCTTAGACACCAATGATGACTTAAGTGAGGGCAGCCATTTTGCCATTGTTAAAGACTAATTGTACTATTTTGATCCATATGTAACTCTCAGTAATTAAATTCTTCCAGGCTGTGTCTCAAAGAGAATCAAATGTGTCCTGGATACCTTTGCAGTATTTGTCATGTAGCTTTGCAGGAGAAGGATGTGATCTGTAGAATGACTATTTTGATCAGGACTTAGAAGCAACGAAGAGACATAACTTTTAACTGCTAGACTTTATCTGATCAGGTTTTCTGTGCCTTCTGCAATCAAAGGGTTTCTTCCACTTACTGTACAGTACATAACAAATCTCTTGTACAATCATCTCATCAGCTTTTCTTTCCCACTGATTACTCTGTACTTCCATCTGTTGAAAGGATGTAAGAATTACATCCTGTAAGAATTACAATCCTATATTAGCTTCAAAACTTATTAATATTCCTCCATAACTCACTGGAAGTTTAAAAAATAATTTTTCTATTGGCTTAAAACCTGTATTTCTCCCAGTCTTCCAGATACATCTGTGGAGGCAGATCTCTGGAGATATGAATCAAATATGAGTGGAAGAAGTGGAAGAAGTTCTCTGCATGTTGCACATTTTCGGTATTTAGGACATTGACTGTAATAACACAGTTATGATTGGTTTAATTTGTTTCCTGTTTAGTCACTGGCTGTTTAAATTTTTAAACACATGCTATTAAATTTGGGAAACTGAGATGAAGTTGGGTCAGCTTTAACAGTTTTTCGATCTTTAAGAGAAGCTTGGCTCAAACACTTTTCTTTATCTAGGCTTTTAGGACATTCATTAAAGAACTAGGGAAGGGAAAGAGAGGAGGAGAAGGCCGTGAAGACAAAAGTCTGAAGTACAATAAAGATATAAGTAAGTGAATGAATAAAGTATTCCTAAATTCTCCTGTCTGCCCTAAATTGTCTATTTCCCATTTGCTGATGTGCAATAGTTCACAAGTTTAAAAGCTCCCAATATTTGACAAAGTAAGGATAACAGACCATTTGTAATTCTTCAGAAGGACATAGTAATAAATAACCATAAGCCCAAGTAGCACAATTTACAGTCAAATTTGATTCCCTGGCTTACATTCTTTTTATGATTTTCCACTGATGTACTTAATCATCATTATTTAATTTTAAAAATTCATTCTTTGAAGCATTGGTTTTCTGACTTTGAAATTGTAGTCTGTTGTCTATTAAAGGTAATTTTAAAATAAAGTCTTTTGTCTGTTACCTCAGATTTGCTTTAGAGCATAAAACACTTGATAAATGTTTGGAGTTATTCCTAAAAAAATTCTTAATACAACAAATTGATAACAGTGATCAAGCATGTAATATATAAACCATTATGTCTACTCAGATGTTAATATTGAATCTGTTAAGTAGTGTCTGTCTCAAGCTTTGCCTACAAAAAATTACTATTGTTCACAACTGTAAAGAGCATGACAGCTTCTTGAAAGTAATAGATATTATTCAAAAATAAGTAAATTGTGGTCTATTTCAGAATTATTAAATTATTGGCTTCACTTGGGCTGCACTGTAATAAAAAATTGCTGAAAAGGCTGTTAATAAGGAAATTATATTTATGCAACCTGTGTGCAGTATTTAGAATATTCCAGGTACTAGGATACTTGCCTGTATTGATGAAGACAACTTCTCTGATTCTTTATCTGTCAGATTTTTTACATTTAATATTATATAAAACTTTTGAGTTCAATGAAACTAAAAACACCATTCCATATGCTCATGGGTTTATGAAACAGATACCTTCCTTTGTGGATACTGTGGCCAATTGTACATGATTTAAAGATAAGTACAGATCATATTTTGTGTTATATTTGTGCTCAGTCATGCTGGGGTGAGGGACAAGAGACTTGATTGGTGCAGAATTTTGCAAAATAATATTTGTTATTGTTATACTCAGTCTGGCCAGTTTACAATAAACTCCTGCCTATGTATGGTGCCTAGTTATATAGGGAGATTATTGATGGTGAAAAGGGTTTATCAGCATATCTGTACGTAAAATATGTGACTAGAACAATTCAGTTCTATTTCATTAAACAAATGAAAATTTTGTTCACTTAAATTTTAAAGTAATGCCTGATTAAATAATAAAACGAAAACACAGTTTTAGAAATATAGACTATGATAATGTAGAGTTTCTACACATCATAAATGCCATTGGTAACTAATAATTGTGAATCCAGTTCTCAATTTTCATTATATCTGCCCCAAAATGGACAAGTACAGGCCAAATGGGGATGGACTGAATAGGTTCAGCACAGTATTTGAAATAAGCTCATTAAACTATCAATTCTGTGAGATGTCTTATTCACTTTTCTGTTTGGGAAGGGAAGGGTAGGGAATCTATATTAAAATGATTCTAATCATGGCGTAAGCAGGGTTTCTTAATGCAGTCTTTGACTTTGCAAAATCTTCATGGAATTCCAGTGGGTATTCTAAAACAAGGCACACTCATTCAGAAATTTTGAACCAGAAAGTTCTTGAAAAGGGAAGAAATTAATTTATAATTTATTAATAATCACGTTCTCAGTGACGTATGTAGTTACCTTTTGACATGTAGAGGGTTGGTTTCTATCCCTACAGTTCTGTCATTCTTATAAGAATAAAATTTTGCCTGCATTCTTGGACTTCCAGCATTACAGTCTAAAATAATTTGCAATAAGTTGCAATTTCTGTTGTATACATTCTTTGTTTCACAGAGAATGCCACAGAGGAATTATCTGGCAGTCAGTAGAATATGCCTTGTCTTTTTGTTTGCTGAATTAAGAAAAAGCCCTATTAAGAACCTCAACCTCATCACCTTTACTGATATAACACTTCCTGTACTCAGATAAGAACACTTTTCTTGCACAGAAGAATAATTGTCAAGCTCACCATTCTCATTTCTGTTCTGCTGCTGACCTACAGCAATGTGGGATAAATGATGAAAAAAATAAAAGGAACACCCAAACAGATCTCAGCTGCTATGGGGTTCTGAGGAGTTCATTCACTTTTAATAGCAGCTTTGTAGAAGTGAATGATACACAGGGTAGCTGCTGTGTTCATGTTGATATAATTATGAGAGTCTGACATTGATTCCCCACTTCATAAAGAGAAGTGTCACTGTGTTTGGTCTGCATTTCCCATTCTGAAAATCTATGTGTTTCAATGACAATTTTTTTCCCACATCAAAAAGAGTTACAGAATGCTTCATGTGGTTTATTAATTTAAGCCACAATCTATGAGGTCTTATTTTACAAATTTGTAATAAAAAGACATAAATCATAAATAATGAAATCTGCATCTGCTGTTTAGCAAAGATATTTATTTATACTCTCTCAATTAAGAACAAAATTCAAAATTTCAGGATTTTTTTCTTATTATTTTTGGGTAAAAATAATATAATTTTACAATATAATGAAAATCATGGTCTTATTAAGAATAAACTCATTACTGTGAAGGTGAGGGTTGACTCCACAAGTCTTGATCCACTACTACATTCCCAAATATTTCGTTCATTATTATCCTTTAAAAGAAAAAAATCTTACTCTGTTAATTAGTGTACTTTATAGAGTGACTTATTATAAAAACAAGAAGCTGATAAAAGAAAGTATTTATAAAATAAATAATTTATCTATTAGTAAGATAAGTAATAAAAATGGAGTAAGGGTTTAATTCTCTTGAGTGACACAAACATACAACTTTAAGGATATGTCCATGGCTTCTGGATGCCTGCTGCTTAGAATCTCTCTTGAACGTTGTATGATGTTGATAGGTTCCCAAAGGTCGTTTTTGTCTTTCAATAAATTATATCTGGTGATTTGTTTTTTTTAATTACCTTAATGATGACCCTGCCACAAATTTATTTGTTATACTTTATTTTCCCTCATATGATAACATTGTAATCTTTGGGGACAACAAGGCAGAGAATGTTTTTGGTTTTGTTTTTTTACAGAAGGGATCATGTTAATAAACAATCCTGTCCCATCCTCCCCCTGCCATTTCCTCCCCCCTGGCCAACAATACAAAACAAAACAAAACTGAAAACACAGCCTCTTCTGAATTTTGCTCTCCAGCTATGTCCATAGTCACTAGCTGGCCATGACTGTGTTATTCTTACAGAGGTTCCTTGTTTCTGTAATTCTAGATTTGTTATTGCTTTACTTTTTCTTTTTTTCTATTGAAAGATCTTTCCAAAAATTATACAGTGTTCATTCATTAGTCTTCAATCTCTCTTTGGGGAATTTTTCTGTTGGTGTTGGCTCTACATGCACCTTTATAAAATTTTCCTCAAGTGTTGTGAGTATCTTCACTGCTCACAGCCCACTTTACTGCCATTTCATAGCAGTGACTTTTCCTACATGCCAAAAGTTATTCAGCCTTTCAACATCTGACAAATGGCACAAGTGCCTAGGAGAGATCAAGTTTTACACTGTGATGTGCTGGTAATTATTCTAAAAACAGGCTTTCCAAAGCATAGAATCCTGTAAGCCTTTTATATTTTCAAAGAACAGGTCTTTTTCCTTGGCTTATGAGAAACTGGCTGATGAGTTTGCTGCACTATTGAACATAGAACTGGTTCTGGGACCATCTTGAGGACAGGTGGATGTGAGGCCAGTGACAAATCCTTATATCATCCTGAATTACTTTATCTTTCAGATAATATTGTTATCTGAGGAATCTTCACATGGTTTTATATGGGCAATTAAGGCCCTATACAAATTCCACTGTTTAGATAGCATCCAGTTTAAAGTGTGGATCTAACATTTTACAGATAAACTATTCCTTGATCTTTGTTTGGTTTTTTTAGGTTTTTTTTCCTCCCACTATGATACAAGAACTTAATCCATGTTATCAGCAAATAACATAAGACTATAGCAGATAAAGTTCTCTTTCTTTGTAGTTTTAAATGGACGTGGAGAAAACCCACAAAAACATATCTACAAACAAAATATTAACCACTTGGGTGCTTAAATTATAGCTTGAGTGGAAAGCATGTTTATGTTTCCTTTCTTTTTAGCTCTGACCACCTTTTACAACAAAGCAAGATTAAGGTAATTGAATTGGCATCTGCTAAGGGGTCTACTCTATAAATAAACAGCAGTAAATACTTGAACATATACCAACAAAAACGTCAACTAACCAAATGAAACAAAGTCCCCCCTAAATCCTGCAAGTATTTCTTTATTTAGGACCAAAGAATTAAAAAATATTATTTCAAACAGAAAAGGATAGAGCTGAACTCTATGGATTACATGTGATTAATATTTCAGTACTGACAACATTACTGATCATGACTGAAAACTGAAAACAAACTATGACAAAATTAACTGCAAGCTGTTCCAACCTAAAGAGGAGCAATGAGACGAAGATTTTCTTTTCTTGCATATAGCTACTCATTCTAAAATTACACTGAGCTGACACAGAGCAAAGAATAATTTATATAAGAAACAGAGAAATAAGAGCACAGTTTAGACAACATTTGGCATTATTTTTGGTATTATTAAGAAGCAGTAATGTAACTTGAAATGCTGCATAGAATGACAGGTATGTGACTAAACAACAAATATATCCTTAAATATGTCTTAGGGTGGATATATTTATATTTATTACTGACATTATTGACAAAGTTTTTCACTGAAAATATTAATAAAATAAAATCAACAGTTATCAAACTGTTGTTCAGAAACATATTTTGGCAGTAAATTTGGGCTGCATTAGAGTTATCTCCCAAAATTATGTAGTAGTGAAAGATTACTGTGTTAGCAAGTTAGTGTAGCAGCCTTTTAAATTTTTTTTTCCTTTTTTAAAACTGTGTGAAATCATGGGTCAGACAAAGTTTAAGGATTGCTTGAATTGCTACTAGAAATTAAAATGGGCTGACTTTACCAAGTAAGGCTGGCTGTAAGTCCTATATGCATTCTGCTCCCTCATGCAGAGTTTTCCCTCTATGTATATTTTCTAGTTGCAAATAAGCAATATATTAAACTATTATTTTTAATGGAAGCTATTATAGCTTTGGAACTTAAGGGAAATGAAATGTATAATTTCACTCTATGGATAACACTAGCAAATTATCTGCCTCCCTGAAAAAGCAGTTACAAATTATTACCAATTTAGGGTAGGTGAAGGAGTAACTTAATTTTGACTTCTGTTGTTTCTAAAAGCCGACAAAATATTTCAAGGTTATAGGGGGTTATTATGAATCACTGTTTGTAGTAAAAATTCAAGTCTTTAATTTTAAATTTCTGAAACAATTGTTCCGCAATCTGCAATTCAGATTTATTTACACTGGACCACTCCTAACTGCTGCTGACACCATCCTCAATATGATATGGATTAAGCTAACCTCTCAAAGACATATTTCTGAAACTAGTCCTAGGGAAAAAAAAAAAAAATCTTATTTCAGATATGCTCTAAATTCCAGAATGGGGCATTTGCTGATAATTTATCCATGGTGTACATATTTGCATATATATGTTTTCCTATATATACTGCCAGATTCCTTGCTGAATCACACTAATTTTATCCAGACTAAAAAATTAAAAAAAAAAACAAAACAAAACAAAACAAAACAAAACAAACAAAAAAAAAAAACCCTGAACAGAACCAGTTTGATATAGATATATCAGCCTAAGACATCTAGGCAAAAGTGGGCCAGACTGAATTCAGACCACAGGAGTACTGTCCTCTCTGTTTCATTCAAAATCTGCATTAACTACCTGTTTGGCTCTCTGGTAACATTAACTGAGGTAAAGTGTTCTCAAAACTGGTTAGGAGATACTAGCTAAGTGTACCAGCCTTACTACACAGACACTCCAGGAGATCACTAAAGAAAACCCAAACCCAAGCATTCCAATTTAATGGACTTCTTTGCATAAAGGTGAAACTTCTGCACAGAGCTGAATCTTTGAACAGGGTTGTATGTCCCAGTCTGTGTGTTGAAGGGCACTCACAAAGGTTTCTCAGGCTGGATGGGATGAATCTCCCTGCAAATCTGCTCATATAGGCAGCTGACCACTTGGAATTACAGGATCAACGAGATGGGAAAAAATTTGACATCATTGAGTCCCACTTGTGACATTGCACCACCTTGTCAACTAGATCATGGTACTGAGTACCACATCCATCCAGTCTTTTTTAAACACCTCCAAGGACAGAGACTCCACCACCTCCCTGGGCAGCCCATTCCAATGTCTCATCATCCCTTCTCTGAAGAAATTCCTCCTAATGTCCAACTTCATCATTCCCGGGCATGACTTAGGACTATGTTCTCTCATACTGTTACTTGTTACCTGGGAGAACAGCCCACCCCCACCAGGCTACACCCTCCTTTCAGGGAGTTGTAGAGAGTGATTGGGTCTCCCCCAAGCCTCCTTTTTCCCAGGCTAAACATCCCATCAACTGCTTCTCATAAGACTTGTGCTCCACACCCTTCCCTAGGTCCCTTGCCCTTCTCTGGACCCCGAATGTTCTTGAAGTGAGAAGTCCAGAGCTGGACCCATCACTCAAGGTGCAGCCTTGCCAGTGGTGAGTACAGGGGGACAATCCCTGCCCTGCTCCTGCTGGCCACACTATTGCTGACACAGGCTGGGATGCCACTGGCCTTCTTGGCCACCTGGGCACAGCTGGCTCATGTTCAGCTGCTGTTGAGCAGCACCCTTGGACCCATGCACAGTGCCTGCTGCTACTGTGCTGAAGAGCATGCTAAAGCACCTGGGTAATCATTCCAGAGCCTACAGGAACAGCTCCTGCTGACTGTTTACTAGTACTCCTCTCTGCTTTGGACTGCTTAAGCTGAGTTATATCACCTGCATGAAAAACTAATTTGTTGTTCAACAATCAGTCAGACATATAATAATGTAAACATAAACACGAATCTCTTTCTGTTTTTTGTCTGTTTCCCTCAAAAGGCTTTATTTCTTTCATTCATTAAATAACAATACTGAAAATTAATTTCATATCAGCATGCATTTGGATGGGAAAATCTTTATTGTCTGATCCTAAATGAGGTTATTAAGGCATCAAATTAAGCTGACTCTTTTCTTGCTTTTTGGTGAACAGATGAACAGAACAAGGGAAATAAAGTACATAAATTAGCACATCAGATGTGAATGGAGTTTTTTTGCAGCCTAAAACTTCTTAGATAAGTGTTTTATGTAAGTATTGGGCTTTTGGGGGGAGGCAGAGAGGATGTGGGAGTTTTGTGGGTCTAGATAATTAAATTCATCCAAAAACTTGTAATGCCTATATGATCCTTGCAAAATTTGGAATTATGCATAGAGGAAATTAACAAATGTGGTATCAAATTAATTTTGACATGTAAAGCAAAGCAAATTTCTTAAGTATTTCCTTGGTTTTGATAAAGTTAATAACACAAAAGGAAACCCAGTCTCCACAGGGAAATATTTTCAGCACATTCCTATTGATATAAATGAGGATAGAAGAAGTAGAGGTAGAATATAATTCAATAGCACAAGGGGCAGGGTCATTCACCTAGGGACTAAGAACAGTTTCTACTAGAAACTGAGATCTTACAATTTGGAAAGAGAGGAAGACAAAAACCTCAGCTTATTAGTTGACCATGAGCTACCAATGCACTGTGTCTGGAAAAAATGCAAATTAGATACAGTGCATCAAACCTGGTTTTTTTGAGCAGTGATAAGATTTTCTTGTTGAGAGATAGAGTAAGTATATGCAGGACTGATCAGAGGGATAAAGATGAGATAATAGAGAATGATTTTGTATAAGGTTGCTTAAATTTTTGCTCTCCTGCGGGAATCACAAGAGTGACAAGGAAGAATCTGAAAGTTTTTCGAGAGCTTACCTTTCACACATCTGAATGGATCATGCAAGTGTGATCTTGGGTGGAATGAGACTGCAAGGATGCTGAATGTCTGCTGCTGTGGTTGTCTTTGTTTCTACTCAAAATGAAGAAGCACAGAAACACACCAAGATGAATAGTATTCCTGTGCAACTTATATATCATATAGATTTCTTTGTTCGTGACAGAATTTTATGTGGGAATTATGAAAGGAACAGATTTTCTGAAGATTAGCAAGGTCCACTGGAAACAATCACTTCATAATAATTTCTGTGACAGAATATGTACACAGATTTATCACTAAAGAACCCAGCAAACTATGCATACTGACTCCAGAGCTAGACACTATTTTCCAGTTTCTATATTATTAGGGGTACTAATTGTCCTTTGGAGAAAAAAAATCTGGAAGGTAGAAAAAGAAGTACAGAATACAAGCAGACAGAAAGAGTAGTACAGAGGAGAAGGAATAGAATAAATACTGTTTTTCTTCAAACTAGGTAAAAATTTTTGAGGTAACATAATGTATAAAGAACTTATCTGAAATAAGAGAATCAGTTCATTTTCTTTCAGTAAACAAAATTTTAAGCCAAGATTTCCCTATTTACAGAGTTCTCAAAAATCTTTTAAAAAGCTATCATGTATCCATGCAATATTCATACAACAAACTAGGGATATATGTGGTTAAGATGCTCTGGGATGTGCCGAAATGCAAAATAAATTCCTTTTCCACTTCTCTTAAATATAAAACTTATGTGAAAACAGTTTAACAATACTTTCTTCTTATATGAGGGAAAAAATTACAGCTCACCACTTCTGCTCAGGGCTGTGAGTGTCCCAGTCTCAGAATTATCCAAAGCTATGTTGGATGGAGCTCTGAATAAGCTGATCTAGTGAAAGGTGTCTCTGCCCACAGCAGGGTGGTTGATCTTTAAGGTTCCTGTCGACCCTAGACACTCTGTGATTCTATGACTGCTTTGATTTTATTGCAAATTCTCTAAAAGTAAAAATTAACGTCAAAAAGTGGTTTGTTGTTGGTTTTTTTAATCCCATCTTGAAAATATTTCTTCCTTCCATTTGGAAAAAACCCCATAACAATGGAAATGTTTCTAGTTGTGCCTATTCTAGACTGAAATGTATTTTTGACATCTTGGTTTTGTTACTAATACATAAACTTAGAAGCTAAAAATGCCAGAAGCTGAGGAGAGGACAGAGCAAATAAAAACAAACTGAAGAATCTATTGTCCCGGACTGAATGTCCAATATGAAACATATTCTGGAAAGAACTACAAAGAGAATACTTAGCTGTTTAGCTATGGAAAAAAATTGCAGCCTTATGGAATATAAATAGTGTGCTGGAAAAGTATAGTCTGCTTCACATCTAAAACTAGAAGCTATAGAGACATAGTACATGACTGTATGAGTTCAAGGAATTGGGGCTACTGAAAGGCCTGTGGTGGGTTTGCCCCAGATGGGATCCAAATGCCCACCAAAGCTGCTCTATCCCTCCCCTCCTCAGCTGGACAGAGGACAGAAAATGCAAGAAAAGACTCCTTGGTTAAGGACAGGAAGAGATCTCTCTTTATCTATAAAGAGAGAACATCTTTAGGTTCCGTGCAATGCAGGGAGAGCTGTTACAGCAACCAAAAAGATTCTCCCTTCACTCTGCACTATGCCTTGTTTTTTGTAGAATAATTTTTTCCCTCTGAAAGGAGGCATACATGGTTTGAAAATCCTTTAGTTGAGAAAGTGGTTTGCAGAATTTCAGAAATCCCCATCTAATTAGAAAGGTTAGATTTTTTTCATTTACTACAATAAGTTACCTCTGAATAACAGGATATCTGATCAAGCTCCCAAAAAGCTATCCCCTTTAAAAATAATTTATTCTAATTGGTAAGATTTTTGTTGCTCTATGGTAACTAATTTTTCCAGTTAGGTCATAGGCAATACCTCTAGTCCTTCCATGTGCTGCAAGATTTGGCTGAGAGAAGGAAAATTTATTACAATTGTAAACAGGGGCTAACGATAAGAAAATCTGTCCAGCTGCATAAATGCAATTATGTCATAGCCTGTAGGAGTGCATGTTTCAGTGACCAGTGCTAAGGCAATACTTTTTCCTATGATAAAGTCAAACTAGTTTATTATCTTAACCTTGTGTGTACATTGCTGCCATCTCTGGTACTGATAATGTTACTTTAAGATTTTTGAGTGAAAGGGTCTTTGTACAGTGCTTTACAGATAGATTAAGAGTCAAATAAATCCACATTTCAGATTAATAAATCAGCTTAAAATACTCTGTTATTCCATGCCTCACTGGTTTAGTTCAGAACAAAAAATATAATCCCTAATTTACAAATATGAGTTGGTAGTTATTTCTAGCAGCTAAACAGGTTTGTTCTCATCTCGCACTCTGCTTATAATCATTGCTCAAAAGACAATAGGAGAAACTGTCTGAATGCCAGAAACTATAATTTATATAGAAATGCTCTCTGGTCTGTTGCCAGACACTTGGAAAAGCTAATAAAAATATTAATAATATACTCTACTAGAAAAGAGGGTCTTGTATCTCAAATTATAAACTTAACTTAGTCATAAACTTAGATTCTATTTTTTAAGTAACAACAAAGTTTAACAGAGAGCTCAAAATAAAAAATTATATTCTGACAAGGAAAGAAGAATTTATTGGATTGAATTTAATTAAAAACTGCAGTTTTGTCCTCATGGATAGACTGTAAAATAAGAGTTCTGTTTATATAGAATAGAATAAAAAGTAAACCAAGAGAAACTAAGATTCTGCATGGTATATACAAATGCTCTTCAACACTTAGTGATATTTTATATGTACATGATACCTGCAGGGAGTGTTTTTAGGATAATTTGAATCATAGATGGAAGAATTCCATCAAGGTCTAATGCATCTCATCTTACTAATAATGAAAAATTATTCCCTAAACACAATTTTAAATGCTTTGTCTTCACCAGTTTTAAGTTTCCAAAGACATTGGTACTCTTGCAGTGCTCATCAAGGGAATCCACACACAAGAGAATCTCACTGTCTGTAAATGTGTTCCACCATTCAACTTAATTATTTCCCTTGTTATTAGTTAAAATGTGTTTCCTAATCCTAAATTTCTTCAAGTGTCTTGGTGCTTAAATATTAGTAAGAAATGGAGCATGTAGGAGGCATATAAACAGCTGACATACTCTTTAGATTTATGCTTTGGAGAGTACAATTTCTTTATCATCGCTCAATAGAAGAAATCTGTGATTCTTCAGTATCCTGTGCAGTTCTTTTCAATAAAACTACTGATTTCTCCTGGGTGTGGCCTTTTTATAGGGAAGAGACTAGTTTAAGGTTCCTTCATGTTATCCTAAAATAAACCAATTACTCTGAAGAATTTTTCTCAAGTAATGAGACAGCATGGCCTAACGAACACAAAGTGTGCACACATATAGCTCTTCATGCCACATAAAACTACCCTTCATGAAGTATAGACTTTCCTCTTTATTAATGACTGTGACCTAGAAAAATATCACCCCTTTTTGATGCCACCCTATTTTCTAGACAGCCTAACACAGGGGCTAAACATTTTTAAATTGCTGCAAGTTAACATTTTTCAATAGAGTTTGGATGTATGAATGTGAGGAGCAAGTAGTGCTCAGATGGGCTAGTACGTATGTATATGTGTCACATGTAAGTTAGGGCAGTAACTCTAAGCATTCTCTTCAACACCTTTTCCCTCAGGACAAGAACAGGGAAAGAGGGAAGCCCAGGCAGGGTACAAGTGATGTGAAAGGAACTTCTGTATCACACTCCTCCCAGGGGGAGGAGGGAGAAGTCATCACCATGAGGTCACAGCAAATATCTTAGCACACTAATTGCTTTTAGTGACTTCCTCTTCCTTCTTTTTGAACAAAACCAAAGTGATAGAATTAGGACCAGACAATTTTTGGGAGAGTGACTTCGACACCAGAGAAAGGGTGTACATAACTGGAAGGGTTTATACAACTTTCACAGTTGTATAGGACTCCTACACATACACATCAGAAAATTTGGTATGTTTATTAGGCCATAATTGGCCAAATAATGATTCTTAGTGCCATGTCTTCTCTTTTACCCATAACAAGACTTTGACTATAACATCTATGAGTAATGGCAAATTCAAACATGCTTTAAAGAAGGACATAAAATAGCTATATGTAACCAAGTAGGAAAAATGGATCAGGAAGAGTCGTGTTGAGTTTTTCAAAAAAAATATCCAGGTCAAAGAAATTTAATTCCAATCTATGAAGGGAAACTAGGCTTTGTAGGTTGAGACTTCTGAGAAAATAATTCAGTTTAAAAAGACACATAAAAGAAGCACAGAAATTTGTGACAGTGGATATTGCACAACAGCACAGTAATCTGTCTGGGCTCCATGTGAGCCTTTTCCTAGGTCTGTCTGAACATATTTCCCTTTGAATGCCATGAGGTGTTTAAATCTAAATGGGCTTTTGAGGCTAAGGAAGGGAACAAGTAGGGGCTCACAAATCAGGTTTGTGTATGTGACCTCACAAGGTGCTTCCTCATTGGTGTGTGGATTAGTGGGTTGTGGGGAGCAGCATGGCTGCACACAGAGTTAGAAGCCACCCTTCCATCTCTAACAAAAATTGCAGGTAAGTAAGGGAAGGTACTCCTGGAAGTGGCGTGTAGAATTAGTAATCCAGGTCTCCTGTGAGACAGTAACAGAGAAGGGCACATAACCAAGAATATTTGGCGAGTGAGGGAGCAGATGAGGGTGAGGATTTCTGGGGACTACTTATACAAGGCTAATGAAATCTGTAGATGTTTACAAACATTTTGTGATGTCCCAAATTGATTCTGTATGTATAATTCAGATCGCTGGTTAATTGCTTTTCATCAATGATTTGACTTAAATCACATGAGGAATGCATTCCAGCATTGCTGATGCTACAATAAGAAACAATAATTTGCTATGGCTGAGACAAAAAGCTACAGGTTTCAATGAAGAAGAAATTCAAGCTATTGGGAAAATCTTTCCAAAAGTAAGAAAACGAAACACTGGAGTAGGTTCAGACAACTGTCATTAAGTGGAAATTTCTAAGAATTCTAGAAGATTTCTAAAAAGAGATTGCATAAATATGTATTGGCAAAACATAAAGAAAGTGTCTTCAAAATGGGAAAAATTTCCAAGATTCAAGTCAAAAGAATTTATATAATGTGTATTCATTTAGCTCACTGTACCTTATATATTCGGGTAAATATATTCAGTGAAAATAAACAGGAGAGTTGGGAAGTGACTAATAAAATTCTGGTAATCCACACAAGAAGAAATAATAAAAAGGAGCAATTTAGTACATGTAAGAATTTGACAGTGTCCTTGAGCTCATATCAGGGCCATAAAAGTACAGTATGGTTTTTTATCTGTTTTGATGTAGTCAGCATTATTTAGGGTCTTTATCAGTTCATTAGCTCATTTTAGTCATATACTTTGAGAAAAGCAGACCCTGTCAACCCATTGTTAATCTGATGGGCCGAATAGGGAGCTATCTGTGAAGAATTGTATTCATTAGAGCGGTCTTATAACATCATGGTTTCAATTGCTGCAAAGCTGCAGGATGTTTCTGGTTTCTATATTGGTGCTGCATGTGTGAATGAGATTGAAAGTAGCAGATATTTCTAGTGCAGCCATTCATTCCATACTGATAAGGTACTCTAACAAAAGATCATGATCCAGGGAAGTATCAGCTTTAAACTGAAGAGAGCTCACTCCTTTAAGCTGTTCCTAGCATCAATTTATACCCAGACAGAATAGATACAAAGCAAGATTACTGCAGAACACAAGTTCAGTCTAGCCCTTGGAGAATTACACACTCTGGCTGTGCTGCTTCCAGTGTTGTTCACACGCTCACAGAGCTGAGTAAGAAACTTGAGCTATTTTAATTTTTCAAGCAGTGACCCTTTTACCTCTTTTCAGTACTATTCTTGATTTTCTTCCATATGCCAAATCTTTCACACTCCTCTAGATAATCACAGGAGATTTTAATAAAGTAATGTTTTTTTATAGATTCTGCATCTGTAACAAACTTAGTTCCATTTCATTAATGGATCGTTTGTAAAGAATGTAGGGGTTTTTCCTCTTCATTCAAATAATATAGATAATTTGTGTGATTAATCTGGATTCTCTTTCCAAATTTTTGCCTTATTTATTATCTGTCCATGCTAAGTGCTTTTGTTGAGGACTCTCAACTCATACACAGCATGAGGGGAATTTGGTATTCTTTTTAAAAGATGATATTTCAATTAATATTGTTCCATTTACTGTTGCCTTAAAATTCTCTGCATCTTGTACTTTCAAATCCTTATAATGTTTTTTTTGTGTACCTCAACAATCTCCTGATCCAAATTTTTCATAAATTTATTTCTGTAGAATCACATGGCAATCTCAACATGCAAACCTATTATTTTCATCCTTCCTCATTTCTCATTAGGTAAAAGTGACTGAAAGATGTGATCACACCTAGTTAGCTGCAAGTCACCTCACCTTGACTTCTGTAGTCACCTTACTTCATAATGAATACGTTCCTACTGTACAGTACAGCACATATCTTTATTATGTGATAGTATTATATATTTAACTTTTTCCTTTATTATTTATTTCATTACATGTTTTTTTCATCCACAATGCCTTCCCTGTTCACCTGCTGTGTGGCTGAGAAACTTCACTGTTTCAATAGCAGGAAAATAGCAAATAGTGACAGCAACATTTGCAGCCCAGCTACAAAGTTCAGTGAATAAAAACAATCTAAGAACCTTTCAAAAACAAGTGGCAACAGGATGGCAGATTGTGGGGTGCCTGGTGTAAAGTGTGTATTAAATTATTCTCAGATCTGAAGAGTCTCTGAATACTTTTAAATATCCACTTTTGGCAGATGTTCAAGCCATGAACTTGTCTGATCATTTGGATTCTATATTGTCTATGAAAATTTTATGCAATGTTTCAGTCTGAGGGAATACATTTTAATATTTATTATGTGTTTCTTTGTGCCCTGGTACTGTCCTAGCTGATTATTTTGCACCAGATGACATGCACTGCTAGAGCAAGTTATTGTATTTATTTTGTTATGAAGCAGCAGTCATAGCTATTGGTAGAATTATGGGAAATATTTCTGCTTAATTGTTTGAGTTTCTGGGTTTAGGAATCTCTGGTCTTAGAGGCAGCAGGAGTTCTGTTTCTTGAGAGGTGTCTTCATTGTTCTAGTCATAGACAAATGAGACATATTTGCATTTTATCTAATGAAAATAATTATTGAGATACTTTCACATTAGGAATATTGAGCATACAAAATCAATGTGTATTCTGCAATAGTTATCCATTTTTCTGCCTATGTATGGTACAATGAAATAATTCTGTACTTCTGTTTTCCTAAAGTAACTGAAGTTAGTGATTTGCTATAATAGAGTTATCCTCTTCCTTTTGTGAGAGTTAGCAACTGAATTAAAAGTGAAAATTCTATTTAAATCCTAAAAAAATAGCTGAAGACACTTTTACTGATTTCAACTTAAAGGAATTGGGGAAATGGCTTAAGCAAAACACAAAAGAGTAACTCTTAAATTCCTGATTCTTTAAGACTCTTCAAAATGCCTCCTTTAATTAAATAGATGTAACATAACAGTCCTAAGCTGTTCACTGTAAAAACTTTTTCTTGCATGAGGAAAAAAGTTTTGCCTGATGCCATAAAAGTAATTTTTTAAAAATGGAAGTGTCTGGGCCTCATTGACTGCTTTGTAGTTCTGCTTCTAAACTGATATTTAACCACAATCCTTAAAAAAAACCAATTTGTCTAATGAATTCTTTTATGCATCCTGAACTGTTCTTTTATTATTATATATTTGGATTTAGGCATACCAAATTTATATTTTTTTTAAATCAAACTAAGAAAGTGAAGTTACTGGTAAACCTTTAAACTGTTTCCTGTGGGGATTCTTACAGATAGTATTTTAGAGCTATTATCACTGAAGCATATATTTGAGTAGATGAAGTATTAGTATGTTTGTCAAAAATGTGATGGTGGGCACCACCCTTTTCAGGTAGCTGTCAGTGAAGGAAAAAAAAAAAGTTTCTGTTTCTTCCAGACAATTTCCAAAGATATCTCACTATGTGAAGGGCCATGTTTTACTGGCCCTTTACAGAGCAGCAGCAGGAAAACTAAAAGCAAGAATGACATAAAATAGGCAGAGATTATATCAGTTAGTAAAGTTTTTCTTTTTTATAATAAATATTAGTTAAACTGAAGATAAGTAAAAAACTAAGTAGATTTTAAAATTACCAGTTCCACTTTGGAAAGAAAATATAAAGATTCTGGTTTGTTTGCTGCCCAACACAGACTTTTCTTCTACAATTTAACATTTATTTTCTTTTAAATTTGGATGTCTTTGATTTCAATAAGTTTTGGAAAATAAAAATAAGAATATCTGCAACTAAAAGAACTTACATTTTAGGATAAACTCTTTCTAAATAATGAGTTAAGGTATTGGATAGTAAGAGCAAATGGGTGCCTGAATTCTAAGATACATTAAATTGTCAAATGTTCTATATTTAGATTATTATTTTTTAATCTCTGAATGTGTTTCTAGATTTTCAATATCAAATTTAACAATCGCTCTTGAAGTGACCTCACGTAAGGATCTTGTTGACAAGGCATTTTTTTTCACTAGATAAGCAGATGCTTATTAAGGTTTTTTCAATTATTTGTTTTATTCTTTTACAACCTAGTTGCTAGATATACAGACTTCAAAGTAAATATAGTCTGTGAATAACCTAATGTGGCCATCTAACAAATCAAAATTTAAACTCTCACAGAGTTTTCTGAGTCTTTATGTGAGAAGCATGATCTGACAGATAGGAAGGAATTGAGGAGCTGAATTTATAGTGGTGAAAGACCATTATGTGAGCAATACCATGTAAAGTTCCATGAGGTAATACTCATCATAATAATAGTAAGCATTTTATTATTATATTAAAGAGCATTCAAAACTCTTTGGCATATCATCTTTCTCAGAAATGTCAAATTACTTTTTGTCAAATAATGCTGTTGATAATACCAGTTGATGCAATTTTGTACTGTTAAAAAGGTTATTATTACTATTATTATTATTATTATTATTATTATTATTATTATTATTATTATTATTATTATTATATTTTATGGTAAGCTTTTTACTTTTTCAATTAATAATGCAAAATTGGTTAATAAGTATTTTTAGGCACTAATCATACTTTGAGGTTGTCTTAACAAAGCAGTTAAGAGGAACTTCTCTGGATGACTCCAACCTTTGCCTGGTTTCCAAATGATCCAGCATGGTAATTTGTGTTGGGAAGTTAAAATCAGCAGATTATGATGCAAGTCATCCTATATCCCTGTATGCTATTGGTTATGAGGAACAAGTATCACTTAAGTTTTCCATGAGCTGATTCCATGGTCTTTTGGATAGAAGCACTCCATCTTAAACTAGGTTTTCTGCTGAAAAAATTAAATGCTTTTTAAATTGCACCATATTTATTTCATTATATGATAAGAATTCCATTTGATGTTCTTGCACTTCTTGGAAGCATGGTAATAAGATATTTGTGTATATTTGCTGTTCCCCATAACAAAAGCCAGATAAATGTAATGGTGAAGGAAGTAATAAATCTACCTGAGTTTATGGCTTGGCCCTATTCAAGTAGGAAAGTTAATACAAAAGATTTCTTCAAGCATAAAAAGGATAAAATGTGATAAAATGAAATAGCTAAGTGAACCTAGAGGAAAAATATATCATTGCCTGTTAATTTTAGACAACATATTTTTCCATAGAACACACTCACTGGGGGTTAATACTTACTGTTTTCTTGAAAGCAATTACTCTGCTGTGCAGTACATTAAACTGCAGAAAAACCACACCAATAAACAGGAATAATAACAATTCTTAAAAGTGTCCCCAGTGTGCTGTGATGTATCCATTGTTAACTCACATATTAAATCTAAACTGTTCAACAAACGCTGTAGAATGTATCTGCAGGGCTTAATCCAGCTTTTCGCATTTAACATCCTTAACAGTAAAAAATTGGCTGCAACACTGCAGTTTCAACAATAACTCTCACAAAGTTTATTTAAATTTTCAGGATACAATTTTAGAAACTAAACCCATGTTGAAAAATTAGATACATGACAGAATAATAAAACATCATAAAACAGAATGGTTGGCCTTTGGCTTGCAAACTATTTTGTAGTGCTGCTACTGGGTCATCTGACGTAGGCAGTCTTCACATTTCAGACTTTTCATTTTAGACTATGAAAAATATTACCCTATTTAAATCTGTTAATAAAGTGCTTTATCTTTAATAATCACATACTGTAAAAGAAACTTTCTGGAACTCATTAGCCTATTTGACTAATATAAGTTACTTTCTTTCCATTCACTGTTAAGAGGAAAGATCTGTATTTTCTATGGTATCTAAAGAAGAGTGAGACTATTTTGTCTTTGATGATTTTGGATTTCTAAACAATGGTTAAAACATTAACTCTTCAGTGGATAGATTACAAAAACCAAAACACATCCACAAATTCTGAGATCCTCTAATGATTTCAGTATGATAAAAGTACATATGAACTTTGTTTACTGCATTGAACTAGACTTGACAAATAGCCAAGAATTGACCATTTTATGGGTGAATAAATTTTTCCTAATATCCAATCTAAACCTTCCCTGGCTTATCTTGAGGCACTTTCTTCTTGTCCTATCACTTGTTACTTGGGAGAAGAGACTGATCCTTACCTGCCTATGGCCTCCTTTCAGGTGGCTGTAGAGAATATTAGGGTCTCCCTTCAGGCTGGTTTTCTCCAGGCTAAACAACCCCATGAGATTTGTGCTCCAAACTCTTTGCCACCCTCATTGCCCTTCTCTGGATATGCTCCAGCACCTCAGTGACTTGAGGGGTCAGAAATGAATGCAGTATTTACACATAACCATATTTATACCCCCACACAAGTGACCTTGGCCCATTGATCCAGCCTGCCCATATCACTGTGCCTTTGTACCCTCCAGCAGATCAACACATCCACCCAATTTAGTGTAATCTGTGAACTGACTGAAAGTGAATTCAACTCCTGATCTGTATCATCGAAAGATGTTAAACTGTCCAGAGCCCAGTTCTGGACCCCAAGGAATAGGGTCTGTCTCTCACTGTCCCCAGTGTTGTCACTCACCTCCTCCTGGGGCAGAGGAGCTCCTTTACATGGGCTCACCCCCAGGCTGTGCTGACTGCTGCCAGCAGGTCCGGGCAGCACGGCCAGGCACACTCTGCGCGGTGCCTGCGCTGGTGGCTGCAGAGCCCGGGGCTGCCGTGGATTTCTCCTGAGTGGATAGCATTGCTCACTGCTGGGGCTGGCAGGGCACAGCTCCTGCCCAGCTGTGCCAGTGCCTTGCCATGCCCTGTTTGCTCACCCTGTGGGTGGCACTCCTGTACTAAATACCTAAGGCCTATGCATGTGGGGGGCTCAGCTGCTGCTGGCTCCTGCCAGGTCTCATCCAGCATGGTAGCATGTGGCTCCTGACAGCTCCCATGGCTCCTCCTGAGGTTCTCCCACCTCAGGAAACCCCCTGAGGGCACCATGCTAGAATGCTCTGCTGCTGATCATGCCAGCACCTGAGGCACTCATCTTTGGTACTGATTTAATAAACATATTTATATAGTCTGACATAGAAAACCTATTTATAACTCCAAAGAATGCTCATCAGGGTTCAGAATTAATGCAGTATTCTACTGCATGCTATAATCCAGCCCTTTTGACAGATTATGCAAAACGCTGAGCATATCCTGAGGTTGCTACCCATCCACAGAAGTTACAACTGTTCAGAAATTTTGCACAGAAAATTCTGGTCTGGGTTTGGGTTTTTTGGGTTTTTTTCCTGTTTGTGTATGTGCTTTATAAAAAGCCAGTGGTTCAGCAAAAATAAAGAAAGTGTTGCATAGCAAAGAATTCATCAATATCATTTTCTTAGGTGACATTAACTCACTTTTCAATTGTTGTTTTAGGTATTCCTGTACCATTACTCCCTAGAGCTGTTTAGGTATTTCTTACCATATTGAAGATTGCCACTCCTGAATTATGTCAAATATTTGCATGCTTCCATTTTACCTGCAAGGGTAAAAACTGATAATGAACAGGTTAAAATATTAACTAACCTTTGTTTAAAAGGTATGATTTATGATCCAAATTGTAGTTACTCTGAAAGCTGCATATTTTGGTCAGAACCAATCTGTTTAATAGTAGTTTTCCTTCTAGGCTGAAATTGCAAAAGTATGTCACATTATCAAGAAAAAGATGCCCTGTGAAACTCTTTCTTAGGTGCATTCTTCAGACAATTTAACTTATCAATCTATTTCCAATCTCTTTTTATAACTCTTGACCAGCCTCTAGGGATCTCATTAATAACTACATATTAGGTTATGAGAATCTTCTTCCTTTTTTTTAAACTTACTAAATTTAAAGTATGTATTTTGTATAGTCAGAATTCTCAGTATAAGAATCTATATATAATGCAAGCTCAAAGCTATATACAGTGTAGGAGAAAACAAAATTTGATATATATTGTTGTAAGTCTTCAACAACCCTGAGACTGTGAATAGCATTATATGATATATTGTCTCACTTTGCAACAACATTACAACAATAACATAATAAAAAATAATTTTGCCAATTGATTTCTATTGGCATTTTAATCTCAAATTTATCCATGACTAATTGTCTTATATTAAATACTCCAATTTGTATAATTTCTGTGTTTTCTTATGCTTTTGCTTGCAATTCCCTGCTGCTATACTGTATATGGGTTTATGTCACATCAAATTAAAAGAACTGGAAAACTTTGTGTGACTTTAATTTCTTCTCAGATCTCCAATTAGTTATATTTTATTTACATGAGGCCTGAAGCAAAGCCACTTTCAGTTAGTAAGAGCTGACTTATTACTAAGAAAAATGGGTTTAGATTAAGGTTTAGTGTTTAGGTTAACCCTAGGTAGATCCAGGAATCAATAACCAAGTGTTACCATTGATATGAAGGAAAAAAATTCCACCTTTCAACTGTATTATAAAAGTCACTTTTTCCCCCCCCAAACAATATTATTTGGAGCTAATCTGCAATTTTTTGCAGCAGTAGGCTTGAGGATCTCACAGAATAACACAGGGTACTAAATATGAGTTACATAAAATTTCTAGATATATCAAGGGGCAATTCAGAAGTTTAGTTTGTGTCAGTATTAAATCTAGCTGCTTCTATTTGCACAAAACCCGAGCTTTTTGTCAGAATTGCTATATCCACCTTACCAAAATTCTCATAGGTTTTGAAAAACAGCTTTCTGTGATAAGGAATAAAGCAGTAATAGCACAATAGCTCAATCTGTGAGGGCAAGATTAGTCTCTTATTCACTGAGTGATTTCCAATTGCCAGAAGGGACTGACTGTTGTAAAGTGCATTTATGAGCAACATCTTCAGCAAAATTGAATAATAATGTTTCTGTGGGCCTTAAGCATTTTGTGAAGGATATGTGTTTTTCCAAACTCATTTCATTTTCATAATCAGCAATGAAGTGTCTCAATACAGCAAAACCATTCTGTTTTTACAAATGATCCTGGACACCTCCTGGGTAACATTTCTTTATACAGAATGTATAAAGAAACCCCATTCAAGTAAGGAATCTAAGAAGAAAAGGTCTGATACTTTCATAATTTGTTCTCATTTCTGTTCTGAAAAGCTTGAAAAGTAGGAGAAAGAGAAAGCAATCTGGGCACACGTGGATTTCTGTGATTAGGCATTTTATATACACTTTTCTACTTCTATTGCTTATTCCTGTGAAACATTATTTGCACTGCAGGTACTTACTGAGAGTAGCTTTCATTTTAACTGGAAATTTCTCCAGGGAAGGCTCTGAAAACCTGAAGCTCCATTTGTACCATTTTTTATTTTGTACTTTTCAACCTATGGAGTCGATTGAAAAAAAGCATCTTTTAATGCACACATTTTAAATATGAATATTTTCATTCCTGGTGTGAACATTCATTCTCTTCTCTTTCATTTGATAGACCTTTAAAATATTATTCTGGATTTTTAGAATTAGCAAGTGACAGTGTTCATAAAGTCGAAGAACCTCTGGGTTATCTCAAAGGAAGATGTGAATTAAACTTTATTTAAAATTTCATGTTTGATACACTTCATTAAATAATAATTTCATTTGTCAGAGGCAAAGAGGAAAAAGAGGATGATATCTTCTAAGAAAATATCTTAACAGATTTCTGGAGTATTCAGCCACAGTTAGATTTTTGCTTCTCTGACTTTCTCTTCTTGCTTCTACATTCATGAGGGGGTGGAGCAAAAACGAGGGTTTTGTTTGCCTTGTGAAGATGTGTAAAACAGTGTCTTCTAGGCTTATGGAAAGCTGAATTACAGGGAAAAAAAAAAAAAAGGAATGTTCTGTTTCAGGGAGGAAAATTGTCCAGAAAGCAAGGTAGTCTCTTAAGTAGTATTTCTGTGATGCTGTTACAGAGATTGTTCATACTGCTTCCAAGGATTTAACATCTTTTGTGGCTGATTTTCATTGTAAACAACCTGAATTTGGCCTGACAGCAGAGCTCATCTGCCCTTTTAGCTGATTAAGAGATGAACCCTTGCCATTTTAGCTACTTTATGTCAGCTTTAAAGCATCACAACCTGAAAAGGGAAGACAAAGCTTCAAGTGTGCTGGCTAAACCTAGGTGTAAACATAGGTTTTTCCTCCCCAGAAGAACAGGATAGTATAGTGTGATATTTACAATGATCCCACATGAAAGCATATTTATTGTATGCCACTGTTAGCCTTCAGTAAATTGTCTAAATTCACTTGAATTGTCCTAAACTAGAGTGGCTTTCATGCACCCAGCCAGGTTTAGGCTAGACACAAGATTGTTGATGGATAAAGGACAAGAAATAGTAATATATTATAAGCATTAATTAATTTGCTTCTAACACATGAAGATCCTGAAGATCCTGTAACTGGCAGGTGCAAGACTATTCATTCAGTGATTGTGTCTTGCTAGAAAAATGCCTAATTTCTATTAGCAATGGATTTTCAAAACTATCATCTTTAACTGTGCTCTGTTGCTGCTGTCACATTTGCAAAACTTGTAGAAACAGAACAAATACTAGCAGCTGTGGTGATATTCTTGGGGTTTCCTGAAAGTTGAAACATTTCTGTTGAAACCCTAGCTATGCTTTGTTTTAAACCAGGAGTGTAAAAATTGAAATGACAGAGTTGTAATAGCGCTTGATGGTGCAGCTTCAGAATGAAATCCCTATCCAGTATGCCCACTGTGCTTAAGCTGTTGAGCCTGTGAAGTGAGCAGCATCAGTCACAGAGGTAAGCATCCTTGCTGAGCTCCCAGCAGCATACCGGACCCAATTTTGTTTTATGCTACAGAACATAGATGAAAGATATCTATCTTGAGAAAGAAGGCTATCAATTGTAAAGGATTTTTGAAAAATATGAATGAAACTCATGCTCCTATGACTTTTAGAATCACTGCAGCAGCTAAAAACCCTGCCTCAGGCATAATACATACAGTCTAGTGTAAGCTGTAAAAACTCCAAGCAAAAAAAACCCAAAACTGTCAACATTGCCCAAATCCAACACAGATACACACTGATAACACCAGACAAGATGCTTCTCTGCTCTAATTTTGCAACTTTTTTCCCTTTGCACTTTCTGCTCTGCTGCTGTGGAAAAACATTACTGAAATGCCTTCAAAGCTGAGCAACTGACACTTTTCACTTCAGAAAAATGAAAAAATAAAAGAAAAAGTTGTTCTTTTACGCTTGTCGATTTCTGCTTGATTCTTCTGCTGTCTGCAAGTCATCTGCAATGGCAATTCAGAGCACTAATCAGCCAGTGTGAGCAAAAAATGTCAAAAAGAAACAAAGCCCATCAGGTTTTGTAGCAGGTAATTATTGTACCCAATGTAGCAGTTAATTATTGTCTTATTTTCCATCTAAGCCAAAAAAAGGCTAGTGTTTTGAGAAGGAGGAAGCAATTTGAAAGTCATATTTTTTGGTCAGCTTTCTGATTAACTTTTCAGCTTCTAAACCCCTGCCTGCTCTTTTGAAGTGCTGTCTTTCCTAGCTCTTGCAGTTAAGAAAATACCTGCAGTTCTGTAAATTTCACTTTGCTTTGCCTTGGAAACAGAGTTCTATAGGGTACTAAGTTAATATGAAATAAATCAAATCAAGAAACTGATGAATTTTGTGATCAGGATGAAATGGAAAGAAATTAAACATTCTGAGGCAATGTTAGTTTTCATCATTCACAGTGTTCTCCAGTCAATTTCATCTGTCTGGAACAAACAACGAGTTTTCCAAAAGGATAAATCACATCTAGAAACTAAATTATTGGAAGAAATAAATCTACAGAGACATATATAATAGTTGCTTGAGTAGGAGCATTAGATACTATAGATCAACTTATTAGCAATAAATGTGTCCAAGCCTAATAAAAAATAGATGTTGAATTGCATAGAAAAGACAGTTGGTCATAGCATTCATTTATGTGTTGTATAGTTTTTATAGGATGGCAGTAGGGACTATCTCAGGTTGCTGTCAGATGCACTCTTCTATTACTTGTCCTACAAGAAGCTTATAATAAGCAATCTAAACCATGACAAAACAAAGAAGAACTATGTCCTAGATAGCACGAGAGACCGAAAATGAGGAAAGCTTAGGTTAAAAGATTGTCTTGTGCAGAATTTGTGTGTGATCTTGCTGAATTGAGCAACCCTCACAAATTTATTTCCCCATTTGTAAAAAGGAAATTGTACTTGTCTAGAAAATTACGAAATTCAGCCTAATCATCTTTGTCAAGAGTCTTTAAATTCTTGTATACCAGACACTGTATTATTTATTGTATTCATTCACATTTATATATTTATTTATAAAACAAAATTTGAAATGTGAAAGTGCAATTTAGATGCTATGATGTATATTATGCAGGTTAAATTAATGCTAAATCAAAAGTGTTTGACTGATTTTTATTATGCCAGGACTAAAACAACTTGGAAAATTTCTGTTGGAATACTTTTCAATGGGAAATGTCAATAAAATTGATGTTTTAAGTCTGCAATTTTGAAGCATTTACTCTTTTTCTTTGGTCACGAAAATAAAAGTTAATTGCAAAGAGGTAGTGAGCTAATAGGGACCAGGAGTACTTTTTCTTTCCTGCCAGTGAGGCTTTCAGCAATTTCACTTGCCACCAGTAAAACTGGCAGGAATTTTGCGCAGGACTCAAGGCAAAATATTTCTCTTTATGGTATATCAAACCCAAATTTTCCTGGGAATCTCTTTTCTCATAAAAGTTATATTTTTAGTTTATATCCTGAACCTGAATGACAAAGATTTCTATTATTTTAGAGGGATATTTTTAATTTTTGGTTTCTGTTATAGAAAAACCCATTAATCAATTGGGAAAATAGACTTAGGTATTTCTGAACATTCTGCTAGAGCACTGTACATGCATATGTCATTGAAGAGCTTTGGTTTAACAGGAGTAACCAATTTATACCTCTATAGCAAAAGGCAGCAGCTCTAAGTAGTGACTTATCAGAAAATCCAAGCACTTGCTATGTGTGTGACATCTTCAGTGTTTGAATTTCTGTTGCAGAAGATCACAAATGTAAAGTGTATTTTAATAATTCCAGTCACGTTGCAACACATTCTGCTGTCTGTAATATCTGCTCAATATCATGGGACTTTGTGAAAGTAAGGGAAAATGTTAGAATGTAACAGGATATAACTCAGAGAACATTCACTAATTCATCTTCTTCCAGCTTACATTAAACTGATGTAATTTTTCTAGGAACTGTTGCTGAGAAAGTTCTATGACATATTATGTAATTGCTCATTACTTTCACAATATTTCTATTTCTAAGACTGGAAAGACGAGAGGAAAGCTGGCAACTTCTAGCAGTTTCATCCTTGGATTTATGAAACAATTAAAAAATTATTTTAATAGGCCCTAAACCCATAGAAAAACTTTTGCACTGAAACCTTATGACAAGGGGTTATATTTGTAGAAAATACACAGTACTTTATAGAGAAACAAAAGAATGTTCATTTGCAGAAGGTCATAAAAGAACTAGTTCATTTTTTCAAATATTGTACCATCATGGATATAGGTTTTCCCAGAGCTGAACTTTTAACAAGTTATGTTGCTATGCTAAAGAATATCAGTTCAATTTTCCAGCAGGCACACATAAACCTTGTGTTTTCCAAACTGCAACACTGAACTCTGGGCTCATTCTGAAATCAGGTCTTGTCTGGAAAATGTACTTTTGTCATTATAGCTGGGTACTTTGAGGTTTATATTCTGTTGATAAGTACTCTAATTCCCCTCATTTAGGTGTGACATGTCAGTAGAAAAACAAAAAAAAGAAAAAAAAGGAGGTGAATTCGTGGGTTGATGGAATATGTAGAGGAATGGGAGATGATGGGAGATGACACAAAGATAAGAATATAAAGGTTTTGCCACATGGAAAATACTTTGCACTTATAGTCCTACATTTGCCTTCTGCTGCTGCTCCAAATTAACCTCTTTTGTCTTTCTTATTCCCGGTATCCATCCCAGATACTTTGAGAAGGTTTAACTGCAAACTAAACATTGAACATTACAGCTGCAAAATCCAGGTGCTCTGCTGTGATATACATTTTTCTAGCAAAAGCATCTGGATGCTTGGCTGGCTGCACCATGGAAAGAACTGGCTGTAACACTGCTTGTATTGGCATGCAAGGAAATTGCCTAAGGATCAGTCTGCTGTGGGGCTGGCTGGGATATGCTGCCCAGCTGGAGGCCGTAGTCCTTTGATAGGTCTGTCATTGTCAAGAATTTGATCAAGTTTATGTACTTAAGAAAAGAATCCCGTTCAAATTTCTCATGATCTCTTCCACATGTAAAGCCTTATTACAGTATAAAGGATCTTGTACAAAATCACTGAGTAGAGATATAAGCAAATTTCAAGGACCCACTAGTTTGGCCAGCTCTTTCACAATCTTTATACTACACAATATGTCACGGAAAACTGCATTTCTGCGTTGTGTCAAGCTTTTTTTTTTTTCCAAAATAAAACCATTGTGAGATAACTGATTTACATTTGTACATTTTAATCTGAGATGTAAATAACTTCCACCAAAAAATCCACCAAGATGTCCTTGAATTGTTAAATGAAATAACCTGATGAGCTAAGTCTGGCAAAGTCTTTCAAACATACCTCTTCTGGCCATACAGACTGAAGACTGAAAATATTTCCTTTCACTTAGACACTCAAGAATATAGACAAGAAGTTCAGGAAACCTCTGGTAAAGACATGAAAATAAGTGAAAGGATTAATAATATTGGTTCTAGGCATATAATAAGCCGGGAAAATAATTTTTTTCTTCAATCACTAATAATTTTTTAGAATTTATTTTTCTCCCTTTTTTCAAAATAAAGACACTCGGTAACAAAAAAGACCAAACAATAGTGGTTAATCCAGAATGAGTGCACAACTCAGAGCTCTTCTGTGTACAGTGGAAATTTTGGCAAAACAGCTGTGTGGATAAGATTAATGATCATGTATATGCTTTTTTCCTTCCTCCAATGATTGCTAATGTTTCTGTTTCTTCATGTGTTTTCTTCCACCTTCTGCAGCTGGAAACTTCTTGTGTATTGTCCTAAATCCAGCAAAGAGATGCATCAAATGCAGTTCTACATCACTGGTTTGGAAATGCTCCTCTATAAATACTTTGTGAAGGCAGAGAAAAGGGTACAGAGGTCATTTGAATACTCTACAGCAGTTTCCCAGGATCCCAGTTTCATGTAGCCTGTAAGGCAAATAAGTGAGCCTAATTTTAAATTACAAAATGCGTGAATATGGAAAAATATCTTGCTCTGCATATGTTGATGCTAGTGAAAGTATTTTCTTTACAGTAAAACCTTTTTCTTTCCTCAGAAAATGTTTTATTAATGTGACAGGGAATGAAAAAAAAATCACTACCTAAAGATGATTCCTTTGATTTCCTTTGTTGAAAATCTCCATTCCAATCAGAAAGACTTCCTGCTAGGTCCAATATTATTATGATTTTGAGAGGAGAAACAACTTGTACAAGTTGCCAGGCCAGATTTATAAACAATTGCAAATTATGGCTGACTATTTTAGTGGCAAATAACTCGGAACAGGTGCAGAGTCTACCTACCAAAATTGATTAATGTTAGGGCATTCCTGGTCTGGAATTATTTATTTACTGACAATGGACAATTCTTCATTTAGTTCACACATTCATATGGTCACTTCTTTATCTTTGCATTTCTGTGATCAAATCACCATAAAAAAAGGCAGGCAGTATATTTAGGACCTCTGAATATATACACAGGGCTTATAGATTTGTCCATTAACTACATCAAACTCTTAAATTCCTAACAGAATTTATGCACTGTAATTGTCTAGCTAGAAAAGGTATACTCTTTCAGACATTTCAGTATGTAGGATATTTCTTGGTGATCTGAATGAGGTCATAACATCTATTAATTTGATTTCTTCTCAACACCGAAGAAAGAAATTTAATTTGTAGCATCAATGACATTCTAAGACACTTCATGCCATGACATTCTCTGATACACCTATAAAATATTTCATTAATTTTTCCTCATAGGTTATCCCATAGAAATTGCAAATACTATATATTATAATATTAATCCTTATTTCTCCCTCTGCTTCTGAATCTGCTTTGAACTTCTCAGGTGAAAAGAAAAGAAGTCCACTCAGCACTGTGCATGGTGTCTTTGATTAAGCAACCATGTGATAATGAAAATATTGTCACGTTTTCATCACGTTAGTTAAAACTTCCTTTTAGCTCAGGGAGCAGGGGAGCAAAGGGCAGGGTTTTTTTTTTCCCATGTATTCATATACCTGAAACATTCAATTGGGAAACATATTCAATGTTTAATGATGCAGTCAGTTGCCCAGAAAAAGCATAGACCCACACCCCCCGCCCCCCGCCCCGCCCAAGTTTAATGGAAGTTCAGAGCTGTGTGTGGGCAGCTGTACTGCTTCCAAGGGTTTGGGGACCTATGGATATTCAGCAGGAAAGTGCAGCAAGGAATAAACTGGCATCACTTGAAGATTGTCCCTTTTACACCTTGAGGTCCTGGATCTAAGCCTGCTGTGGCGGTGTTCCAACACAGGCTCTTCCCAATTGGACTCTCTGAGTTGTATAGCCAGGCCAGCTCCCAGGGAATCAATCTTTCACGCTGATCTTTTGTGCCCATTAGGGCAGAAGGAGTGTAATGGCACTTTCCAGATGGCATTCTGGTGCAGTGTTATATATCAGCTGAAACCCCATGCTGGCAAGGCCAGAGCCTTGCTTTAATGTGTTACTTCTTCCAAATGTGGGTAAGTAAAGCAGAAACCCAAGTGCCTCTGTAGGAGCCAAACTAAGTCTGGCATGACTGTTGCTGACATAAAGTTAACAATCCTGCCTCACCAAAACTGTATTTTGCAGACACACAGAGAGCAGGAGCTCTCCATACAGCCCTTTTCAGTAGCCACATAAAGTTTTCTACTGCTAATGGTCTGTGCCCCACAGTTACTGGCCAGCTCTTCCAGGGATTGCTTGGCACACTGCAATTTGGGGAACATGGCAGGAGCCATTTGAACAGTTTAATTCAGCAATGTAATTCCAGTGCATGGCAATGGTAGCCATTGCTGCCTAATGTACTACTATGGATGCTACATATTTTCTAGGTTTAGTCCTTAGCCCAGCCCCATATTATTAAGGCTAGTGGAAAGTTGATGGCAGTCCACATTAGGCAATAAATACTACTTCCATATGCTAATATCTCACTATCTTGCTTTTATATACTTTTAGCACATGCTTCCTTTAGGTCAAATATACTTTCCAGAATTTCACAGGGATGACAGAATTAGAGAAAAAAGAATGAAGGATCTTCTCTACATCCCTTGTTGCTAGAAAGTGCCCTTTTTACTGTAGTAGCAGAGATATCATCAATAGCTATATTAAAATACTTTATCCTTCCAAAGTGCTTTACAGAAATACTTAGATTTCAGCAGCTTTGCTAACATGTAAAGTTGCAGCTTTCTTTTTCCTCCCTCTGTAGAGTGAAAGAAATAATGTGATAACACCTTATCTGATGTAATCTGTTGACACGTAGTTTTTAACTGTTTAGATACACATATATTTTTCCATTATGCTCTTTCAGTATGATAGCAATGGGGAAGGAATGTAAGATCTGAGTAGCATGGGTGCTTCATTGCCTAGCTTCTTGAAATTAAACAGAAAAAAGAGTGCTTTTCCTACCCAGTGTGACAGGTCTTATGCAAATTCTGTGCTCAGCATTCAGTCCATCAGACATGCAAGGCTGCTTCAGAATTTCTAAAGGATGTTGTGCCGCCTTCTTTGATTAACATGATATTTTAGTAAAGGATAATTTCTTGAATGTGGAGCAATGAGAAGAGCTTAAAAACAACAACATACTGCAAAACTTATTTGAAATATACATTGGAATAATTTTGATATAATATACAATGCAAATGTTGTATCCAAGGCAGTAAAGGTTTAATGACTAAATTAAGAACTTTTCTATTAATTCTTCAGTAGTTTATAGGATTAAAAATGTGAATTTATATTAGGTTTATTGAATTACTGGTGCAAATTAAAAATGGCTTTTCTAAAATCCTGCATTTGCAGATCAGTGATGAAATAACAAACCATCTGTTCTACCAGAAATCTTTTTCTATGTTTTCTATGTTCATAGTAAGTTAGAGAATTGGCAGCTGTCGACACTTAAAAATTATCTGCAGGACAATGCAAAAATGCATCTATATTGATTTCCAATGAAAAATCTGTAAGAGTTCCCTCTGAACTTTTTCCAAGAAAGTTATCTGGCTGAGGTTTGGTTCACATCTTTTAATGTATTTTTGTTGTTGTTGTTTTCTTTGAGTATATTTGTCAAGGTTTATTGTTTGTTTCAGAAATGAGATCCAATTTTAAAAAGCCTAGCCAATGGAAAAATCATGCAAATGAATACAAAAAAATTCCTTAGACCTTCTATAGAAAATTAAAGTGTTGTGCCATCATTGTGCACCTAATCCCTGCAGCTTTCATCTGGACTTTTGTTTAAAATAACCCTCCATATCTGTGTGGGTGAATTGTTCTAAAAAGTAGGTAGAAATTAACATAACAGCAATGGCATTTACTATGTACACAAATACTGACATAGATTATACATTTTTATGGAATGTTGAAATTCAAAGAAAAACAATGGAAAGAAATTTCCAAAAAGTACAAATTACACCACACCTATGTATGCAGCTTACATCTTGATTAGTGAGACAGTGATTAGAAGTTTTCCAGTTTTAGATGTTAATAAAATTATCTTTTATCCTTGGCTTTTGTTGCAGCAAATAATGAGAAAATTATCAATAGCATGCAGAAACATAGGAAGGCAGTTGAGGGATTGCTGTATAATAAACCACCTTCAGCAGAGGCTGCTCATCCCAGGGAAACAGTGCATGAACTAGAGGACATGATGGGACTGATTCTACTATAAGGATGTAAACCTTAAAATCATTCAAAGTATGAAATTCCCAAGCTCAAATCTTAGATTCATGCGTATAGAAACTGCCAGGACTGGTTCAGTCTTCTAAAACCTATTAGGTCCAAAGAAGTATTTTACATATCATTTTTACATGGAAACAGAATAATCATTTTCGTTACTGCTGAATAAGAAACAAGTTCAGACTTAGGCTGTGTGGTTGAGAGTGTGAGGGTGATGGAATTGAATAAAGAAATAAAATCTTCCCTGATGAAAGATTCATTTTGGAAAAGGATCAGTCCTTTAAGTTTAACCTGTAAAAAGATGAATGTAGAATAGTTTAGCACTGTAACAATTTTATAGAAAAAATTATCTGATTTTTACTTTAAGCTAACAATCTGCTGCAGCAAGGAATTTCTCAACCTGAAGGAATAACCTTGAGAGGCATTCCTATTCAAGGGGAGGTCATGGCATGCAAGATCTTAGGGAGAAGGGGAGGGGAGTCACACCACCACACTGTTCTAGTTGCATAGTAGTACTCAAGATTCTCACTTTTCTATGTGTTACTAGATATTGACAGAAGCAGTTGGGCTAAACTGGCAAAAGCAGAGTAAGAGCTGACTCTTAAAACAGTGACATAATTTGAAAACTTGCATGTGATTTGTGGAAACTTTCATAAAATATTTGCCTTATCTTTTGCACTGAAAAGAATTTTGATGACTTTATATCAAGCGTGTAAAAATAAAATCCTTTTTAAAGAACTTTTCAGGATAGAATTAAGCAGATTTTTTTATCTCTGCCTTGAAAAAACTGCAGGAGAGAAAGTTGAGCTTGTCAAAATAAATGAGCATCTTAAGCCCCGAATATATAATATTCTTCTTACGGAAAATAAATTTGTGACAAAAGATCATCACCCTCTGCTGCCTGTGAACAAGATGCAAATATTTCCTTTTGAAGTTAATCAACTGCATTACTTGGTTTATCTGACTGTCAGGAGATTTCTGACCTTGCTGGCAGGGATCAAATTCACTGCCTGTTTTTTAAGGTTTTAGCCATGAATGGATAGCAGTCACACAGGAGGACAAAGTCCTGGCAGCCATGGAGGAAGCAGAGACTGTTAAAGGTCTGGGGTTCTGACCTGCTGGTTTGGGGAGCAGGTAAATCACTGAGATCTTAAAAGCTTAGATTAGAGGTTTTGGCAGGATTTTGCACACTGTTGTTTGGCAAGGCCATTTCCTCATGGTGCTGCCCTTTCATGCAACAAAGCAAGAAGAAAAGAAAGTGACAGTGTCGTCAGAGATGGATATATTTGGACAAAAGCATCTGAAAGACTTTGTATGTGCTTCTGGAAGTAATCCAGTGGAGTAAAAAGGGTATAAAACTCAGTGCCAGCCTTTATTTTTGTGGGTTTGCCAGTTTCAGTGGTTTTGGGCTGTTGCTACTGTTCAAGCTGTTCCTTACTCTAGTTAGCTAGAGGCAAGAACAGGTCATAAATGATGTTATTTCTGACCTCCCATCATTCCAGATCACAAGTGCAGTATTCATATAAGGATCAACATTATTTTCCTGTTTTTGATTTGTTTTGTGTTTTCTTTAAATTGGGGAATTTGTATTTGGCCTCCACTTCTGGTTAAGGTGATGTGTGATGGGAATCATATGCTACATGAGAGGGATTCACTTAGGAAATTGAGAACAATCTTCAAAACTTATATCTTGAAAAAATGGGTAGTGGTAGAATGATATCAGAGTGACACATATTAAATACTTTTTTTTTTTAAAAATGTACTTTCACTTTCTGAACAAGAAACTATTCCTAAATGTATCTCTTCCTGAAGAAAGAACGTCTACAACTTTAAAGAAGATGTCTATAGTTTTAAAAACCCACTTTACTTTAAATTTTCCTGGAAGCACTGTGTTTTAAGTAGCTAATTTTCATCCTTCCCAACAAAGTAAGTAGAGCATTTTCAAAAATGCATTTTTTCCCTGCAAAACCAGAATAATTAGGTGTTTCTATGTCTATATTTGTATGTAAATGCATGTTTATTCTTAAAACAAAGATGCTGGCTGCCTACTAATGTCCTAGGCTTCATCACAGCACCCCAGTAGTTCATGTCTGTAAACTGGTTTGAAGATTGCAGTTGGAGTGTTCCAAACCTCTGTCATTTGTTGAAAAGTTGACAGCATGTTACTGGTAAAATAAAGGCCTTTCCTGTCACTCAGCCTCTACTTGTACATGTCTCTCTATAATTTAATTAAAGAAGGAAGATGTTTGTGTTTACTTTTCCTGGTAACAATATTTTTATGATCATTTTCTGAATCCATATTCTCCATTTTGCTTTATAGTTCTCAGCTCATTTAATCTATATAACATCAATCTGACATAAAAATAATCAAAGTGTAGAGTTTAGTTTTAATCTCCTTTTTTGTTCAGAAGGCCCTACATTTGCCTTCTCCTCTTTTAGAAGAGATCTTCACTCAGTCTGTGATAAGAAATTTAAATTAAAATATTTACATTGCAGTTTTTAAAGATAACTTATTTTGGTTCCATTTTAGAAAATCATTACCTCCTATTTTTATCCCTGAGGGAAAAAAACCATTATATCTTCTGTCAATTTATTTTTATTCTTAAGTGTTACTGTAGAAGTGTCAAAATAATTAGGTCAAGTGGTGGTAATAAGCCCAACAGAAATAAATAACTCATCTTGTTACTTGCCCTATGATTATTCAACTGTAGTTTGCAGTTTAAATTTTGTTAAATTTATGACACTAGTTTAATACATTGAAGACAAAAATAGAATTAATTTTATGTAATACATTCATTAGAGGTTTCTGTCTTTGTTTAAGAAGATAGCAAATCATTAGCTCCATCCTCCCTCCTGCTTTTTTCCTAAATGAGCTGAGGAGGAAATCTGTCTAACCTCAGCATCCTCTGAAAATTAAACAGAAAAAAAGATGTTGGAATGACTACAAATTTGAAATTTGCCTGGCCATAGGGAAATTTTTATTAATGAGATAGGATAATACAATCAGCTAGTATAAATCATGGAATTATATTGGCATGTATGTTTTTTACAAGATAATTATTCATATTTACACCATTTTCTATTAACAGTCTAATTCAAAATGCTTTTTTAACAATACATGTAGACATAGAAAAGTACATATCTGCAAACACACATATTGTGTTTGGCTCATATTTTTACTTTAAATGGCATAAAATTCCAGGATCATAAATCACAGTAATGAAGACTATGGTTATACCATTACATTTTTGACAGGTATCAATATTAAAGATATTTCATCAGTCTCTAATCTCAAACTATGTTCCAATAAGAAATAGATACCAGGAATGTCATCTTCTCTGAAGAAGCAATCCTGAAACTCCTTCTCAAACTGGGTAAAGAAAAGACAAACACAGGCAAGTTCTTGCTTTGAACAGGAAAGCTTGACCTTGGTATTTGAGAATCAGAAAGAAAGGACAGGTAGAAAATTTTTATTCTTATGGTCTCAGAACTACACTTTGCAGAAGTTTTATCCATGTCTGGCTTGACGTGTATCATAATGTGAGTCCTATGCCAAATCATTAGCATCAAGATGAATTTCTTTCTGTTAAAGCCAACAGGCTTTGGATCAAAATGCAGCACAGTCAGCACTGCAGATTCTCCACATCATTTTTCTTCACCCCTTGTTGGAAGATGCTGCAGGTACTCTAAGACATTGTTACTGGGATCTACACTTAGAAAAATCTATAGGAGACTACTTTTCCCTCACTCCATTGGTACAGAATCACAGAATATGCAGAGTTGGAAGTGACCCACAAGGATCATCAAGTCCAACTCCCATGCACAGCACCATCCCTAAGAGTCACACCATGTGCCTGAGAGCACAGTCCAAAGCCTTCAGGAATTCTGTCAGGTTTGGTGCGGTGACCACTTTCCCGGGAAGCTTGTTCTAGTGCCCAATCATCCTCTGGGTTAAAAATCTTTTTCTAATATCCAACCTAAGCCACCCCTGACACAACTTCAGGCTGTTTCCTTGGCTTCTGTCACTGGCCACCGCAGAGAAAATGTCCGTGACTCCTTTCCACTTCCCTTCACAGGGAAGGTGTAGACTGCAATGAGGGCTCTTCTCAGCTTCCTTTCTTCCAGGCTGAACAGACTAAGTGGCCTCAGCTGCTACTCATACAGCTTCCTGTCAAGGTCCTTCACCATCTTCCTTGCTGCTCTGGAAACTCTCTAATGGTTTAAGATCTTTCTTATATGGTGGTACCCAAAATTGCCCCCAGCAGTTGAGATGAGGCTGCCCCACCCAGTGCAGACCAGAGTGGGATAATCCCCTCCCTTGGCTGGTTGGTGATGCTGTGCCTGATGTCCCCCAGACTGAAAGTCAACTTTCCATCTACCAGGACCTTCAGGTCCCTTCCCACAGCTCTATTTTCAACATCTCATCCCCCAGTCTGTCCATACATCCAGGGCTGCCCCATCCCAGGTGAAACATCCAGCACTTTCCCTTGTTGAACTTCATATGGTTGGTCATTGCCCATGGATCTCCCTGATTTGTGAAGGCCTCTCTGCAGGGCCTCCCTGCCTTCCAGGGTGTCAACAGTTACTCCCACTTTGGTATCATCTGCAAATTCACATAGTATCCCTTCCAGTCCTGCATTTTGAGTCATTTCTGAAGATGCCCTGGGGAACCCCACTAATGACAGGGCCCCAGTCCGATGTCACCTCTTACACTATGTACCTCTTACTAACACTCTTTGTGCCTGCCCTGTGAGCCAGTTGCTATCCCATCATATGATGTGTTGATCCAGCTGTGCATTGGATGTTTTTTTCCAGAAGGATACTGTAAGGGACACTGTCAAAACTTTTACTGAAATCCAAAAGATTACATCAACCAGCTTTCCTTGATCAGCTAGGTGGTTTACCTTGTCATAAAAGGAAATGAGGAAATCAGTTCTTGTATCCTTGCATGCTTACTCAGCTTTTGTATATTCTTCTTAGATATTTTATTCTGGATGATGAATGAATATGAAAAATGTCACCATTTAGTAAAACCACTACATACATTTTGGTAAATACGATTCATAATGAGCCTCTCTGTCAGCAAGGTTCATCATCATTCTTTGCCATGAACTTTTTGCTGCTCAACAGAATTTTGGGTGATGAAAGGGGCTAAAAGGAAGAAAGGAAACAGAAATAGAAAATTTCAACTAAAAGTGGCATCTTAAACCCCCAAATCTGTTTGAAATTCATGAGTATCTTTGTATAACACCTTGACATTTCAATATTAAGCAAGCATCTGGTATTGTACATGCATGCACTGCCCACGATTCATTAGAAATGCTCATGAGTAAGCACTGACATGGCATTAAGTGTTCTCAAGATTGTGGCACAAATCCAACCAATTACTGGTGATTGATCTGCACCCACACTCTTCTTGCTGATGCTGGTAGTGGTGTTTAACTGATGGTAGGGTAGGAGGAGACATGTGCATGTGGCACTGGGCATAGAAGATGTAGAAAGGTAAAATATTTAAATAGTCATTAAGCCTACCAGAAGGCTAGATTTGATTTGTTTTCCATCATCCCTTTCTGCAAAGATATTACATAAATATTTTAGATAGTAATCAATGAGTAAGAAAGCAAAAAGTAAATAATATAAAGTAACAAGATGACATTGTTAGGAGCTTTAGAAATATCCCATGAGCCTCCTATTTTAATTTTAACAGTAAATAAATATTGAGATTTGGGAAGAGATTTCTTTACATTAAAAGAAATGCACTACTCTTCTAAGAAAATATAAGCTGATTTGCAAATCATAGCAAATAACCCAGTTACTATGACATGAAATAAAACTGTATGAAAAATTTCTTTTTCTGCTTATTTCTCTGAGGTTTCAGCTGTATGACCTCTTCTAGAGTTTTTGCTCCCTACAAGAATAATTTTACTTCTTCTTGTGAAAAAGAAATAACCTCTCTGTGGTTGTTATTTCATGAAATGATTAATTCAAATTGTAAAAATATATCAGAGTAATAACTCTTTCAGTGTTGGAGCTTATATCCTCTGATCAGACAGTCTAAACTAAAGAGAAAGTCACTTTCCCGACTTTCTTTACAGTCTGGTCACTACTCACACATAAATAGAAATCCTTTATAATCTTTTTCTCTTGATAAAAGTAGAAAAAAGGGGAAGAAAAAGGCAAAATAGCAAGTATTCCTCCTAACACCTGGAGCTAGTTCTGTATTTCTTTAAGTCTGGGAATTTTTAGGTACCTTCTCTAACTATTAACCAATAGTTAATTGGTTAACAATTCGAATTAACCAATCAACCAATTTTTTTTTTCTTTTTCTTTTCCTTTTTTTTTTTTTTTTTTTTTTTTTTTTTTGTAAATGGCCCTTTACCTGGAACACTTCAGGTATGCTTGAGACCTTGACTAAATAATACATAGAAATAATTACAAATATTTCTTTGTAGTGCTATGCACTTTGCATAGCACTACAAAGAAATACTGTTTATTCACAGCAGAAATTAAAATTAAATTAGAATTAAATTAGAATTAAAAGGCAAGTACTTTCCTCACAGTTTTATTTTTAATTGCTGTCACTACAAGTGAAAAATATTATTAAAAATCTAAATACATTTCAAAGGACTTAGAGTGTTCAGCAGCCTACCTTTTCTTCAATATTCTCATTATACTCAGAAGACTTTCTGAACCCAGAGTATTTTGGAAAAAGCAGCCTCCTCTTTCTGGAGTGAGGGGCAACATTCAGAAGCACCTGCATGTATGCCTGAATGAAGAGTGACTGTTAAACAGCCCACAGCAGACATATAACTGCAGATTTACTGATGCCTGAAAATTCTGGAAGTTATTCTCATAGACTTCTCAAGATTTCTTCTGTTTTTGAAGCTCTATACTTGAAAAGGACTGGTAGTATAATAGAAATGGGGAAAAAAACAGGCCTTCAAGAAATTACTTTAGTTCCTGGAACAAAACAGAAATCATCTTCAAGTGTTGTGAGATATCCACCATGTTCAAGGGCATGGTTGGACCATTGTGTATTTCAGGTGTAAACTTGGAAAGGGATAGTTGCTCTGAGTCAGACTGTTTCAAAAGGGACAGTGAGGCACCAGATGGGATCTAAGCAAGATCTAACAGGCAAAAGAATTTATAGAAGTAATTAAAATATAATGGTAGAGTACTGAGCTTCTTATTTATATTAATAATCAATTAATTCCTATTTATTAATATAAACAGGAAGATCAAAGTTTTATTTGGCATTGTTTTTCTTTCTTCAAAATGAGAGGCCACAAATATAATGCCATAGATTCATATCTGAGTGGAATCAGATTGCCTTGGAATCAGACTATCTTAGGTAGGTTTTCTGTCTCTTAGATGGAAATAAAGACTTTTCAATGTTTTATTTTGATACAGGCAATTTGGAAGAAGGACAAAATGGCATGTGAGTCACTCTGAATTAATGCAAACATAAACTTTGTCTCATTTGAGGAATGGAATAAATATGGCAGAATTGTCCTTATTTCAACTGAAAAGCTCACTGTCTTCTGAACCATAAAACAAGTGTGTTTTTTCCAACTCCAAATTGCACTGCACTAAAGTAATTCCTTCAGAATAGGATAATAGTTTTCCCTAAGCTGGCAGTCTTAGTCATAGTCATAACAGATTTTAGTACAATTTAGTGAGATGTTGAGACTAGTGCATTTAGGGACTGTGAGATAACTAGTTTCAGGACTTTAAATTGCTGCTTTGTGTTCATTTGTAGCTCTATAATATGTATTTTATGAAAAAGATATTACTACTACTGAAATGTTTTAAAACAGTTGTCAAGCTTGTCCCCCTTCAGTTTGAGAATTGTCAACCTGACCATAGAGTATTTCTTACAATATTTTCACCTTAATTCTTGTTAAATTTGCCATATTTCAACTAGGCTAGAAGCTTGCACTTTAGAGGAAAAAGCAGTCATTGTCCTTCTTTTTCTTTATCAAGTATTCCCAGCAGCAATGATGTGCCATAGTGGTGCACATTATGCAAATACACTCATTTGTTTTCATAGTCCCTTTGCATTTCAGAAATTGTTGTGAATCCTCTCCTTGAGTAAAGGCTGCTTTACACCTTAAGTTACTTGGTAACACATATATTTTTAGTTTCATGTATTTAGAATTTTTTGTCATTTTAATAGTCTGCAGATGAATTTTATACTTGTATCTTTAATTCTGGAACAAAATGTACATTTAATTTTATTGGTATTAATATTATATTTCTGTGGAGATCTACCAGAAATTCAAGCCCTTTTATTAAAAATTTCATCTGAGAAATTCAAATCACACTTGATATATGAATATTTATTTAAGTGTTCATATGCTCATCCAAAAAAAGTCATTTTCTAGAATATAGCTATTCAAAGTGGAGCTTTTAGCATGACACAAACTTCCATCAGTATGCCAAACCTCAGGAGGAGTGAGGTTGAAGCATTCTGTTCATATATCATGCCAGAAAAATACCACAAATCATCAGTGAAGTCTTTTTCACATGTAGAAAAACTCTACTCTTTTTGACTTCTTTCCATAAAATGAGACTCAAGTGGAAAGAAGGTTTAGTAGCATAGGTCTTTGTTTTGCTAATTGATGAAAAACATGAGCTAGAGAAGACAGATTTAGTTCACTACTTTTACACTCTCCCTGGCAGCTGGTTACAGCCAGGGGTAGCTTAGAGCAGTTCTGATGCTGCTCTATTGCTTCAGACAAAAATCCCTGGCTGACCAAGGATCAGGAGAGATAAAACCAGATTTGCTCCATGCAGATGCTCTGAGGTAACTCCATGCAGCTGAGAAGTTATCTCCTGTTTTAGGTACATGAGTCATGTCAGTGGCAAGAAACAGACAAGCACCTAATCTCTCTGCAAATCAAAAGACAGTTGCAAAATGTTATTGATTTTTTAAGGCTATTCAACTCAAGTGTCAATGATGGCGACAAATTCAAAAGACTTGTTCTGCATTCACTAGGTAGAGAAATTTAACTCACCTGTCCATGGAACTATGTTCCACTAAAAAGTCCATCTCCTTATGTGATGCACATAAACTCCCATTTTTATCTAAATGTATCGAAAAATTCAATACATGTGACTCTCTTCTGGGTCTTGATTAAGAACTTACACTTTACATTTTTGGGATGATAACTGGACCCAGACTGCTGTGTTGAGATTACAGGTACTGAAGGACACCAGAGCAAGTGTGACATTTTCTCAGTGGATATCTGCTTTAGAAACCTGCTGTAGTAGAAATAGAAATGCATCAATTTAAATCAGAAGGACTGCAACATGGTTTCTGTGCTTATTTTTCATTGTGACAC